>NC_071394.1:48069652-48413575 GCF_022682495.2 Desmodus rotundus | reverse complement strand
GATCAATGCATAAATAAGTGGAACAACAAAATCAATCTCTCTCTTTCTCTCCCTCTCTCTCTCTCTCCCTTCCGCCCTTCCTCTCACCCACAAAAATCAATCAATAAGATAAAATAAAATAATATAAAACTGCATTAGTTATTTATCTAAAGTATTAGTCAATGAAGAAGCCTAAAAAAGGATCAAGAGGAGAACCAAGATGGCGGCGTAGGTGGACACACTTCACCTCCTCGCACAACCAGAACTGACAGAAAATCGAATGGCAAGGAAGTCAGACACCAAGGAGATAAGAAATAAACATTCATCCAGACCAGTAGGAGGGGCGGAGACGGGCACCGGGGCAGAGAGGACTCATGTGGCCGTGGCCGGACAAAGACTGGTGGAGTGTGGGATGAATGGGGCAGGCAGTCTGACCACTAGCAGACCCTGCGACCCTACATTCCTGCACAAATAAACTGAGAGGGCTGGACTCAGAGTGGCGAAGAACAGGGCACGCAGAGCGGCGGGTAGCACCCTGCGGCCCCACATTCGTGCATAGATAAACTGGATGAATGGTGGGGAGCGAAGCAGACCACGCAACCCAGGGCTCCAGTGCAGGGAAATAAAGCCTCAAACCTCTGAGTGATAACACCCCTGGGGGTTGGGGCAGCAGCAGGAGAAACTCCCAGCCTCACAGGAGAGGTCGTTGGAGAGACCCACAGGGGCCTAGAGCATGCAAAAGCCCACCCACTTGGGAATCAGCCCCAGAGGGGCCCAGTTTGATTGTGGGAAACGGAGGGAGTGGCTGAAACCCGGTGGAGAGTGGAGCAGGCACCATTGCTCCCTCTCGGCCCCTCCCCCATGTACAGCTTCACAGCGCAGTGACCAGCATTACCCCGCCCCAGGGACACCCCACCCCTCCCCTTTGAGTAACAGAATCACCAAGACAAAAAAAAAAAAAAACATGGCCCAAATGACAGAACACTTCAAAGCTCCAGAAATAATTCAACTAAGCAGCAAACAGATAGCCAACCTATCAGATGCTCAGTTCAAAACACTGGTAATCAAGAAGCTCACAGAATTGGTTGAATTTGGTTGAAAACTAGATGAAAAAATGAAGGCTATGCTAAGAGAGACAAAGGAAAAGGTACAGGAAACCAATAGTGATGGGAAGGAAACTGAGACTCATATCAACAGTGTGGACCAGAAGGAAGAAAGAAACATCCAACCAGAAAAGAATGAAGAAACAAGAATTCGGAAAAATGAGGAGAGGTTTAGGAACCTCCAGGACATCTTGAAACGTTCCAACATCCGAATTATAGGGGTGCCAGAAGGAGAAGAGGAAGAACAAAAAATTGAAAACTTACTTGAACAAATAATGAAGGAGAACTTCCCTAAGCTGGCAAAGGAAATAGACTTCCAGGAAGTCCAGGAAGCTCAGAGAGTCCCAAAGAAGCTGGACCCAAGGAGGAACACACCAAGGCACATCATAATTACATTAGCCAAGATGAAACAGAAGGAGAGAATCTTAGAAGCAGCAAGAGAAAAGAACACAGTTACCTACAAAGGAGTTCCCATAAGACTGTCAGCTGATTTCTCCAAAGAGACCTTACAGGCAAGAAGGGGCTGGCAAGAAGTATTCCAAGTCATGAAAGGCAAGGACCTACATCCAAGATTACTGTATCCAGCAAAGCTATCATTTAGAATGGAAGGGCAGATAAAGTGCTTCTCAGATAAGGTCAAGTTCAAGGAGTTCCTCATCACCAAGCCCTTATTATATGAAATGTTAAGGGGACTTATCTAAGAAAAAGAAGATAAAAAATAGGAACAGTAAAAATGACAGCAAACTCACAGTTATTAACAACCACACCTAAAACAAAAGCAAAAGCAAACTAAGCAAATAACTAGAACAGGAACAGAACCACAGAGCTCACATGGAGGGTTTTCAACAGGGGAGTGGGAGGGGGAGGGGGGGAAAGGTATAGAGAATAAGTAGCATAAATGATAGGTGGAAAATAGACAGGGGGGGGTAAGAATAGTGTAGGAAATGTAGAAGCCAAAGAACTTATAAGTATGACCCATGGACATGAAATATAGGGGGGGAATGCAGGAGAGAGAGGGTGGGCAGGATGGAGTGGAGTGTGGGGGGGAAATGGGACAACTGTAATAGCATAATCACTAAATATATTTTTTTAAAAAGGATCAAAAAAGTGCTCACTCTGTGTAAGTATAACTTAATTTGAAGTTCCACACAACCACTTATATAGACAAGTAAAGACAGTGCTGATTTTCAAACTAAGTTCTGAACGTGACCCACTTCATGATATCCATAGTTAGACCATGGTTGCCAATCACGGTGCACAGCAAAACAATTTATTATAAATCCAACTTGGAGCCCTAGCCATAATATTATAGATAGGTAGATGATAGATAGATGACAAATGATTGACAAATAGATAGATAGATAAATGGACAGATAGATAGATAGATAGATAGATAGATAGATAGATAGATAGATAATGGATAGAGAGATAATAGATACAGAGAGAGACAGAGGGAGACAGAGAGAGATTATTTTTGTTATTTGCAGTGGTTGTGTTCTATGAAAACACAGTGAACCCTAAAATAGTGAATACTGAACACTTGCTTCTAGGGGAAATACAGGGTTAAAATCCTATGGGTCTCTGGTCACAACATTTTGTGAACCAATTAATATGTAACTTTGTTTTTTGTGTTTTTTGTTTAGACACCTTATTTAATATACATTGCTCATTCATTAATATTGAACTCCTGTCCCATGGCACTATAACTCATGCCTAAATGAAGCTTATCTAACACATGTATTTTCTCTACAAGGCACTTCACGGCTGTTCTCCTGGTAGGGACACTAGACAGCACTTTAGCACTATGCTTGTGGGCCATTTTAAACATCAAAATCTCCAAAAAAAGAAGTCACAAAAATGCAAAAAGAGAAAAGTGCCACTGAGTAGACTGCAAAAGAAAAAAAAAATGCTTCTTTGCATAGTGAAAGCGGGAGTAAGAAGGCAGAGCGTGCCTAATTTAATCTCAGGCAGAACTGTTTTGCCACTCACTGAACATACCCAAATGATCATGAAAGTACCACAAAGATGAATTTTGAGCTCACAAATACATTTTAGAATAAGCAAATTCTCAAGTACAGAATTCATAAATAATGAGAATCAACTTTAAATCTACAGAGGTAGGGCAAAAGTAGGTTTACAGAGGTTTGTATGAAAAAATACTACATTAATTAATAAATAATAATACAAGACTAAACTCTGTGTTTCACATACTCAGACTCCTCTAGAAACAGATTTTAAATAAATGTACTCTTTCCCTCGATGAGTTAGTTTCTTGTCTCTGTACTTTAATTCCTTCTAACTAAAAATCTGCTCCTAAGAAATCCTGACAAAACTTTGGTAGTTCAATGTGCTTGGTGCTTTTGTTAATCCAACAGGACATTTTTTTCTAACTCTTGCTTTCAACTTGATGAAGTTGTATGGATTTCTTGGCATGCTGTCATTGAGAATAAAGAATATACTGGAAAATGATGAAGGAGAAATCAAGTGTCCTTTAATTGCTTCATCTAATCCAGCTTTTCTCTGCAACTAGAATATAAACTCTTTGAGGAAAATGACCAAACACACTTATTATTTTTTTTCTTAGTACCTGATATATGTCTATGTTCCTGGCAGATAACTAGTGGGCTTTTAAGATTAAGGAGTAAATAGAAAAGAGCATAGACAAAAGAGGTATAAAAAATAAGAAAGGATATATTTTCATTAGTATTCAGATCAAGGGTTGAAAGGCACAGAATTGAGTATAAAATCTGAAAAAGTGGTCAAAAGGAGAGGAGATGAAAAATGAGGGAGGAGAAGAGTAATAAGACAAAAGGGATTTATTTGTAACCACTTTTTTCAATATATTCTTTGAAAATAGTTTTGCTTTGTTCTTTTTCTACTGTATATTTCCACAGCCTCAATAAAAAAGCATTGTAGTAACAAGGCATTTGATTCATGGTGAATCTTAAAAGTCCAATCAATATTTAATTCAATGGAAAAAAGAATGGTACATTCCAGAGTAGTAAAAATAATAATTTGTCCCTGCCTGGTTAGTTCAGTTGGTCAGACCATCATCCCCATATGCCAAGGTTGCAGATTTGGTCCCTGTCAGGACACATACAAGATGGAAAAATGAATGCATAAATAAATGGGACAATAAATTGATGTTTCTCTCTTTCTCTTTGATAAAATTTTTTTAAAAATAATAGTTTTGTGTCAGGAAGGGTAAGTATGCAGTAACAATCTATGAGGAAGAACTCTGTAGACATTTTTCCTCCATTCTTCCAGTAGCTTGGATATAGCTGCATGGCCTTCTATGATTTACCTTAAAAATTCACATAGTGTTGTTTCAATCTCACGCCATGGTCAGAATAATCTCAATCTTGCCCAGACTCAAAAGGAGGGAACATAGACCCCACCTCTCAATAGAAAGAATATCAAGGTTACATTATAAAATAGCCTATAAGTTGGAAAATATTTTTGTGGGCATCTTGGGAAAATGCAGTCTGTCATAAGTATTTTCCAGAAAGCAAAGGAAAAGAATGAGTCTCGAGTAGGAGACAATAATCACCTGTGTCAAATGTCACTGCTAAGTTTGCTCAGAAGGAACTGAGGCTTAACTACTGGATTTTGCTGAGTGAGGTTTGTTGGTAACTCAGAACAAGAGTTGCTTATGTTGGAGTAGTCAAAAGAGGTCATAAGAGAAATTGGACAGCTCTATCAGGAACTTTTCTTCAAAGAATAGAAAAATGTAGCTGACCAGTACTAAAAGCTGATGTAGATCAAGGGAGGGGTTGACTCTGATTTTGTTTTTTAAGATGGGGTTAATGAATTAGTGAGGAAAATTGTAATTATTTTATTGAATATGTGATAAGACAGAGGATCTAGTGCAGGAGTGGAAGGGTTATTGTTATATAAAACAATTCCTTCACAGTAACAAAAGGGCAAGGTGGAAACATGGACAAATGTTCAGGCAGATTGGTAGATATAGTGTTTAAAGCAAGAGGAAATTTTCTTGATAAATAAAAAAAGTCATCAACTGAGAATGAGTTACTGACAATTTCTGAAGAAAGATGAAAAGTAGTAAAACATTAATGAATAAATGTAAAATGATTTCTAGTTAGTAAAGACTCACCTAAAGTTGTTGATTGTGTGTTTTTCTCCTGCCATACTCAGCCTTGGTGTGAGTTGGATATAATCAGGCTTAGGGTTTAGCCAAAGGAGTATGAAGAAAGGAAAGAACATCAAAGGGGTTAACAGATGATAAAAATGAGGAATTATAATGATGGATTATATCATCATTATATCATCAGCAGGTTATGACAGGAGGAGAGGGCATTAGAAAGGTAGAAAGGACGAAGATAAGGTAGATGAAAGTAGGATAATTGAACTTGAGACAATGGGAGTTATTGACAAGATCTGGATCTAGATATGGGTGTCAATGGCATAGTCAGAGCAGAAACACGGTCACTGGAGGAGTGAGAAGCCAGAATATCTGAGTAATCACCTACATGGGTTCTGAAACCGACAGTCTGATGACTGCTGTGGTATTAGAAAGAATAACTTAGGGGTTGAAAACCTTCAAGAACTATAAGCACATGACCTGAAAGTCTATAGCTTGCCAAAATAAGGATTAGATAGAAAATAGAATAATATGATGGCAAATTCAAGGTTTATGGCTTTGACAGTGGTAAGAGGGACTATAATTTAAAAGTGACAAGGATAGGGGTGATAAGGAACAAGGGGAAATATTTAACTCAAATATTCAAAAGCTTATTACTCAGAACTTATATGTAAGCAACCTAAAGCATGGAAAACACATTTATTTTTAGTGTCCTCCAACTTCCCTTTTTTGGCTCTGACATAACCCTTTTAACAATGAGCAAAACCATCACGATACCAACTTTACACTTCTGAGAGTCTCAGTATCCTCTCTATTCTCACCCTTACAAAAATGCACTGGTGAATTGTTTGATTTATTGATTGATTCATTCAACAATTATTGCTGAGTTTGTCATATATGACAGGTTGAGGTACAATGACAGGGCAGATAAATGATATTGCTATACTCATGGACCTACATCCTAGTTGTAGAAGCCACGCACTAGAAATCTAAAGACAAAGTGAGTTAATAAATAAATCCATATTGTAATGATTAGTGCTAGGAAGAAAACCAATAAGGAACTGTGGTGGAGGCTGAGTGTGAAGATGATTCACAAGGGGTCTGCAGGGAAGGACTTTCCAAGGAGGTGACACTTTTATGTTAAGCTTATAAAATGCTAAACATGCTAAATATTTAGATTAGAAAATAAAAAGATTAAAGCCATATTGGAATGTTAGTAAAATGTCTTAATTACCTGCTTGTATGGTATTTAAAGTTAAAAGACTTTAAATGTTACCAAAAGTGAATATATGGTTAGCATCTTCTCACATGTATAGAAATAATGTGGAAAATAAAACTTTAAGTGGAGGTGATATTATACCTAAGCTTCCCTGATGAAAAACTGAGTTTGGTTTACATTATAATGTCTAAGTTATTCATGCTTAACCATTCTCTTAGAGTATCAGGCTATGTTAGAACTTTATCTTTCTAGACTGTGCTAAATCTAACCTAAGGCAATTAATGTCACTAAAGACTTTAATAGGAAAACTTTCTGAAAAGTGGGAGCAGGTTAAAAAGTTCTCAACCAACCTTATGTGCATCATTTTGTTACCACATCAATGTCTTCTTTTTCCTTTCATGGAGAGAAATACATGGGTCACTACTGCCTTGTTCTCACACCAAGGGGAATTCCTGTGAGGTTACAGCACTGAATCTAGAAAGGACCCAGAAGGAGGTAGTAGCTAGATTAAAGATTTTAGTTCTATGTGTTCAGGTATTTCACTGTTTCCCACCTCTGTCTAAGTGCTGTAAAGTATAATAATAAGATGGATTACATGTAAGTGTCTCTCTTGTTCTTCCTACGTCCTAAATGTCATGGATATGCTGTGTTCAGTTAGACACAATTAATACCAAAAAGCAAAATATGAATTTTTCCTGTTATGTAACAAAATATTGGAGATACTCAAGCCTATACTCCCTGTTTCTTATTTATCTTCATCCTAATATTTTGCCAGCTATGAATTGTCCATAAAACTATTATAATATTGGTTTTCATGAGCTTTTCACTCTGTGGTTGGGATTTTGTTTACCTTGGCTTATGAAATCTCATCTTTAACTGGCACTTTACAAAAAGGAAGCATGTCTTTTATCAAGATACAGATAGTTGGACAAATGGCTTCCCCATTCCACTGTCCTATTCAGTTATAGATTTGATACAATTACAAAATCTACCAGAGATGAGTACCATTGCATGGTTTACCTGATTAAATGACATTACAATAGTATATGAGAATAGGCAGTTATCAAAATTAAACTAGGACTCAAAAAATAAGCTCAGGCTGACTTCCAGTTATTCCGATACAGAATAGCCCCATTCCTACAAGGCTTTCTACCTTACAACTAAAAAACCGTGGCCACAACACAAAAACAAGCATTTAGAGATTCTTGAAGGCAGAAAGAGAAAGGAAGACAGTATGGGAGCTCAAGACTTGAGGAATAACATAGCAGGGAGTCTCCCGGGTTTGCTTATTTCCCCCCATATATCTTTGGGTGCTGTAGAAGCCTCCAATCCAGAATCACTATCACTATAAAAAGAATTCCAAGAAAATCCTATTTCTTCTATCCATAAAACCAGGAAAAGGGTGGCCTAACAACAGAAAACCTTTTTGGTAATATGACCTCTACTGCAGGCAAACACTGATAGAAAACCACACCCCCTTCTCCTTCTCTATCTACATTTTCAGTAGGTCAGAAGGGAATTTGAACTTTCACACCTCTTCTATTCCATGGTACTTAAATTCCCCTGCTGGGGTAGTGTTAATAGGTCTGAGCAGAAAGCTGATCTTCCACTCCCTCCTGGGGTAATGTCTCCAGGATCCAACAACAGCCATCTAAGCCCCTACCCCTACCCAGCACCAAGGAGATGTAAGGAAATGGTGTGAGATGGGTGACTAATGTTCTACATTCATCTTTTCCTGGTGTTATTCTGAGGACCTCAGACTGCATCCATTCATAGGTCCCATGATTCCTGGTCTGGGGGCCCCCTCTGCATCTTTGCCAGAGCTAGCAGGGGTCAGTGGAGCATGAGTGGCACTAGTCAAACCAATCAGACCAAAATAACATCACAAGGATTCTGAATTTAAATTGTCTTTGGAGCCACAGTCCACAAAATTACCTCAGACCTGCCGGTGAGCCAAGACAGGGTGACTGCCTGTCGAAATAAAGGATTTGAACAGATCTCAGAGACCCCTAATATAATAAACAAAAAATTCAAGATGCAACCAAAATTCATCCTTTACACAAAGAACCAAGAAGAATCACAAACTAAATTAAAAAAAAAAAAGATAATCACATGATTCTCAACACAAGGTTGGTTCAAATGTTGGGATTCTCTACAAGAGTTTTAAAGTAGCCATCATAAAGATGCTTCAACATGCAATTTCAAATTCTTTGAAATAAATTAAAAATAGAAATACAAATTATGGAAGCAAAGGAGAAGTTATAAGAAAGAACCAACTGGCAGTTGCAAAAATACAAAAACAAAAATAAATAAATTTTTAAAAATACATAAAGGAAGTTCTCTAAAAAGTAATGAAATATCAGACTGCTCCTAACTTCAGAAAAGAGAGAATACCACTGGAATGAAGAAAATAGGGATAAAATAATAGATTTTCTTTCTGTTTAATTTTCTAAATCATATTTGATGGTTAAAACAAAATGTATAACATTATCTGATGTGGTGCTGTGTATATATAAGAAATACTGAAGTCAATTGTCTTTGTTTTGTTTTGTTTTTTAAGTTGAGAGGATAATGAATGGGACCTAAATAGAAAAATGGTTTCTATACTTTACTTGGAGTTGTAAAAGGTTGATACCAGTAGACAGGATATATAGTATGTGTGTGGTAACAACCACTAATTTAAATACAACATGTGATATGCTAAAATTTTTGAAATCCTAAAAATGTTCATATAATCCACAAAAAAAGCAAACAAAAATAAAAAGAAAGAAAGAAACCAAGGAATGAGAAAAAGGAAAGTAAACAGAAGCTGATGAAATGGTACACTTGAGTCCTAACATATGAATGGTCTTAAATAATCCAATCAAAAGTTAGAAATTGGCAAGATAGGATACAAAAAATTATCCAACTGTATGCTATCTACAAGAAATTCACCTCATGTGCCAGGATTTATTAGGGAGAGGAATGCCTTAGTGTTTTCCACTGAGCATGCAAAGGCTTTGCAAGTGAGGATGCTAGTCTGGGCCATCCATCATCATTTGTATGCAATAGGACTGTCAGCAGTGCTGACAGGACCTCAGCAGAAAAACCTAGAGGTGAACCACCAGATTCCTGTGGTGCTGCAGGAAGATTAAGCCAGTCACCAAAACAGAGATGTGCCTATTTACACCAAGAAACAGCAGGAGAGAGGTATCTACTGAAGATTCTCCCGAGAACCCAACAAAGCTCCACAATGAAGTAAAGGTGTGCTTTAAACACTGTCTAGACCCGGGAGGGTACAAAAGAACTTAGAACACTGTTACTCACATGGTATGTACCAACACAGCTACTCGCACGGTACCTACCAACACTGCATGTGAAAACTGTCCTCCTCATTTTCTTGGGAAGTCTTGGATTACCCCAAGAATCTGAGGGCAGATGTCCAGGGGAGAAAGATGTGAAGCTCTTATTTCCACCAGATTTCAGTTTGAAAGCAGAAATCAAAAGCCAGAGTAGTGGCCTGCTACGGGTTTCAGCTAGGGGTTGTTCCTCTGTCAGGATCCTAGAATGGAGAGGACACAGGGAAGAGAGCCAAAGCTGATCTGGAGCCAATGTGAACATGAATGAGAAATAAGCCCTTGTTGCTTTTCAGACACATGATTTATGTTCCTTTGGCCAATGGAACATAAATAGAAGTGGTATGTGATTCCTAGCAGAAGTTGAGAGCTATTGCTGTTTCCAGTTCTGTGCCTGTCTCTATTTCAGATAACAGCATGTCCCTATTAGTAGTCTGGAACCCAGTGAAGAAGATATATGAAAAAATACCACAACCACCCCACAGCCAAAATATCCTATGAGTGATAGATAAATTTTTATTGTTATAAGTCCCCCTTCAAAAATGTATTTGAAATTCATTCAAATGCAATGACATAGACCGTTGAAAGTTAAAGGATGGGAGAAAGATGTGCTATGCAACATTAGTAATATAAGAAAAAAAGCAGGAGTGTCTATATTAACATCTAATACAATACACTTCTGGGCAAAAAAGATTACTAGAGGCTTATTGTGCGATGAATTGTGACCTCCAAAATGATATGTTCAAGTTCTGATGCCTGGTATCTATGAATGCGTCCTTTTTCGGGAATATGGATTTTTGCAGAAGTAATCAAGTTAAGATGTGGTCTTTCTGGATCAGGTAAGATCTAATCCATATAAATGGTGTTCTTGTGAGGAAAAAAGAAGAGGGAAATTTGGACAACAGAGGGACACACAGGGAGAATGCCATGTGAAAACAGAGGCAGAGATTGGAGTGATGAGTGCACAAGGCAAGGAATTCTAACCACTAACAACCTCTGGAGGCATTGCTGGCAACCACTGGAAGCTAGGAAGGAAGTGGGAAAGGATTCTTTCTGAAAGCCTTCAGAGGGAGCATGGCCCCAGCAACACTTTGATTTTGGACTAATTTCTAGATTTTGAAAGAATAAACTTCTGTTCTTTTAAGCCACCCAGTTTGTGGGCATTTGTTATGCAGCTCTAGAAAACTAATATACTGGCAAAAGGATTGATCCACTGAGTCATATAATGATCTAATATGTATGATGCCTCAAACAATAGAGCCTCAAATTCATGAAGCAAAATTCACTGAGTTCTTCATCTCTATAATTTTGTCATTTCGATAATGTTATAAGCCTTGATTCACATGGTATGTAACTTTTCTCTTGTGCTTATCAACTTACAAGGGGGATCCAAAAAACCCCTGAAATTTATTTCTGAAATTTATTCAGAAAAAAATTGTGTATTATTCTTACATGTTTAAACTTCATTCACCTTCAAAGTACTGTCCATTTGATGCAATACACCTATCAAGACATTTTTTCACTGCTCAAAACAGTTTTCAAACTTGTCAATTTTGATGCCTTTTAGTACTTCTGTTGTTTTTTGTTTCACCTCTTCCACATCTGCAAATCATTTCCCTTTGAGGACTTTTTGTCATCCAGGGAAATGAACAAACAAACAAAAAGTGCCACTAAGGATGATATCAGGTGAATAGGGAAGGTGGAACACGGGGGTCATGACGTTTTTGGTCAAAAACTGATGAACACTCAGCACGGTCTGGGCAGGTGAGCTAGTAAATCATCCATCATAAAATGGATGTTGAAAGAGTCTTCAAAAAATAATTCACTGCAGCCAAATGCAGCCTCTCACAATAATGCCAGGTGGTACACTGATACAGATGGGTTCCTAGAACACTCACCTAGCGGGGGGAAGCCTGCACTACAAGGAACCCCACCCTCTAGAAGATCATTCTATTTTTTGAGGGGTCCCTCCTCATTTTACCAGGTCAAAATTGTCATTCATCAACTGGCTTGGTCACTTCCTAACACTGCATCAGTGAATGTGGGCTGCCCCCAACATCCATGTTCTTTAGTCACACAGCTCTGATTTTATTTGGGAGCAGCATAGTTCCCCTTTGAAACCTACAGTTTCAAGGTTCTCTTGTCTGATAGAAGCACATCACATGCTAATTCCTTATGTTTATCTGGAAATACAGGATATTCTAAATAAAGCATTATAAAACTTCCTGTGGATTAAAATAATATTTGACTAACCTAGCTGCAAAACAGCCTATTCGAGTGCTCATTTGCAAGCATTTTGTCTGAAACTAGATGAAAAGAGAATATGTATGTATTTAACTACTATAAAGGACACATGGACAAAATCAAGGGGGAGGGCGGAGGTGGGGGAGGGAGGAGGGTTCAGCCAGGGTGGGGTGGAGGGATGGGGAGAAAAGGCACACAACTGTAATTGAATAACAATAAAAAATTAAAATTAAAAAAAATTAAGAGAAGCTATGGGAACTGAGAGCAAAGGCATTAAAAAAAATTTAAATCTTTGATTTAATTTTGGAGGTTTCTACCTAAATGAAAAACTGTATGTTCCAGGACATATTGCTGTATCTTACAGAGAATAGACTGAATGTATGAATGAAAACAATAATTAGTTTCATTGGTAGTTTTTATGTATGATATCATCTTAGGTGAAATACTTAGTATGATTCAGGTTTATTTTCTTTTACTTACTAAATGGAATTGGTGCAGATAGGTCTTTTTAAAATTTATTTATTTTTTATTGTTGCTCAAGTACAGTTGTCCTCATTCCCACCCCACCCCCTGCCACCTGTTGCTCTCTCCTATTCTGTCCAACCCCTAGATAGGTCTTAAATTAGACTGGCTTTGATTAGAATGTGTTGTGGAATAAAACCAATAATATTAATACTTATTAAAGTTTTCAAAAACTGTTGTTGCGAGCTTACAGAGTGTACCAGATCTGTGTTCAGTACTTATGTGTATTATTTATCGCATTTAACCCATACAACAATCCAAGTATATATAGGTAATATTATGCCCACTTTACACTAGAACATCAAGATTTTAAGTATTTGACTAAGTTGTTCAAAGTTACACACCAACTAAATGGCAGAGCTCAGATTCGACCCTAGGTCTCTTGGACTCTACCACCTATGTCTTGAGTTACAGAAGCACAGAATAAGCACAACACAAAGTCAAAGTTGGTAAGTTCCCCAAGAGCAGTCCAGGCTATATCCACAGAAGTTTAAAAAAGATATGGAGATTGAGGCCAGGTGGGAGTGAGTCCAGGTGAGGCTGCACTAAAGAGGAGACATCCTAGGAGACTTCATCTGTGGGTGAGATTCTAAGGAATAAATAATTGTCTGACTTCCAAGCAGTCATGCCAAAAATCCAGTTCTAGTTCAATGGTCTTAAAAACTGTCTCCCCTGCTGAGACCGCCCTACTTAAAGAAAAGAAGGTCAATGCGTGCATGGTGGTCAGTTGTGCTTGCTTATCTCCTCCCTTGGCTGCTCCCCAACCATCTGCACTGCATGGCTTCCTTTATTGGAACCAATAGGGTAGAGTCCTAAGAACACATAATTTTGAGGCCAAGCTGTGTAGAAATCTTCTTTGTCCTTTATGTCACTGTGCAACCTTAGGCCAGTTACTTATCACCAGGCTATAGCTTCCTCATTTGTAAAAGGGGGTGAGGGAGTACCATTTTTTTGCAACTTGTGGGAATTTTGACTAATTTTCCATCCTCTTCAAGATCCAATTGTGTTGGGATACATCCTCAATGGCTGTCTTGTCAACTGTGTTTCAAATGTGCAGTGTTGGGAACAGGCCCTGGGTATTCACAGATCCCAAAGCCAGGTCACAAGGTGAATGCTTGATACATAAAATAATTTTATGCCCAATGACAAATATCAAAAGATGATCTTGGGACTAATTATTGATTTATAGTTTCAAAACACATCATTGATTTTCAAATACTAATAGTAGCAAGTGACTTTTGAAAAAGCACCTTAGTCTCTACCATTAGGTTTCTCTGTAGCAGGCATCATAATACTGAGATGGAAGGACAAACATAAAGAATGGATCCAAACACCCGAATCTGAATCTGTTGCTTTACTTATTTCAACTTGTATAATAATATGAAATAGTGATTTTGGAGGAGGCACAATGATGGAAACTCATGGAGTCACCTTAAAGAGTTAAAATATTCTTTATCTTAAAAAAGTTTAATTCTATTCTTCTAGGTTAAGAACTAATGCCTAATAGAAAAGCTGACAGGTAAGTTGGGCGTTCACCAAAATAATTGCTCCTTAGGGTGATCTTTTGCCTTTCTTTCCAAGTTAATGTATAGTAAAAACTGAAGCACAAATTCCTTTGATAAGTATAATTACAGATCACCCAACTCCCATTATCTTTACCTGATTTATTAATTTCAAAGGTTTAATAATTTTTATCATATTTTCTCATTTAGTCTGTGATTTTTCTTGGTTCTTTGTGTGACAAGTTAATTTTGATTGTATTCTATTTTTTTCTGTCTATTATATTAGGAGTCTCTGGGTCCTTTTTCAAATCCTCCATTTGAGCAGGCAGTCACCCTGCTAGGCTGACTGATAGGTCCTGGGTAATTCTGTAGGCAGTGGCTCCAATGACAATTTACGTTCAGAGTCCTTGTGAGATTTTAGTGGTCTCATTATCTGTCTGGGGCCATCGGTGGCACACTGATCCCTGCTGACCCTGGCTGAGTGTGCATATTGAGTCCGGGAGACCAGGAAGCAGGAGGTCTTCTGAACAGGGAAGGGGTCTCATGCCTTCTGGGACAAAGACCTTGTTCCAGGTCAGGGGTTATTGTGGTATTATAGCTCCGCCACTGCTGCCTGGTTGTCCCTTGTCCCTAAGGAGGGGAGAAAAGTCTCAGGTTCAGCCTGGCTGACAGCATTTCCCTGGGTAAGTGATTGCTCCTTGTGGCTAAATCTGGCTCACTGGCTGCCCAGCTGCCTGGTGTGTGCAGGTGGCAGAAGAGATTCTTGTCTTTGGGCTTGAAAAGAGCTTCTGCGTCTAGGCACCTGTTATAGTGGATCCACCTGGCCCCATGTTGCATCTAGATGGGAAAAGGGAATCTCTATTCTGTGGGGACATCCTGTTGTTGTCCGGGAGGCAGTCTCAGGCTCAGAGGGAAGGAAATCTCCTTCTCTGGCCTCTTGGTATTAGCAGAGCTCTGCACTGACACCCCTGTGGGTGATTCCAGCTGACCTTATATCTTCAGGGAAGAAAGAGCACACCTTGACCTTCATTTGTTGGGTAGGGCTCTTGGATTCCTGGGGCCCAGACTGTTCTGCTTTCCCCTTTCGACTTTAGTGTCCTCCTGTAATTGTCTTTGTGTTGTTTCCAGTGTTATACTCATAGCTGAACTTGTAGACATGAGCAGAGATGAGTCAATGTTCTCTTTCTGGACCAGAAGCCTCAGAACTGTTTTGAACATTTAGAAATTAAAATTAAACATGCCCATTGCATATATCAAAATTGCCTCTAAGAAGACAGGAGACTCTATAGCAAGGAACATCTGTAAAACCGGAAATGAAAATTTCTAAATTATCAGCATTGAGGCAGTACTGAAGTCATGCACATTTCAAAGATCGCTTAGTCACTAAGGGAAAAAAAATGGTGCACAAAGTCCCAGAAATATGGCAAAACAGTGAGAGAGGTCAGCAGTGGAAATATTAGTATATATAGTATCATTATTTTAAAGCACATTTTATAGACGAGTATGTAGTAGTATATATATGAAATGTTCTTTAATAAGATATTTCTACCACTAGCCTCTCACTGTTTTTATATAATCAAAAATAAAAGAAAATCTGTTAAAAAGCTTGTGAAACATAAGGGACATGGACATATTTCTTAAGTATATTATCTTTATCAAATACATATCAGGAAAGAGAGAGGTTTCTCCCACACCTCCATGAAGATCTCTGATTAGACTTGGACTCTGAGCTGCAAGAAAACAGATGGAAATTAGGTCTACCAGATAAAGCAAATTCCAACCGACATCAATCTTGTGTGTCTCTTTATGAGTATTTTAATTCCTTCTTTATCTGTCTTCAGTGTAAAGGGACTTTAGCCAGAAAGCAACAGTTATAAAGAAAGCAATAAAACGCAAGCGCATTTCTAGATGTATGCAGCCCTCTTCTCCTGTCCATTGGCTCACACTCGCTGCATGCCTTAAAAAGACTAAGAGAAATGGCCACCATGTCAGCTGACATTTGCAAACATTGCGTTTTCATTTGCCCCCATGAGAAACTAAACATTTATGAGGTAAGAAAATGGTCTGTTTCATAATATAGATTCCTGCTTTATCATAACAGTCTGAACCTTAGCATCCCCTTCTCTGACAAGCCTGTAGTTCGTGATCCTACCCAGTCCATATCTATTGTGGGAAGTTTGGCAAAATCATCAGGCTCACAATAACTCAAGTGCACATCTCGTGGAGCTCCCTCTCAGAGTCCCATGGCCTCAAAGAGCTTTGTGGAAATTTTCTGATAT
This sequence comes from Desmodus rotundus, assembly GCF_022682495.2. Classification (NCBI taxonomy): domain Eukaryota; kingdom Metazoa; phylum Chordata; class Mammalia; order Chiroptera; family Phyllostomidae; genus Desmodus; species Desmodus rotundus. The sequence goes on along the minus strand of NC_071394.1, from coordinate 48,397,290 downwards.
AGCACCTTTTCTACTATTTCCTAGAAAAACAAAAGCATCCACTGTAAATAAAACTAAACACATGTCCTCTGGTAATCATATAGGTGTCAAATAAATTAGATTATGGCTCAGTTGGTTGGAGCATTATCCCCTGCACCAAGAGATTGTGTGTTCGATTCCTGGTCAGGGTACATACCTCAGTTGCAGGTTTGATCCCTAGTCCAGGTGCATATAGGAGGCAATCAAAGTTTCTCTTTCATATCGATGCATCTCTTCCTCTATTTCCTCTCTCTCTAAAATAATCAGTAGCAATATACCCTTGGATGAGGATTAAAAGAAACTAATTATAAAAAAACATGCTTGATCATTTACACTTGACATAGATTTTGCTTTAATTTTCTAACAAATAAGCTCATTTTCTTCTTCTCTCTATCACATTTCCAAGTCTTGGATGCAAGGGAAAGATGTGTGGATACCAGCATCAATCACACCACTCCACCCCTGGTTTGGAGGGATGCTCTTTGCAGGGGAAGTGGAGGCCGGGGAGGGAGGAGGGGGGATGGAGAGAAGAGACCTGTGGAGAGGTCTCTTTCTGCAGAAGCCTGTGCCTTGCAGAATGCAGTAAATACCGCAGCGGACCTGTCTAAACACTCTGCCTCAAGTGCTCACTTCACGCAAGGAAATCATTAAAGCAAGACCTACGGGAGCATTTGTTTTGGAAATAGAATGACACAGCTCACCACTCTGGGCAAAAACCCCTTAGACACTGAGCTCTTTATTTACCTGTTGCTCTGAGAGGCGGGTGCTGCCCACTTTACGATAACATGACTAATGGGGAGTCCTGCCTGGACTTGAAGACTCATACCTGTTTTCCTTCCTCCACATAACTCTGTACCCCCGCTCCGCCTGCGCCAGGCCTCTGGTAGACGCTCCGTGGAGGCAGGATGCCCACTGGGCAAGCAGAGGAAACAAAGCCGCTCAGAGAGGACCGCAGCCCGCGGCCGCCTAATTACAAGTCCCTGCACTGCCTGACGTTCCTCAGCTGACAAGCCCGGACTGTGCGAGACCTGCAAGTGAACCGCGGCCAGAAGCTGCGTGTCACCTGGCTCACACTCCAGACAGGGGCCCAGCCGGCCCATGCCCTCGCCCCTGTTGCTGGCAACACCAGAGCCTGCGACAACGCTGGGGAGGCCAGAGGATGGTGGGCACCAGCATGACAGAGGAGATTTTACCTCCAGTTGTTCACCTTCATGCACGGATTTGTTTCTCTCTTGTAGAAGCTTTGGCAAAGAGTTCATAGCATTCGTTTCATTTCTTCTTAATTAACAGGCAAGTGCAGATCAGGACTCTCCTCAGAGTTCTTTACTCAAAGTTATTCCAGCAATTTGCCCTTGCTTCTGTATCCTCTCTGCACGCATTTGTATATACACCAGATACGCACTTTGGAATTGACAGTTCAAACAAAATTCTCTCTTAAAATACATGGACCACATGAATCCTGTTTATCCCATTTTTGGTAATTTGAAACATTGCAAGAACTAATTAGCAGTTATAAACATTAGAACAGTTAGTAAACCGGTATCTTCCCACATTTATCGCCTAAATGTTGTATATCTCCTAAAACAAGTTGGTGTTCACATAAGCTACATATATTATTTTAAATATATACAAAATCATTTTTTAGATCACAGAATTCCTCTGAGGTACATCAAAGAATAAGTATTATTGCCAGTTTTTTAATCAAGAAATTGAAACCCAAAGAAGTTAAACTTATTTATCTGCACATACCTGGTAAAAGTAGGAATACAACATCCTTATAATCAGGGAACCCCAGAATCCCGATATAACATAGAGATTGCTAACCCCAGGCCATCATGGTTCAGTAGAGAAAGTCGACCTTGTTACGAAAGGGCTGTGCTGCAGGATATCTGACTTGGAAGTGATGTGAAACCGGTAAACATCACTGCAGTTCTACCTGCATCTCTTCTCCCAGCTCCCACTCCAGACTGTAACAATAGCCCCCACATGGCTTTCTGTCCAGGGCCACTTCTAAACTCGAGGTCCTCCCCACTCACTACAGATGAATACCCCACAGCTGGGCTTCCCGCCCTGAAAGTCACTGCCACCAGTAGAACTCCATCATGGGGCTTTATACCATCCCACCTTCCCACTTGGCTGTTTCAAAGATCTGGTTCTATGAATGCTTGGAGAGCTGCCTGGTTTCCAGAACTGCTGCCTCATCTCCATTCCCACTCGCCTGCCCACTCCTGGCTTTGGAGCTAAAAGAACTGCGAGCTCAGAAGAATCTGGGTCACTGGACGACAGCTGGGAATACAGTTTTGCTATACTATGGAATAAACAGGATTTTACTGGCTAATCTGGGAATACAGCCACAGTCAATAACATGAGAAAATAAGTTCTGACTTTCAAACAACTAACTCATAAATTAACTTTGAGATTACGTGTTTATAAACTGCAAAATCACTGTGATTAAAACTGAACAAATGCTATTTTGTCTCAGCAAACTTGACTGCTTATTAAATATTACTCGTTGAAAAGAAGGCCCTGCCCTAACAGAGCTAGGTGTTATGGGTATATTTGCTTTGTTAATTCTGATTTATTTTAGCTGTTTTCATGTGAAACCAGATCTCCATGAGTCTGTTTTCCTCCTAGCTTTTTTAATGAAAAATCAATTTCTTGATGCTGATTTGAAAACCCTATGAGAAGCCAATTTACATACTGCACAAATAGGCTTAAATATGTCTGGAAATACAAGGTCCCCTTCCTGGTAAATTAAAAAAAAAAAAGAGCCAGACTTGAATATTCATGTGAATATTCATGTGAAGATCTTGCTGTGCAAATACTACAAATTATCATTCATTAAGTAACCACATGTGATGTAATCCCTAGGTCTGTTGGACCTCACAAAGCTTCTGCCTAACTACAGAAAATAAAAATGGCTACAGGAGCTACTAATGTGCAAAGTAATGGGTAAAATGACATTGCATCGTGTGCATTTTTCCGATAAATTAAAACCTGCTTGTTTTATTTGTTTGTATGATCATTTAATTTTTTTAATTTAATCTTTATTGTATTTTGTCCATTACCATTTAGTCTCCTTAGATCCCCCTCTTCCCAGCAATCACCACACTGTTGTCCATGTCCATGAGTCCTTTTTCCTTTTTGCTCAACTGCTTATTTATAGATGACTTGTAGAGGTGGGGGAGAAGCATTTTGAAGACTTGAGTTAAACTGATAAAGATTGAGAATCCATTCTATTTGAACAAATGTTACCATTGGTTCCTAAAGTCAGTTGACACTTACAAACACTACATGCATCACAAAGCCTGAGGAAATCGACTTTAATTTTATTCAAGAAAAAAAAATACAAAAGATTACCTCAATCTATTAACTCTTAGGATGTCAAATGTAAAGAGACTGCACGGTAGTTTTTAGCAGTATACTGATTTCCCCCCACTGCAATAAGGGAAATTACTTCAGGCTGACACCAGTGTCAGTAAGAGTACTCATCAGTGCTGACACACTAACTGGTCTGCACCCGCTGCAATCTACCGCTCATTTTAAAATCCAGTCTCCTCACATTCCCCACCTCAGGGAGCTCTTACGGCATTTCTGCAAGGAGGAAACCCATGCTGACCTCTGTTGTGGGGTTCTTTTTAACGTAAAGTTTAATCTTAGTGTTATTATTTAGAAAATAATTTTTAAGCAACATATGGGCACAGCTGTTTCTGTTTGGTATAGTTTTGAACTTGAATTACATTTTCCTTTTAAAAGAAATAACTTTCTACTCTTCTGTTAAAGCAGAAGTCAAATAATTACAAGTTGATAATAAACATGTCTAGAACTTCCTTCTTCAACCTAAAAAACAAAAGATACTGTCCATAATCTCTGCTCTTATTTGATCTTCCCTTTTTGAGGAGACAACTTTCATCTGTTCCAAAGTATGAACTGCATAAACACTGTTTAGGTTTTAATACTCTGTTTACTTGGCAAATAAGAAGGATTAAAAAAATTGAGTAGTTCACTCTCTAACCAGAAAAAAAATTGCTGTAAGTCAATATATTGACCATGGAACATTAAAAAGAAAGTAAATATATTCAAATCCATTGTATAGGACAATGAATGTGGAAACTTTGGCTTGTTTTCCACCTTTAAAAAAATCATGACATCTGTTGATCGTTAAATATATGGTAGCGTTGCCCCGTAGAACTTTCTGCAGTGATGGGGTTGCTCTGTAATCAGTTCTGACCAATATGGTAGCTGTTAGCCACACACAGTGACTGAGCATGTGAAATGTAGTTAGTCCTACTGAGAAACTAAATTTTTAATTTAAATCCATTTTAATTTATTTAAAAGTAAATAGCCACCTGTGGCTAGTGGTCACCATATTGCCATATTAGAGAATCCATCTATATAGTATAATGTAGAAACAGAAAGGATTAACACCTGTATGACCCGAGTGTGACAAAACTATAAATAGGAGAAACAACAAACAGGAGAAGTGAGGTAAAGGTAGGGGTATGGACAGAGTAAAGTCAAATTAGCAAACACTTCTTGACACTTACCAGAGATGACAACTGAAGTGCCCTGAAGGAGACAGACCCTGCCCTGAAGCACATCCCAAATGATGGCGTTTGAACCAAGCATGGTTTAATTAGTAAACCAAAGCAATAAAAGAGAGATCATAAACAAAGTAATGCCTTAAAATTTGTCAAGTAGAATAAGTAGGCTGGAAAGGAGCTCAGGATCACTTGGGATTTAAAAAAATCCCATGTAGTGGACACATGTCATTAAATATTTATCCAAACCTACAAAATGGACAATACCAACAGTAAACTCAAATGTAAACTGGACTCTGGGTGATCATGGTGGGTGAATATAGGTTCATGGATTATCATAAAGGTACTGCTCTGGTGAGGGATGTTGATAATGGGCAAAGCTGTGGGGAGCAGGAACTATATGAAAAATCTATGCACCTTCTTTTCAGTTTTGATACAAAACTAACACCTTTCTAAAATTACCGTATGGTAAGTCTTTTTTTTTTTAAATCCCAGAAAAGTTAAGGAAGTGATAGAACTACAAGATATGATGGGAGGGGATTCCAGGATATAGAACAAAGCCAGTGAGTCTAAGTGTAGAGGGGGAGGGTTAGAGAGTTCAGGGAGGTAAGAGGTAGGCTAGAAGGGAGGAAGGAAAGGTGGGCTGAGCAATGCAGGGACTGGCCTGGAATGCCAAACTGTGACAGTTGAACATCTCTCTAGGAAGCTACTGGGAAGGCATCAGTCTTTTCAGAAATGTGTATCTAACATAAAAACTGCTAATGTATTATATTTACAGAAAGTGACAGGTTTTGCATAACAATAAAATAGCCTGGCTGTCTGCTTTGTTATCTCTCATCTAGGGAATTAATTTATGACTCATTGCCCTCTGATAAAAGAAATCACTATTTTTTACAGTGTGTGTAATCCTCTGAAGACTTCTCTTGCCCTGGCCAGGTGACTGTTGGTTGAAGCATCGTCCCATACAACAAAAGATTGCAGGTTCAATTCTTCTGGCACATGACTAGGTTGTGGGTTCAATCCCTGGTGGGAGCTGCATATCGGAGGCAACTGATCAATCTCTCCCCTCTTCCTTTCTTTCTAAAAATTAATAATAATAATTTTTTAAAAGTATCTTCTGGTGAGGATAAAAGAAAAATAAAGACCTCTCATTTTTTCCTTATTTTTCCCGTTCTCATACATTCCCTTTGTTACTATTTTCTCCACCTATATAATCAAGATCCTGTTTTAAAATTCTCTTAGATGTGATGATAACCAAAGGTTTATTGTTATATTTGGGCAATGTGGATAACATATGCATAGAAGTGTCTGGGTGAAGGAAAGAGGAGGCAGTTCACATTCACACAGCACTGCTACATGTTGGATACTGAGTGTGACACTGATACAGGTGGACACAGCTTGACAAATGTGAGGACTGACTGTCAGAAAAATACCCTCCTCCACTAAAAACAACAAGCAGCTTGCCCAAGGACACAGAGCTCATTAGTAGCAAAACTGAAACTACAACTCATATTAATTGGATAGATCCCACTTGAGCTTCAGCACAGGGTTTGGCCTCCACAATCGCTCACTTTTAGGATGAGTGCAATATAAACTTAAAATGTCGACATTAGCACACTTACACTCGCATACCACAGAAGAGTGCTACCAATGGCCCTCAGGGCCTCTGACTCCTAATAAGATGAGCACACCTGATTAGAAAGTATGTACATCCAGTTTACTGAACCTCAAAGAGATTTCCATGAAAGGTAACTGATTTTTTTATTCCAATATAATCTGAAAATTTAAAAAATGTTATCAGAACCCATGATGGAACAAACTCCAGTCCTTTTCAATAGAAATCACTTGACTGGCCCTCTTTGCATACCCTAACTATGCCTCCCACAGAATTGTAATGAGAATAAACCCACACCCAGTCTATCCTTTGGGGGCAGGGCAGCCAGCAGACTTATTCTGAGCTGTAATTCAGACTCAGAAGACATTTTTGAGCAGGGCAGGCCATTCACTCCCACCTGGAGCACAGGAAAAGGTGCAGCCTGCAGCAAGTGCGGCTGCGGTGACAACGCACTCAGGAATGCAGGCACCTGTAAGAGCAGGAACAGAGCATAACAGTCACCTGTCCAGCCTGATCCACCAGGTGGAAAGTGTGTGTGTGGTCATGACTGGAAGCTTGGCTTGGCCTGTGGAACAGAAGGAAGGAAGCGGCACCTGCAAGGGTGGAATGCAGCCCTGCCCTTCCACGGCACAGCTGGTGCTCTGATAAACAGCTTGCTCCTCTTCTGTGACCCTTCTCCTCCACAGCCACTGACTAGTGCCTACATGAGGATGATCTCCTACTGTCTGTTTCAGCACCGACGCCATGTTGCCCATTTTGAAAGCCCTGCTCTGTTATACCCAAGGAATCTGAGCCTTAAAGCTCCATCTCTTCTCCTGAGGACAACAGTCAATGATGGACGCAGTAAAGCAAAAAGGGGGTGTGTAGTTCTCCTGCCACTGTGCCTCTTCCCTTGAATGCATCACCTGCACAATCCCTCTCTTACATAAACAGCACATGGGCAAACACATATATCTGAGGGTGACTGGTTTCAGGACCCCTGCAGATACTAAAATCATGGCAAAGTATTTGCATATGACATATGTACATCCCCCCATACACTTTAAATCATCTCTATGTTACTTATAATACCTAAACAATGTAAATGCTATATAAATAGTTGTTACACTATATTGTTTAGGAAAGATAAAAAGTCTGAACATGTTCAGTACAGATGCAACCATCGCAGGCCCAACTACATAGTATAATCAGCAACAATTAACATTTTTTCCCAATTACTTTGGATCTGTGGTTGGTTGAATCCATGGATGTGGAACTCACAATATGAAGAGCTGATTGTACACACATACATACACACACTGTAGCCCTTGCACAGCCCCACTGGAAACTCCTGAAGGAGCCATGATTTCTGTGGAGGAGGGAGAGAAGAAAAACTGGTGGATGGTTGGTTGGAAAAGCCCTTCTAAGAGGAAGTGGAGCAAGAGTGAGCGGGAAGACACCCTTTGCGGGCCTCACGTCACAGGGTCCCGGACCCATGTCTGAGCTGTCCGCAGGGCATGCTGCTCCAATCACTATCTTAGAAGGCTGGGTGAGGGCCCCTCTGGGAGAGGAAGGAAGTGTCATGATGATATTGGGAACCCGGTGTCAGCCCCCATTGCCTCATGCTTTCTGGTGAGCAGAGCCCTCTGGACCATGCTGCACCCAGGCTATGTGCAGACCCCGTGTCTCCCTCACCCCTGCTATCAATATAGCCTTTGCATGAACTTCAGTGTTGCCCTTGCTTTTCATTATTTCTTTTCTCAGCTATTTCTTGAACAGATCATTATGCTGGTAAAATGTCAACTGCTGTTTTTCTTGGCAGATACAAGAGCTTGGGGAAAAAGATACAGCATTCCTACCACTCTTTTTAAACATTGCAGGGGATAATTGGGACATTAAACAAGACGTCACTAAGTGGGGATTTTAAGTGAAGTCACAGCCATCAGGGATGCCATGTCAGTCAGAAAGGGACGTTTTCCGTCACTCCGAGGGCTGGTGCCTTGTGACAGCTCCCTTCCCTCACTGCTACATAACTTGCCGAGGAAGCACTGGTCCTGCACAGATCATCAGGCTTTTGCCCTGACCCCTTGTACTTAAAAAATTCTTATATCTTTACGAACAAAAATTGAAAGCAGGTTTGAAAGTCGTTAAATGGAGGCAAGCCTCAGGCCTGTTCTGAGTAGCCCTGAAAACCTCTGGCATTGATTTGGTGCCCTGGGGCATTATGGGATTTTTCTGGGGGTTTGCGTGTGTGTGGAAGAAATCAGGGCATTGTACAAGAGCTTGTGCAGCCCCACGTGCCTTGCTTACCACATGTTTTGTTCCCTGTGCCTCCAGGCACTGCACAGCTCGTTGGCCCTCTGTTCTTTTGCAGGAATGCTTCCCATGGGAATTTACTCCTGCAGCATACCTCTCAAAAAATCTCCGGGGTGAACCTTTCATTCTCCCTTTAACAAATTCAAGTACAAAGTCAGTCACTGAAATATTATTTGAAACTTTTCTGAGTGGTTGTTTTGCTGTTGGAAAATATATACTCTCTGCCAGTTAAAGAGAGCTTCCCTGCCCTTCCGAACATTCTCTCTTAGCTGAGATCACAGCAGCCTGAGGATGAAGCTTCCTTGTGCTACACACTTCATTCTTCGTCAGCCCCAACAGCCCAAAGAAGCCCCCAAAAGAATCCTCCCCAGCCCCACCTCTCTATCACCGGGTTAAACAGACAACAAGGAGTTTACACCCATTTTACAAGATGTTAATAAGAGGCAGGTATTAGACCTGACTTGACTGCAGTCACCTGCGTGGGAGGCAGAGTGAAGAACACCACATGAAGATGCAGACTTCACAGAGGCCCATTAAAGCTCCTGCAAGGTGCTGAAATACCCTTCTCACAGATCCACAAACGCAAGTGTGAGATTAACAGCAAAACACCGTGAGACATGTGTGCTCATGAAGAGAACATTTTACTGGAAGACAGGTTTCTCTTTCATGACAACTGCTCAGCAAACAGGAGGTCTTTTCTTTTTCTTACAAAAACTGCAAACCCTTGGGCAGAAGAGGGAGAGGCCTGTGCTTGGACAGGGCTTCGTTAGTTCACCAAGAGCATGTGAACACCATGAGCTAATCTCTGCAAGGTTCTTCAGAATACAGAAGGCAGAGTTATAAATACCTTCTCATTCTTCAAGATTTCAAATTTCACTTTCTCCCTCCTCCCTTCCCACTGTTTCTCCAGCCAAGACACTAGTGAACAGGGGCGTTGGAATTCCATAGCCATTTGAGCATTCTAAGTCCTTCCAAGAAGTTCAGTTGCAGTGATCACAGATCGTGAACATTTTGGGGGCCCCATGTTTGTCTTGAAATCCATGCACAAGGAAGAGGAATGGCATCTACATAATCTCATACTGAGACACAATCACAGCAGGGTTAGGGGAAGCGTATGTACAGAACTGCAGGGATAACATTGCAGAGATGCCTTCCAGGACATGAAGGACACTCTGGGAACCATGGTGTGGTGCATGAAGCAGCAGTGCAAGCAACATCTGGATGTCCCACACTGTGACGTGGGTCAGGGAGCAGCAGAGCACAGCCACCAGCAAGGACATTCTACCTGTGTTCTCCACCCCACTAATCATAAGGTGGTTCATGAAAAAACAGGAATGTATCATCTGGGATACACAACACTGTGCTGAAAATCAAACACTCCCGTAGCAGCCTGTAGACCGGCAGTGTGGGCACCACACAAGATACACACACTGAGAACTGCACAGCCACCAAGAACAGTGATCATCTTGAAAAGCAGCATTGATTGAAACCTGGAACTCCACCAGGAACTGCACACATGATCACCGTGATGTCCCTGAGATCAGCACAGCATCACATGGGATGCCCCCACTGTGTTCTAAACCCCCAACTGCACAGCAGAGCTCATGGGTGAGCAGTAACGATGTTCCCTGGGTGCCAAGCATTGGGCTCTAACCCCCAAGAACACAGAGTAGTTCATGGAATCTCTTGCTGACACAGCACTGTACTGTACAGCCAGGACTCACAGTATGACCAATGGACCAGCACAGCTGTTGAGGCACCAGACCCTGAGACCTCTCTCCCTCTATACTAGACAGGGCAGTTTGTAGATGAGCAGCATTGATGCCCATGGGACCCCACCCTTTACCTCACATCACTACACTCGCATATGCCTCATGTACAGCAGAACCTATGTCCTGAGGAGCTCACAGTGTGCCTCACACTCACGAGTCACATGCGTTCTGTAATGGATGAGCATAGTGTCCTCTGGGATTTCACACTCTGTTCTCTCCACACCCACCACTCATGCTGGCAACCCCTGTATTTCGGATGCTGCACTCCAATCTCCACTGTCACCCTGTGATCCAGGGAGAGGAAAGATGCCCACCAGGACATGCATCTCTTTGCTCTGCAGTCCACTCCTCACAGGGCGTCTGTGGGAAAGTTGCAGGGACATCACCAGAGATATACAATACTATACTGCCTTTTCAGGGTTCTCCAGAGAAACAGCTCCAAAAGATGTTTATGTGCAGACAGGGACAGATTTATTTTAAGGGATTGGCTCACATCATTGCTGGGGCTAACTAATCTCAGTTCTGCAGAGCAACATGGCAACCCAGTGACCCGTGGCAAGGCTGATGTTGCAGTTTGAATTTGGAGGCTGTCTGGAGCAAAATTCCCTTTTCATTGGAGGACCACAGTCTTTTCCTCTTAAGACCTTCAACTGATTGGATAAGGCCCACCCACATTATGGAGGGTAATCTGGTCTATTTGAAGTCTACTAATGTTAAATGCTAATCACAGTTTTTAAAATATCTTCAAAGCAACATCTGGACTGGTGTTTGACTCAATATTTGCATGCCATGGGCTTGCCAAGTTGACACATAAAATTAACAATCAGAGAGCTGTAAGGCCCAGTCCTCATGATAGGCTTTGTGAAAAAGCAGCAAAGTCCTCTGGAAGGCTGTCAGCATTGTGATCTCTTCTCCTACCCACAGGGGACTGTGTGGCACAAGTCTCACTTGGGACACTCGGCACTCTGCACTGCTCCCTACCTCACAGAACAGTTGCTTTACAAGGACAGGGGCATTGCAAGGTCACCAAGTCCTTCGCAGTAAACCTCCATTCTTCCCAGAATGGGCCATGAGGACATCATACAGGCATCACAGGGTCCCCAGGATGCAAGCGGACTTTGGGAAAGCAAGTCCAAAGCTGTGCTATCTACCCTCCCTGCTCACCAAGGGCCCTGGGCCAGCTCACTGGCACCTCCTCGAACATCCCACACTGCTCTCTGTAAACTCAAGTAGCAAGAACATCTCATGAGTTCCTAAACAATGTGCTCAGCAACCCACCACTCACAAAGGGGTCAGCAGCAGCAGCCAGGCATTGCCTAAAGCCCCCACAGTGTATATGGCCCCTGGTCCAGTCACAAGGGGACTGTGGGCCAGAAGTATGTGGCACCTTCTCAATAACATGAATCTCAGGTCCCACTGAGAGCTAGTAAACTGTTACCTCCATTTTACAAAAATCCCAGGTCATGTTAGTTTAAGGGGCACGAGACCCACTCCTCTCTCAAAGTCTCAGATTATTTAAACCCTCTAGGGACATATTATACTAGAGTTTCCATAAAAGAGTGTTATCAAATTATAAAGAGATTCTATCCTTCAGCCAACTGTTGTTTATAGCCTAATGGACTAGGATTTTTTAAAGACCACAAAGTCTCATCAAATAGACTACTGAAGTTTAGACTGTCCTATACCTTTGGATAAATCAAATTGTCCAATTAGGCTGGGGGAAAAAAAAAGCCAGGGACTTTATGTGGGGTCTGAAGATGTCAGTGGCACTTGGTAATGAAATATAGCCCTCCTTAGCCCCGCCCCCAACACCTTTTTCCTACACAGGTACATGCCCATATACTACCCATCAGTAGATGAGCTTGTTATATCAATAGAACTCTAAGTGCATCACACCAAGGTGAACAGATCATAATTCATCTCTCATCCTCCTAATATCCTTATATTTCACAGAAGGAGAAACTGGGATGCAGAATGACTGTGCTTTTCCCTTTTGCATTTTGGTGTTCATAATCTTTTCTTTAGCCTATTCAAGTCACCCATCCCCCAAGATGCCAGATATCTAGTGGGGAAGGGGAGGAGGCTTAAGATGGTTCAGCATGAATGCAGAAAAAGAAAGTTGAAAGCAGATCATACAACCTCTGGCAAGTACAAGACTTTGCAGCAAGACGATAGACTAGAAAGCCTGTGAACATGGCCCACATGCCCAGAGTATGTGAAGAACTCCACTCGAGGGCCCCACTGGAACTCACCTGACCTGAACCTTCCAGGGAAAGAGTTAATAATCCACACATTGGTTTAAAAAGAAAATGAGAACAAAATCAGCCAGACTCAGATTATAGTGTTCATCTCATTGGATAAAAACAATAAACATCCCACTTCTGAATCTTAGCCACCAGGCCTCTAGCCAATGCAGGAGGAAGAAGCTGGGTCTCTCATGGGAGGCCAGGGGCTTCTATCTCCCTTAGCTAACCTTCTGCCTGGCAGAAGGGTCACTATGTGGCAACTTTCAGATCACTGAGGGGAATTCTGAGAGCAAATGTATTTTTCTGCCTGATATTCGGGGCTCTAAAAGGAGGAGGCTGATTGTCAGGCCCCACCCCACCCTATCTAGGAGAAAACAAATCACATTCAAAGTACAATGAGACACAGTAAGGTAAAGAGAAAATAGCAAGAGGTGGTTAGCTTCCCTCTCTTAGTTCTCATATAGAAGGGACAGGAACCAGAAGTTCCAAGACACCCCTAAGAAACTTAGGAAATAGCCAATTGGAAGATTAGGAGGGGCATTATGATGAGGGCCATATGCTTGTGCTATGTATGTAAATAAAAATATAATATAAACATGATAGATTTATAATAGTGACTGCTTGGGCTGGCGGGTCTGTTTCTACAGACTCTACTAGCTCCTCCAGTGTCTCCAGATGATAGCATACAATATGTATAACTCATGCTCAATAAAAATTTTCCAGTTAATGCCAATTTTAGTTATTAGTAAAAAATTCAGTCTCTTCCTATTCTCACTGGATAAATAATAAATATATGTCTAAAGTATGTCAATTTCAAGGGCTACCAAATCATTAGCCTTCTTAAGACCACATCACTTACTGGCTCTGGAATGATTAAAGGTTGTTATTATCAATAGGACTTTTAAAAGCATAGTTATAAAATGATTACATGCAGTTAAAGGCCTCATCAATAATGCCTCCTAAGATGTCTCATGTCAATCCAAATGCTCAGGTTTTCACTTTGACGGCATCATGAGAGGCCTTCTTTTTATTTCACGTAGTCCCTTTGCACAGTGATGCTGTGGTCCCCACCTGGATGTCGAGCTTGCCATGGTCTGCCAGTTCCGTGTGTTCTCCTTTGCTTCTTCCCTGATTCTCCTACCACCAGTCCTCTCTGCCTGCCTTCACACACTGCATGCATTTGGCCGAATCTCACAGCCTTTCATTCATTGCACACCTTACTCATGTTATTTTCAAATCGTGCCCCTAAGTCTGAAAGGAGCCGGGTGTGGTTGGTCGAGGATGGTTGCATTCAGCCTGCATTTTCCTGGCAAGTGCAGGAGCTCCATCTGGTCCCAATGCCTCCTCTACTCCCTGGGACTCCAAGACTCCTATCTGGGTCTGAACCCACTGCCCTTCAATTACTGTATTCACTTTCTATTGCGGCCAGAACAAAGTACCACAAACTAGGGGTTCAAAACAGCACAAACGTTTTATCTTACAGTTATGGAGGTCAGAAGTCCAATATGAATCTCACTGGGCTAAAATCCAGGGCCCGGTGATTCTGGAGGTTTAAAGGGAGAATCTGTTTCCTGTCATTCCCAGTTTCTAGAGACCACCACATTCTTTGGCTCGTGGCCCCTTTTTCCATCTTTAAAGTCAGCAGTGGTGAGTTGAGGCCCTTTCATGCTTCAAATTCTTCCTGCCTCTTTTTCTGTTTCCCATCTTGCTCTCTCACAGCATTTGGGAAAGGCTCTCTGCTTTTAAAGGCATGATTAGATTGGGTTTACCAGAATAATCCAGAAAAATCTCTTCATATCAAGATACTTAATCTTTTGCCATGTAAGGCAACATATTCAGAGGTTCTTGGGATCAGCATGTGAACATCTTTGGGGGTCATTATTCTACTGACCACAATTACTAACACCACTCTCTTTTATGTCCTTGTTCTCCAACAGGTCTTCCCAGGCTGCTTCAGGCTCTGATTTGTGGTAGGGATAGTACAAAGGGTATGCAATGCTAAGGATAGGATACTTCTTCCTGGATGTGTCTTAAATATTGTAGAAATCAATTAGTGAATGCATGGGTGGATTCATGGATGGCTGAATTCATGGACAATGCTTGGGTAAATAAATGGTTGGATGGAACAATTTTCATTAAAAACCCATGTTTTACCTATAATTTTGGCTGCTTTCATGTATGGTATTTTATTAATTTGGAAAGACAGGTCTTATTCTTTATTTTTGCAGATGAAGAAATTAAAGCTCACAAAAGTTTCAACTTGATGGTGCCATACAGCTTCTTTCTGTAGGGGGCAGGGCATTTGTGTTCACGACCCTCAATCCAGATGTGCCTGCCATTTTTCATAACCGCACAGTTCACTTTTTATTTCTATGCTAGATTATCAGAAATAAATGAAAAACATCCCAGGTTTTCTGTGCTGGAGTATGGCATGGCAAGAGATTAAAGGGAAAGATGAGGAGTGCAAGGCTAACTTGCTCCAGAGACAAAGAAAAGAAAGACTCATTAGTAAGCATTGCCATGGATATATAGGTTATTATTAATGTGGTAGGAAAATAAAATGTATTTCATTACCATTACCTCACATTTATTGAGGTTTATGATGTATCAGTATCTATGCTTAACAATTTATAGATACTATCTCATTTAATTTTCTAAACCCCTGCAATATAGACTCTGTTATCATCCCATCTAGTAATGAGTTAAGTGAAGCATAAAGAAGTTAATTTGCCTATGTAAACAGCTGATCCCTGAACCCAAATCAGATCTGTGCAGCTTGGCAGCCTGCGCTTTTAACAGCTGCATTGTACCTCCTACTTTCTGAGCTATTACAAATCTTAACACATACAGTATTTTACTGAAACTAGCACATGTTGTGAAAAATGTACTGAATTATCTTAAGATAATGTTTTCTATTACACTATCAAAATGATTTTTAAGAATAAATAAAGTTCTTTATGAAATTGTGTTCATACACCTTATGTTGTTATATTACAAAGAATTTAAATCATTCATCTTTATGCTACTTTTCCTTTCAATGGCTTTGCCAAATACCAGTATTCTCTTCTGCTGACACTAACCTTCTCCTTTTGAAGCCACTATCAAAATATTAATTGATATTTATATGACACCAAACTACTAAAAAAAAAAAAAATCCTGGCCCTGCAGGTAAACAGTGGAACAGTGCCAAGTAGGAAAAGCCCAGAGAAAAAGCTCAGGTCATGTGTGGCTTTAGAGCCATCATCTTTGCATCTGGGATTGCGAGGGGGAACTTTAATTTTTAAAAATTGTTCCACATTCAAAGTTTTCCAAGCAAATATGGACAGGGTGACCTAGGCGAGGGTTAGGAGGTGCATAACAGATAAGAACATTCTGTACAGACAGGCGGGTGGTCTTACCCCAAGGAGAACTCGTTGGCTCTGTATCACCAGAGTTTGGGAAGGAAGGATGGTGCACGGGTAGCACTATCACATTTGGGCTGGAAATCCCCATCAGCAGTTACATTCTCAGTTGCAAAATATGTGCGGGCCCACAACTGTTTCCCCTCAAAGCACTGCTTTGAAAAGTCTCCACACTGCCATTTCTCAGGATAAGATTAGCTCTTTTTTTTCCCCATCATAAAATATCTTATGCTCTGGCCAGAATCTCCATGACAGAAAAGAGTTAGAGAAAAGAAAATAGAGAGAGGAAAATATCCCTTGTTAGTCCAATGTCTTTTCTACACAGCAAAGGATCTAAGCCTAATATTGGGAGACCATCAACACAGAAGCTTCACCTTCAAAGCACATGTTCACATATTAGTTGTGAAATACATATTTAAAGATCGAGGAATTGAGGGGTTTTTTTATAACTACTTTATGTGGTCCATGCTGATTTTATCCCCATAGATGATTTTTATCATTTGTAAGAGTCAATGTATAGGAGTTATAAAATCCTTACTCAAGCACTACATTTAGTCTTACCCTTCCTCACCCTCCCAGCCTAGAACTCACTGGAAAAAAGCCCATAACTTTTAATTCCTCTTATTTCACAGCCTCGTTTGCATCCTGCTGTTTCACTTCACTGTGTCTATACAAAAACTCTACTGGATGTGACCATGAAAGCTGAGATTTGTAAATCAACGGAAAACACTTGACACAATGCTTGATTTAAAAACTTCTCTGAACTCTGTTGATAGCTATAATAATAGTTGGATAGTTGCTATTTGGATCCTCAAGTTTGAACTAAGATCATATTATTTACTACAGCAAAATACATCCTTCAATAAGAAAATAACGAGGCAGAGACAAATCAACTAGTAAGATGTACTTACTGGTTCCCATTACTCCTATTTCCTCCCAAGTAACAGAATCATCATGAAAAACTTTGGCAGCTCTCTAAAAGGAAGAGGACCATGTAGAAACATCCAAGAAATTGTACTCAGTGCCTGATGACAATAGGTACACCTACATGCCCATTGGTATTTGGAGCTCTGCAGAGAGTTGGCCCAACCAAAATCTGAGCCTAGAAGCTTTGGCTGCTCTATCAGAATTTGCCAGTTGGAATTCAGATGTTACCATGACACTGAACCTGCAGCCCTGGCTTAACCAGATTTAGTTGGTGTTTGTCCTGAGCAGCATTATCCATCTTCCCCAGCGTCCCTCACAAGGTTCTTTCCACACGTGCCACAGTAAGCAACAATAATAGCCTTAATAAAGTTTGGAGGTTTCGCTCTATGTTGCCCTTTCTCTGAGACAGTTGACAGGTGGGAAAATTATGTCCATGACATCAGGCATGTCACTGAAATGCATCAAGATCATTCTTCTGACATGGCCTCTCTGGTTATTTCCGCACTGGTTCCTGCTTATTCCGATGTTATTACTGCTTCAGATACAGGAAATCCAGCCTCTGCCTTCAGGACATGCTTCTCTGTGAAGCTCCAGCCATCCCCATGAAGACAGTGTTTCAGGGAAGCTGACTTGACTTATAGCCTCGTGGGTGGGCTGAAAACTGGCCCATGTGCTACTTGGTTGAAACCTCCTGGGAAAAAATTTCTCTCTTTTAACACACAGCCGTACTTTCTTTCCTTCTTTAAACACTGTTGTGACAAGAAATGAATGTATAACTACTGTAGCTACCTCTCTTCCAGCCTGAAGATGCAGAAAGAGGTGGTTCTTGATCTTTGAGGAAAAAAATTGACAAACAAGTCAATTCCTTCATTAAGTAATTCAGCTTGTATTGGGATTTCTGAAAAGGTCCAAATAACTCAAATGCTGTAGAGTGTTCCATCAGCCAACTTGCCTAACTCAAGAAGGACCTGATAGTAATAATAAAAGCTAAGGTTGATTGTGTACCAAGCATTGTTCTGTTCATCTACCCTGTGAGGTAGATTCAGTACTATTCTTAGCTTCAGATTACAGGTGGGAACACTGGGGCACAGGGAGGTTCAGTAACTTGTCCTAGGTCACACAGTACTAAGGGAGAAGGAAGTTCTTTTAACTTAATTTTATTTTAAACTATTATGAAAGTAATAAGCATATGTAACAAATCAAACAGTACAAAAATGACTGAAAAAGAAAAATAAGAGTGTTCTGTCAAACCCTTCTCTCCTAATCTTAATGTTTAAGGCAAACTATTTTAAAAGTTTCCTATGGTTGTTATTTTTTTTCTTCTGTTTGTTACCCTCACAAATCTAGAATATATATGTGTGTGTGTATGTGTGTGTACGTGTGTGTTCTTCCATTTCTTGATTTATAGCTCTGGATAATATTTATTGACTTCTCTATAGGACATGGGAATTTAGTTGAATTATTTCCACCTCCTCCTTCTCAATTTTGAAATGTATATATTAGCTTTTCTACTGATTACCTGTATTTAAATGTCTATTTACTTTATTGTCAACTATTGGTCATGTTTCTTTATCCTCCTCCAAAATTTTGGAGGAGTATAAATGGGAACTTTTCCACTTTTCTCCCCTGCACCCTGTGTCCGTGACACCTTTTCTTTGACATTCAGTTTGTACCGCAGTCTAGTCTCTACTGTTTTGTCCATGGTTTGGCTCAAAAGATTGAAAACTAATGAAGAATTAATATTATTATGATTGTATAAATACTGTTCATTGAGAAAACTGGTAGGTGAGAAATTGATTCTTTCACTTAATCTCGTTTTAACATCTGGTCCCCTCAAATTATGTGTTTACTATTCTCAAAATCAAACAGATTCTTCTAAATTGATGTTACTTTCTTGAACATTTCACTTTTAATCTGTTACATATATGAGCAATAACTTTCTCATACTTTTTTTAATCTAAAGCTTTACTTGCCTTCTTTTTCTTTGCATTGCCATTATTAAAACTGCATGCTTTTCTATCCTCAAATCATGCTTCCTATTTTAGCAAGTTTCTGTCTTTTTGGAGACTTCTGTTCTGAAGCTACCTTCCTCCTACCCTAGTCTTGCAAGATACTTTCTGAGCTTGAAACTCAGCCTCTTCCAGACAGTCTGCACTCCTGGGACTGATTCACTATTTCCTAGACATCATGTCTTCCTCCTCCTTTTTTTTAACTTTATAATTTTGCTGACATTCTTTCTGGACTGAATTCCAAAGAGAGTGCATATGTCTGCTCTGCCCACACATTTGATGCCTACTGTAATGAAGAAAAAAACAATTTTAAACATCAATCTATGTATTTTCATCTCTCAGTAGTTCCATTTTACCCTGAAGTTTTGTTTTGTTTTTGTTTTTCATTAAAACTAGACATTGTAGCAAAGATTTATTGTCTCTGTGATGAAAGGATATTGAAAAAAAATAGCCCAAAACTCTCTTTCTCCCTCTCTCTCTCTGTCTCAGTGACAATGACAATGGTCTTGAAAGCAGTGTATTCTATGATGAGTACCAGGTAATGTCAATCAGTGCAGTAATCTCATGTGTCAACCCTCAAGTTTCTCACCTGCTGGTTCTCACCCTTCCTGAACCTGCTCACTTGATGCCCCAGGTTTCCCTTGCCCCCTTAGATGATAATGTGAAACTGCTCTGCCTGCCCATTCCCACCCACTTTTTAGCCTGAAAAATTTACTGTGCTCTTTTGTTTATAGATGAGCTTATTTGCCCTGAGCCCTAGGTCCTAACCTCCCTTATAATTTTTTCTATTACAGCTTTATTCCTTTCTAACCGTGGAGTCTCAGGAGGAACTACAAGTAAAAGCATGTGCCTAATCGGCCTTTTAAACCATATTCCTTCACTTTTTGATTTTTACTTTTGTTTTGAAATTTCCATTATCTCAAGGAGTTAAGATTGTTTAAATATAAAGAAATCAATCTAGGTCTCTCATAAATCCAGAAGGAGAAAAGGAAAAAAAATATTTCCAGTGTCAAAGTATTTATATCAACTTTTATCTTATCTTTGAACTTTTCAATTAATTTTCATATCACTATATTTAATATAAGTAAAGTACAATCTATACACATGAAGTATTACTTTCCATTAGTATATCTTATTTTTAACACAATTCAATTTTATATTTATTTATGTAAAAATATTTATGAATTACCTCTGATTAGGCATTAACATATAGACTAGTTGAATGTAAAATTTATATAAATTTTATATAAAGAAATAATATGAGAAATAATATAAGTAATAAATAATAATACAATAATAAACTGTGTTTTGTGTACTCATAACTGTAAACCTACTTTTGTCCCATCCCGTGTGTACAAATATATCTTCATATAGAGAGATTAGAAATCTGATTATTAAACTCAACAAATTAATAATATAAGTCATTGTATGATGTACAATCAATATAAAGTATTTTTAAACATATAAATGCAAATATGATCTTCAATGTTATCTATTACAGAATCTAAAGATCGACAGTGCAGAGTGAACTTGGCAAAATACCATATTTATTGTATTAACAAGACTTTACTCAATGTGTTTGCAGTAACTGTAGTGTCAGTTATCACAGAACAGTTTTTTCTAGAATAGTAATATAAATAATATCAATGACTAGCCCTTATATTCTACTTTCCATCTTTTCAGCTAGATGCAATTATCTTATCCATCTTGTAGATAGAGACACAGAAGCATAAATGGGGCTAAGAATTTGTATAAAGTCGCACAGAGGAAAAAAGGGAAAATCTGCTTGTTTTGTATAGCAATTGAAATGTTAAATACTGTGAGAGGGACCTGAAATGCGATCATCCCAGAGAAAAGCTATGTTAATAGACTAGGCACATTTTAAGACCAGGATTTGTCCTTACTGCAGTTTTGTAATTCCAGCTGTTCTCTCTAGTGGCTGAGAGTCTTTTGGAAGAAGGCCACCAGGCCTAGACTTTTAAGTTTCTACCCACATGCATGCTGCTTTGTCTTTGGCTTCTTTTGCAAGGAGGATAATGCTGAAATGTGCATCTGTTTAATTTGAGACTCAACCTGGGTCAGTTACAACTTTTCCAGTAGGTCCCTGAGTCAGTAATAACTTCATGCCAAACACAAAAAGTTGTTCCGGAAAGGGATTGTTAGTAGCAAATCACTGTTTCCTGAAATTAATACTTTGAAATCAGCTATAGCAAAAAAAAAAAAAAAATGGGGGTGTGCTCAAAAATTCTGTCAAGAAAACATTGACTCATCGAGAGCCAAATGCAGGCTACAGTGCCAAAATCAAGTGGCGTCTTTCTAATGGTTGACCCCCTTTAGAGTATTCCTCTTGTGTGCCTTCGGGAACATTAATCCTGTGTAACAAACACTCAAATACCAATCTGCACATTAAAAAATATTTCTTACAATGAAAACCTTACTTTTTACAAAATAAAATTTGTTATACGACACTGTTTTAGGAGCTATCTGTAAGTGTAAAAACTTGAGTTAATTAGTGCAAACTTTGGGTTAGTTCAACTTACATGCAAGTTTTGGCAGCAGCAAGAATGGCACCATGTGTTAGTCCTGTTGGGTCAGACTGGACCTTGGTTCAGCAACCTTGGTACCTGGGTCCTGACTAGGAAAGAATTCAGATCTAAGACTCAAACTGTAAAAGAGAGTTTATTTAGAAAGTCACAGAGGTAGAAGAAATGAGCTGTGGAAGAAATAGGCTCAGGAAAGAAGTTAAAAGGCAAAAGAAGGGCCCTTGGAGCTAAGCAGAGAGGAAGATAATGGTTAATGCCCTGGGGGAAGCAGAAGCAAGAGGAAAGACTCAGGCAGGCCCTCAAGAGGAGGAGTGCCTAGGGTTTTTTGCCCTAAGGGCTCTTAAGAGTGGAGATTTTAAGAGAGGTCCTAGGGGAGGATCTCAATAGAATACTCATCAGCTTTCCTGGTGTGTCCTTTCAAGGTCATGGTCTCCACCAATTAGTCAGCTCCCAAGCAGGCAGTCATCAGTCAATGCAGCGGGTCCTGATGTCAGCCATGGCATTGCTTTTCTGGTTTTGCTACTTTTCTGGGCCTGAAGCTGAAACACAACTGAGGTCCAGGTGTGTTTTATTTGGGTCAGAACCTCATTGTCCTGGGGGCTTAATGCTTAAGGGCTGCTCTCCAACCCTCTTGCTCATTCCCCCTCTAAAGGGGTCTAACCTGTGTGACTAGCACCGTGCCAAGGGAGGAAAGGTCAGGGGAGGGTTCAAACCACATGACCAGTGATATGAAAGATCACAGGGTCCAAATGGAATGACCAGTCAAAGGCTAGGGAAGGAAAGGTTACCCCGGGGTAAACTGTTTCCCCCAGGTCCTTGTTTTCCCAGTTTTGCCTGTTGCTAGGCACCTGGAGTTTTCCCCCTGGGGGGCCTGTACCTGGCTTAGAGTCCTTGCTCTGCTCTTGTCTCTCCGTCTACCACAAAAGCGTTACTTCAAGAAAGTACATAGTGCATAGAATAAGCAGCTGCATGATATGCAGCAAATGAAAACTAAAATTAAAATGATCTAAATAGCCTAAGGTTTTCACGCAAACTTAAATCTTAAGACCAAAGAAGGTAAATGAATACATTTCAAGGCTATTTTAAAATTGTAATGTGCAACCTAATTGTCCAGTACATAGATTGCAAGTGAGTTGCAAATGCTCAGAAGACCTCCCTACACACATTTGTCTTACTGTAGCATTGTCACAACCAATCCAGCCTCTTCCAGACCTTACCCTTTACTCCTGAACAGTCAGAATTTCTAAATATTTTAATATTAAATTAAATACGCTCTATTTTCTTAAAAAGTTACACATAAATCTTGTCTCAAGAGATAACTCTTTATGAAAAAAACTATAATTTTTAATCTCCTTAATAGGAATACAGATCCTATATATGATGTCCCCCCAAAGACTTATTTAACTGAATTAAATCAAGAAGTCCATGTTTCTTCTATGAGTCTGAACCAAAGAGGGAAATTGTACTGACAGTGGACATACCAGTTTTGTTATTTGTAGCAGTAGTTCCCTGAGGAAGTTTAAGAATCTTGAACCTTTCACACATTCCCAAGGGAAGGAACTCAGGTATATGCTGATCACTTATATTTCAGCCTTAATAACTCATAGGGTTTATTTTCCACTCCAAGTTTAACAATACTGCCTCCACATACACAGCCAAAGAGTGAAATCTTTAAAATACTGGAATTGTTTCACATATGGATGCTGCGACATTGACATTCTCCAGTCAATGTACAATTTGTTCCTTGTACCAAACGCAACAAGACACATCATGCTGCCTGGTGGATGTCATGCTAGAGTCTAGATTTGCGTAACTCTTGATTAAAACAACTGTCTATTCTTTCCCTTTATATCTCATAGTTCAGTTAATTACCACATCTTGGCATGTTGTCTAGCTTAGCACTAAATAAGGAAACAAGTGATTTTATTAAATCAGTGAAAGCCAAAATAGTTCTTTTCCTTAGAATGTAAAGACTGTCTTACTGATCTTTAAAAGGGAAAGTGCACAGGAATAAAAATTTTAGCACTCTTATATATATTGCTCAAATCCAATTGATATCATAAATCAATTATTTTCCTCAAATAAATAATCTAGAAGCTTTCAATGCTCCACATTATCAACAGGTATTTATTGTCTTTCTTGAATTCAGAGAAGATATATTCTCATGGTAACAGGTGCCCAACAATTTTGACTAATTCTGCATTTCACAAAAAGAGAAAATGAGAGAGGGGGGAGAGAGAAAGAGCATGTGTTAGAGAATTATTAGTGCTGTCCTTAGCTATTTTTAGTTCTTTCTCCTTGTAGCATTGTACTTTTGGCACTCTGTTGTGTGGATGAGACCATATAATTGTTCTGTCCTATGAGTCATGAGTGGGATTGATATGCCTCACTTCCCAGCCAAACATGTAATTGCTAATGCAAGCCTTTCCAGAGTTCTCTCTCCCTGTGACCCACAGCTGGCGACTTTCAAAGAGGTGAATACTCCATCAGCCTGGTTTTTGAGCAACAAAAATAAACAGAGCTCCTGCTGAAGTGCAATGGGCCTATAGCAGATCTAAGGATGAACTGCTGTTTCCCACACTGCCATTAGGACCAGCGCCGGTTACTGCAGCACAGCACAGCTTATCCCACTAAGTGCTGTGTGGCCCCCTGATATGGTTGGGCTGCATCTCCTAGGCTAGTCTGGTGCCAAAACCTGCAGTGCAGCTGTGCCTGTGTGTGTCCACCAGCCGCTTGGCTAAGAGGAACTAGAGTGACTGTAGGAAGAGTGGGTTTAGCTTTAATTATCTAAATAAGCAGATTATTGCCTTCTTCAAGTCTAGCCATAAGTTACACAGAGGAGTTTCCTTCTTCGTGATAATTTACCTGCAAGGATTGGGCAGAAGTTTATGGCTCTTGTTTTATTTTATTTTTAATTCCTCCCATTAAGCTCAGAGGTTTGGCTACTGTTGACCTTTTTAGTCACAAAAGAAAGGAACTCAGTGATTTGAGTTTCTAATTCTTTCAGCTTAGAAAAATGGAGCACATCTCTCTCCATATACACAAGACTCCAACTAAACTGCATCAGAGAGTAGATTCCCATTAAAATACCTGCAGAAACAGCACTTCTTGGCAAGCTATTTAACAACCTTGATAGCCAGTAAATGTTTCTTAATATCTAAGTTAATTCTTCTCTACTATAATTTAAAGCCATTTGCTAGTGTATTGAGTTTTATGGAATGCAAATGCTCTCTGAATATGTCAATTTTATTCTCAAAAGACTACAATTGATATGCAAAATTATATAATACAATATTTAAAAAATAAGTAATGGAGAAGAAATGGCAGAATGAAAAGTAGAAGAAATTAATTGAATGAGGCCACAAATCAAGTGCTGTAAGGGTCTGTGCTAGAAGTGGAGCAGAAACTAGCCTCTGCGATTTTCAGCATCCAATATCACAAGGAAAACTTTGTGCTTCATTCCATGCCAAGGGATTTTAGAGGTCAGAGTAAATTTTCTTACACAATGAAATCACATCCATACACACAGTCAGGTCCGGGAAGTGCCCAAGTTTAGATCCACCTAGTTCACATCACATCCCACATGCAGAGGGAGATTTCCCTGCTTTGGTCCTTAGCACATTCACGCTTCCCCAAACACACACAATAAGGAACTTTCTTAAAGGAAAGGAAAAAATATGGAATGGCACTGAGTTGACCTCCCAGTCTAGTCTGTAATACTTCATAACGTGGGACAACAGCTCTCTTGGAGAAAGAAATATCTGGGGAAATTTAATCCTGAAGAGGCATGGGCCTTCCAGCTAGCCAGAGCCCAGAAGCGCTGCACTCTCCAGAGCACAGGCCCTGCTCTCTAGCTCTCACTCCTCACTTTCCCATTTTGGACCCTGAACGATATCCAGTTAGCTCTAGTCCAAAACTTGTATATTAGGGTTTGGGGGGAGTGGAAAACTGTATGTGAACAATAATAAAAAAATGTTAAAAAAACCTTGTATATTGTTTTTTCTATCTTCTCATCTTAAAACACAAACACATCATGCATACATGCACATGCACACACACATACACACAAAAAAGAAAAGTAAAAGAAAAAACTCAGCAGTGGAAAGAGGCTATCTTCTAGCAGAGGTTTACTCAGACCCCAAACAGTTTACTCTTCATACCCTTCCACTAACTTATGGGCTAAACAGTCCTTCTTCCTTTCTCTAGCCCACAGGCTAATTATAACTTTATTTTTTCTTCCAATTTGACTTAGTAATGGATCAGAAAATAAGAAAAACAAAACACAGAATATAAATCAAACCCTAAATAAAACCAGCTGAGTCCTCAAAATTATGTCGCACTCTCTTCCTCCAAATTTGAGTAAAACAAATGCCTTTAATAAACTCAATGCTCAATAAATATCCTATTAATAAATGAATAGCTGGATGAATGAATAAAGGTTTTGACATATTCCCTTCAGTCCCCTTCTCTAGCATATCCTTTTTGGAATAATCACTCTTAGACTAAGTGACAGCCAATGGATAAAAATGGCAGCTATTTGCATGGAAACTTGTGGGAGTTTCAATTTTACGGTCTTATATTATATAGTGGTTTAGTGAACCCCATGCTTTATCCAAGTCAACCAAAGAGACCTCTGTCTATGTAGCAAATTCCTTTGCAAACTACATTTGTAAAATGTAGTTTACAAATTATTGAAAACATTCCATTTGGAAAAATTTCAGCTGCTATTTTGTTTAAAGATGGAGCACTCAAACTAAAATTAAATCTAAACTCAATATAAACATCCTTTAATAGAGTACCATTGCTTCACCCAAGTCAATCAACTTTTTTTTTAAGTTGCCATGGAGCAGGGAGAAAATATGAAATACTGAGCCGACAAGTTAAAACAGAGCTCTCTCTTGTCCCTAGCATAAAAAATGGCACTACCCTGGAGGCAGCTAACAGTCGACAATATGTCAGATGCTCTGACTTAGTCTGGGATCCCCCAGAAGCAGACCCTGAAACAAGGACCTAAACGCATGTAGTTTACTTAGGATGTGATCCAAAACGAAGTGCTTGGAGGGAGTAGGAAATCAAGAAAGAAAGACAGGACAGTCAATAAAAAAATAAATGAAGGACAACTCCTATGGACCGTGAGGACTCAACTTAGTGCAATCCCGGGGGTATACAACTTAGAGTAGCCCTTTGAGGGACAATGAATTAGAACATTTATTCACAGACTCCCCTTTCTAATTCATTGAGCATTCTGCTGTGTGTTACTGCCCCTCACGGCTGGCTCAGGAGCCTTGCCAGTTCTCCTCAGCGAGCCTGGGTCGGTTGACATGCCACAGACAACACAGAGCATCCAGTTTCTCCTCCATGCACTAGAAAAATGCTGATCTGCTAAGACCAAGGCAGTTATTAGAGGTTCCATCATGAATAAAAATATTGTATGATTTTCTGAGGTACAGAAAGAAAGCAAGTCTACTTGGCTGAGTAATCCTCTTCTTTACCCACTCCATTTTTTTAACTTAAAAGTCTCCTCTTAAAAATAAAAGTTCAACTTTGATCTAAACTCTCACACACATCTTTAAATTTGCACTCCTATGGTTCTATATCAGATAGTTACCCATATACCACAGGTGCTCCCTGATGAATATGGAAGATAGGGAAGGAATGGTGGACCCTGGCTTTCCATCTGGCAGGTTGATTGGGTGAAGCTGGGC
The DNA here is from genome assembly GCF_022682495.2 of Desmodus rotundus. Taxonomy (NCBI): domain Eukaryota; kingdom Metazoa; phylum Chordata; class Mammalia; order Chiroptera; family Phyllostomidae; genus Desmodus; species Desmodus rotundus. Next base: position 48,370,218 of record NC_071394.1, on the reverse strand, counting down.
CATTTCACCATACTGCAGGTTGTTAGTATACCTCACGTTGGTGCAAAGGATCACTTTTATGACCTTTTTATGGATGCATTTACCTTCTTACATTTTGATTTGACTTTCTGACCACACTATTTACTCTTCTCCATTAACTTGCCATCTTACGTAAAGCAAATTTTAGGACTTATAAAGATGTTTATAGTATATTTCCATGGCTCTTTACATGCAAGGGGGCTTTGTTATCACCATGAATTTGAAAGATAAATTGAGTAGGTATAAAATCAACTTTGCAGATACTGAGACAGAGGCCCAGAGAAAAATTATTTTAGTTCGAAGAACTAAATAGTGCCACTGATGAGACTTCATGGCTGTTCTACCTACCAGTACTTTCTTCCAAATATTTAAGGGCAAAATAACATTAATTTTTGCACAAATTTTCCAGAAGAATAGAAAACAAAAGAAAAGCATTTAACTTATTTTATTAGACCAGCATAAGTTTCATACCAAAATCCAATGAGTGTATCATTGCAAGGGAATTTTACAGACCAATCTCGCCCATGAAAAAATGCAAAGATTTTAAACAATAAATTGTCAATTAAACTCAGTGTTATAAAAAGCACAATACCTGTGTTTCCTTTAAAAAATGTTTTCCTTCCCTGGCCAGGTGGCTCAGCTGATTGGAGCATGGCTCCATAAACAAAAAAAGGTGGTGGGTTCAATTCCCCCTCAGGGCACATACTCAGGTTTTGGGTTCGACCTCCAGTTGAGACAAGTATTGGAGGTAACGAATCGATGTTTCTCTCTCACATCGATGTCTCTCTCTCTTCTCCAATCCTTCTCTAAAAGCAATAAAACATATCTTCAGGTGAGGATTATAAATAAATAAATAAATAAGTTTTTTTTTTCCTTTTCTCTGCAATGTTGAATGTAGGTTCCTTATTACATTAATGAACTACTGAGAGATTCACAAAGTTACTTCCTTGATCAAAGGAAGCTGATTACTAAAACCTATCAGTGAGTGTCTTACATGTACTTTTTCCATGCCTTTAAAGTATCACAATCTCCATTCCCTCTCTGTCCACTTTCCCCACATCTTATACTATATCTTTAATTAAGGGCAAAGTTTCAGTGATATCTCTGACCCTGACCACATTCTTCATTAGACCATGCAATAAAGCTGAACCTGCAGAGAGTTTAGAAGTCTCATCCAATGAATGCACACCAATCTTCACTTAGGACTTAAATAAATCTTGAAATTATGTTATTTTGTTTCATTGCATACAACCCAGTGTGTGGCGAGTAAAATATATTTTTCCATGTCCACATCAAATTTCTCAAATATTAATTCCTATTCCGTGTGTTACCACTAATCTGAATCTCTGTTTTGTCTGCTTTGTTTCTGACACGCCTCTCAATTACTTCCTCTCCTTTCCGTTGGCCATGCCCAATCCACTCTTACCTGTCCCACCAACTACTTGGGCTGTGTATCTATTCTTCATATACCATCAGGCTTTAAAAATCGAATGAAGACAAACTCAATTAAGAGGCTTGTCCATGTCTGTAGCTAAGTGTTGGTAATGTCAAAAAAAAAGAAAAAGAAAAAGAAAAAGAAGCAGCCCAGCTAGGCCTCTTTCATATATTGCTTTATGGGAAGACATTAATTGTCATCAGTTAGTTTTGTATATTATTAAAATTTTGTTGATTTTAAAATATAGGACTTTTTTTAGGAGTAGGAAGGAATTAACCTGCTGAATTAGTTGAATTAGTCAGTTTTGTATGGCTCTTGAAAATGCCACATTCAAATGGATAAAATAATATCAAATATTTTGCTAGGTTAATTAGAAGAAAATTTATAAATATCTGTTCCATGGGAACTACACAGACATGATGTGCTTCAAACATAGACTCCTGTATTTAATTACCCAATATAAAAAATTCTCAAACAGTATTTTTACCACAGAATAAAAAAATTTAGACTAACCTCATGGACATTCTGCTTTTATCCTCATAATTTCATTATAGTAAGACTTTTATTAATAAACATATAAGGTTTTTAGATGATCTTGGGAAACTCATTAATCCCGAGGATATATATAAACATACTTTCACCGTAATTCGATCCTTGTTCATTGACATTTTAATGGATTTTCTAAAAGGATGAACTTTATGTATATAAGGTAGCATTTGATGAGGTCTTCTGATATACTAAATACAAATTAAATCACATCATAGAGATTCTTGCACTAACAATTATAAAAACACTTTATAATATAGCCCATGTTTATACATGCAGAAACACAGGAGAAACTATGGCAAGCTTAAAGAAAAAATTGGTATTTATACTCAGGAAACTACAGAGAATTCTAAAACATAAAGATTATAATTGTTCTTCATGACTAAAACAAATGTACAAAAATATTTGCAATATGGATATGTATAAAGTGATTAACTTTCTATGAAACTATCCATTCTAAGTAAATCTAAAATTTAACATATTTCCATTAAAAAACAGGATGAGATTTTTAAAATAAATTTGTTATCTTTCAGTTACAGTCAACATACATGTTATATTAGTTTCAGGTGCACAACATAAGTATTAGACATTTATATAACTAACAAGGTGATCATCCCGATAAATCTGGTACCCATCTGACAGCGTACATAGTTATTACAATATTATTGACTATATTCCTTATAGTGAACTTTACATAACCATGACTATTTTTTAAAATATTTTATTTATTTATTTTTAGAGAGGGGAAAGGTGGGAGAGAGAGAAGGAGAGAAACATCAATGTGTGGTTGCCTCTCACACACCCCCTACTGGGGACGTGGCCCACAACCCACACATGTGTGCTAGACTGGGAATAGAACCAGCCATCCTTTGATTCTCAGGCTGGCACTCAATCCACTGAGCAACACAGCCAGGGCCCCATGACTATTTTGTAACTGCCAGTTTGTACTTCTTAATCCCTTCACCTTTTTTACTCCTCCTCTTCTACCACCTCCCATCTGGCTACCATCAAAATGTACTCTCTATGAGTTTGTTTCTCTTGTTTGTTTGTTTATTTTGTTTTTAGATTCCACATATGAGTGAAATCATATGGCATTTGTCTTTTTCTGTTTGACTTATTTTACTCAGAACAATATGCTCTAAGTCTGTCCATCTTGGTAGAGATGGCAAATTTTCATGGTTTTTTTATGGTCAGTCATAGTCTATTGTGTATATGTACCACTTCTTTTTCATCCATTCAACTTATGGTCACTTAGGTTGCTTACATATCTTTGCTACTGTAAATAACACTGCAGTGAACATATGGATGCATATGTCTTTTTGAAATAGTTTTTGGGGTTTCTTCAGATAAATACCCAGAAGTGAAATTGCTGGGTCCTTCTTTGTCTCATTTTAAAGTCTATTTTTTCTGGTATAAGTATTGCTACCCCAACTTTTGTTTTTTGTCTCCATTTTTATAAAGTATCTTCTACCATCTCTTTCCATTTAGTTTGTGTGTACCTTTCAGTTTGTAATTTCTTGTAGCTTATGTAAGGTTCTTGTTTTTTAATCCATTCAGACGCCCTATTACTTTTGATTGGAGCATTTACTCAGTTTACATTTAAAGTAATTATTTATAGATGTATAGTTATTGCCCTTTTGTTATTCATATTTTTATCTTTTTTCTTTCTTTTTCTCAAAAAATTCCCTTTAACATTTCTTGCAATATGGGTTTGGTGGTGACGAACTCCTCTGACTTTTTCTTATATGGGAAGCTCTTTATCTGTTCTTCAATTCCAAATGATAGTTGGCTGGGTAGAGGGGTCTTGGTTGTAGGTCCTTCCTTTTCATCACTTTTAATATTTTATCCCAGTCCCTTCTGGCTTTCAAATTTTCTGTTGAGGAATCAGATCACAATCTTATGGGAGTTTCCTTGTAGGTAACTAATTGCTTTTTTCTTGTTGCTTTTAAGAATCTCTCTTTGTCTTTAACCTTTGGCATTTAATTGTAATTTTTCTTGGTGTGGGCCTTTTTGGGTTCATCTTGTTTGGGACTCTGTGCTTCCTGGGCATGTAGGTCTATTTCCTTCTTCAAGTTAGGGAAGTTTTTGGTCATTATTTCTTAAAATAGGTTTTCAATCCCTTGCTCTCTCTCTTCTCCTTCTGGTATCTCTAGGATGCAAATATTGGTATGCTTGATGTCCCAGATGCCCATTAAACTATCCTTATTTGGGGATTTTTTTTTCTTTTTGTCATTCTGATTGGGTGTTTTCTTCTACCTTGTCATCCAAATTGATGATCTGATTCTCTACTTCATTTGATCTACTGTTGATTCCCCCTAATGAATTCATTACAGATATTGTATTCTTCACTTCTGACTGGTTCTTTTTTATGTTTCTCTCTTAATTTTTATGTTTTCTAATTCTTTGTTGAAGTTCTTACTGAGATCATGAACAGCTTTATAACTAGTGCTTTGAACTCTGTATTTGGTAGATTACTTGTCTCCATATTGTTTAGTTCTTTTTCTGGAGGTTTGTCCTCTTCTTTTATTTGGAGCATGTTTGTCTCCTCATTTTGGCTGCATCCCTGTATCTGTTTCTATGTCTTTGGGAGAGCTGTTAATGTCTCCTGGTCTTGGCAGAGTGGCCTTATGTAGTAGGTGTTCTGTGGGTCCCAGTAGCAGTTTCCCTGGTGACCTGAGCCAGGTGCTCCAATTGTTTCCTTTTTGTGGGTTGTGTGTGCCATTGTGTTGTAGCTGAGCTTTGATTTTTTTTGGCCTGCCAATGGGAGGGATTGATCTCAGGCTGATTGGTTTTGTGCACTGGCCTTGACCACAGTGGAAGAGCTGCTGTGCCAGGGCTGACCTTATGGAGCAGGGTTTGTTTTATCAGGGTTCTAGAACCTGCTGAATCTGCCTTTTGAGTGTGTCATTTGTAGAGGTGGTTGGGTAGTGTTCTGGTGTGGACTGAAGCTATCCACCAGGTGTGTGGGTTTGGGGTCTTTTAAAGGTGCAGGCCAAGGTCAGCTGCTGTTCGTGCTCTGCTTGGGGCCACATGGTATGAGCTACAAAGTTCTCTGCAAATGGTTGTCACTTGCTCTGGGTTTGGAGGTGCCCAGGTGAGGCTAAGCTGTGAACTGAGGCCAGCTGCTACTAATGCTGGGCTTAGTGTTTCTTAGCAAGTGGTATGGGGCATGCTGAGTCCAGATGCTACTTATTTGGGGTTTGTAAAACTTTTAGAGATTTTGGGAAAGTTTGCAACATGAGAAAGCACAGGCCATTTTTGTGGAAAATCCACTGGAAGTAGCTTGGGTGGGTCTGAAAGTTGGGTGAGACAGGGTCTCAGGGAGTCACCAGGACTGGGCTAACAGTGTCAGCCAGTTTGATGGAGACTCAGATATTTTTATCTGCTTGCACCTGCAGAATAAGAGCTCAGCAAAGAAACCATTGCTTCTCCCGTATTCTGTGTGGGAGAAAGCTTCTCTTCCATTCTTTACCCAAACAATTCAGTTCCCCAGAGCAAGTCTCTGGAGTCTTTAAAGCTGCTGCCCCAGTGCTGGAGAGAGTGAGTCCATCAGTGTGGAAGTCTCTGCAGGCCTTTTTGGAAGAATGTCTGCAACTCCAGAAGCTCTCTGTCTTACTCAGCCACAATCTCTGCTGGTTTTCACAACCAGAATTTATGGGGAATTTTTATCTGTCACTAGAACCCTGAGCTGGGGACCCTGGCATGGGGCTGAGACTCCTTGTTCCTCAGGGGGAACCTCTGAAGTTGAGATATCCCTACCAATTTTTAACTGCCACATATGGGTGTGGGGCCAGCCCATTCTGCTTTTCTGCCCCTCCTACCAGCCTCAATGTGGTTTCTTCTGTATTTATAGGACTTCTGTTCAGCTAGATTTTAGGTAGTTCTGAATTATGGTTGTTCTGTAATTAAGTTGTAATTTTTATGTGGTTGTGGGAGGAGGCAAGTAGAGCATTTACTGACTCTGCCATCTTGACCAGAAGCTGAGACATTTTTAAAATGAGATGAGTTTATTCAAAAATTAAAGAAACAAAAATATCAAAAAAATATGGAAAAGAAAAAGTAAATGGAGGGTACTAATTCTTCCAGAAAATAATTATAGCATAAAGCCATAATTAAATTAATATATGTCTAATGTAAGAGTAAACATACAAAGCAATGGAACAGAATCAAAAATTCAGGTATAGACTCAAATATATTTGTGCATATTATATATGATAAAGGAATTATTTCATATTAAAGAAAAAGTAAAGATCATTCAGTGATTGATGTTGGGACAAGAGCCATCTGGGAAAATGTATAACTCACACCAACAACATAAAATAATCAGGTAAGCAAAAAGTGAAAATTTAAAAGAATTATGAGAAATACTATGAGAATTGTTTTGTATTCCCAGAGAAGTGAAAGCTTTATAGTTTATGAAACAAATTTAGAAGCCATAAAAATATATTGAAAAATTTTATTACATAGAATTATGTAATAATTTTGTGTAATATCAATAATTATGTAAAAAATCTTCATAAATGAAACAAAAAGCAAAGGACAAGCTAGAAAAGTATACTTGAAATTTATACCATAAATAAAAGATATATTTCCTAACATATATAGATTACATAATGTAATAGAAAAGTGTATAAAGGATATAAACAGTTGACAAAAGATAAAATTCAGATGGTTCTTAAACATGAAAAAAGTGTTCAATTTCATAATGATATACATGCGAATAAAAACGACATGGAAATTTAATTTTTCACGTATCAGATTAAAACAAAATCAAAATAGTAAAGTTGATAGTACATGGTTTTGGCAAGTGGGACCAGGGACAAATTCCTGTTGGTAAAAATGTGAACTGTCTCAACTGCCTAGAGGGTGATTTGGCAATTTCAACCCCAATTAAAACTGACATATCCATTGACCCAGAAATTGCACTTTTAGAAATGTATTTTACAGATATACGTGTTCACGTAAAAAATAGAATATGCCAAGGTTGCTCACGGAAACTCTGGTTATAGTAACAAAAGATTGCAAACAACCTATATACCTATCAAGAGGGAATGTTTAAATACACTGTGTTACATCCAGAAAATGAAATACTTTAAAGCCATGGCGTTACATGGGGTGAGGGAATGAAATCCTTTATGTATAGAGACAGGAGAAACTCTAAGAAATAGCATAAATAGATAAAGACGAAAAAACAAAGTGTACGTTGGTGATGTAGAATGCTTTCAACTATATTTAAAGAAAGGAAGGTGGAAATCTGCGTACTGAGTGTGCCTGTGCATGTGTGTGTCTTCTTTATGCACAAAGTATTTCTGGAGACGTGTGCAAGGCATGGTTCAATGGTGTCAGTTGCCATTGTTGGATACATCCCAGCTGAGTGGCTGCTGGGAAGTGATGGCAGAGTTTCCCTGTACTGCATTTTGTGCCATTTGGATTTCAAAAACTGTGAATGTATTTTTATTCAACAAATCAGTGTTGGTTAAATGTATTGCTTTTCAGAAACCTGAGTAGTCACTTGTTAAAAAATCCTAAATCAACACTTTTAAGTTTATGCTGCTATGAAAAACAGAATAGAACAAAATATGAAATAGTTGTCATTCCATTAGTATACTTAACATGATAACACAGCTATTTATTAATTTGGCAACTATTCACTACAGGTCTCCCATAATGTGCCCCTGATGTAACTATGGCGTAACCATTATGATTCTAGTTCCTAGGAGTAACTTAGAAGTATACAGGCCCAATATCTTACACCCCAGTTTAGGGTAACCCTGGTTTCCCTATTGGCTCAGTGGATTTTCCTTTGCTCAATGGGTTGCAGAGCTCAGGACTCACACCTGTGTGCTTTGCTCTGCTCACAGATACTCTCCCCTGTGATCTTTGATTTTCATCACTTTGCCTATTTTGTGCAAATCCCTCTGACCTATAACTTTTTATTTTGAGAAATCAGCTTATACCCTTATGGGAGCTCTCTTGTACACAGTAATTGCTTTTCTCTTGCTGCATTTAAGATTCTCTCTTTAACCTTTGACATTTTAATTATGATGTGTCTTGATGTGGGCCTATTTGGGGTCATCTTGTTTGGGGCTTTCTGTGCTTCCTGGGATTGTATGTCTGTTTTCTGCTTCAGGTTAGGGAAATTTTCACTCATTATTTTTTCAAAAAGGTTCTCAATCTTATTTGCTTCTCTTTTCCTTCTGGTACCCTTAGGCTGCAAATGTTATGCTTTTTATTGTCCCAGAGATCCTTTAAACTATCTTCATTTTTAAAAATATTTTTTTCTTTTTGCTGCTCTGATTGAATGTTTTCTACTACCTTGTTCTGTAAATCTTTGATATGATCCTGTGCTTCATCTAATCTGCTATTGACTCTTCCTAGTGTATTCTTCATTTCAGTTATTGTATTTTTATCTCTGAATAGTTATTTTTTATGGTTTCTATGTCCTCTTCTATGTTTACTATATCTTTGTTGAAATTCTCCCCAAGTTCATCTACTCTTTCCTTAAGTTCATTGAGTATCCTTTTAACCAGTGTTTTGAACTTTGTATCTAGTAGATTGCTTGCCTCCATTTTGTTTATTTTTTTCTAGCATTGTCTCCTGTTCTTTCATTTAAAATGTTTTTTTGTCTCCTCATTTTGGCTGCTTCCCTGTGTTTGTTTCTATGATTTAGGTAGATCTGCTACATCTCACATTCTTGGCAGGGTGGCCTTGTGTTGTAGCTACTCTGTGGGGCCCAGTGTCATAGTCTACCTGGTCACCTGAGCTGGGTGCTCCAGGAGTATCCCTTGTGTGTGTTGGGTATGCACTCCTGTTGTAGGTGAGCCTTGATTGCAGTTAGCATCTCAGTGGAGGGGGCATTATACTCAACACTGACTGGCTGTGGGGATGGGTCTTGACTACAGTGGTTGTGAGAGGGCAGACCTCCCAGGGTGGGATTTGCTGTACCAGGGATCTGGTGCCTGTCAAGTTCACTCTTTGGGTGTGTCATTTGTGGTGCTAATTGCCTGGTGTTCTGGTGTGGTCTGAAGCTGGCCACCAGTGGGTTGGTTCTAGGCCTTCTTGAAAGAGACTCAGGTGCAGGCCAAAGTCAGCCTCTGCCTATGTGCAGCCTGGGCCACCTGGAGGAGCTACAAAATGACCTGCAATTGGTGGTTGTATATACCTGGCTTGAAGGTGCCTTGGAAAAATTATACTGTGAATCAAGGCCGGCTGCCTTTAATGCTGGGCTTGGTGTCACTTAGTAAGTGGTAAAGGGCATGCCAAGGCCAGCCATTGCTTGTTTGGGGTTTGTAGACCTTTGAGATATTTTAGGAAAGTCTGCAGCATGGGTGGAGGCTGGTTGCTTGTGAGGAACAGCTGCTGAAAGAGGCTCAGGCCAGTATAAATTGGGTGTGGCGGGTCCTCAGAGAATCACCAGGGCTATGAGGGATGGTGTCAGCCAGGTTGATGGAGACTCAGATTTGGTGCCTGCCTCTGCCTGCAGACCTTTTTTTGAGGGGAGGGCTCAACAAAGAAATAATGGTCTGTGTGGGCAATTTAGCCCTTGAAAGAGCTATCCCTCCAGCCCTTGCCCTGTTGTTCCTTCCTTGAAACTTAGGGCAAATATTTGTAAGCAATGAGCCTGAGTTCCAGCCTTTTATGAGGACATCTGGGTTTCTAACAGCCCTTTATCTCTCCAGGACTGAGCCCCTGTTGATTTCCACACCAGCTATTGTGAAGACTCCTCTTCCTGGCCCTGGTGCCTAGGCTGCGGAGCCAGGTGCTGGGCTGCAACCCCTTGCTCCTGCTCCTCCACAACTGAGATATCCATCCCAGTTCTTAACTGCCACACATGAATGTGGAAGCAGTTCATTTTGCATCTTCACCCCTCCTACGCATTTCATTGTGGCTTCTTATTATATCCTTAGTTACAGGAGTTCTGTTCAGCTAGCCTTCAGGTGGTTCTAAATGGTGGTTGTTCTATAATTTAGCTTTAATTTTTATGTGGTCATGGGAGAAGGCAAGCTCAGCATTTACCTACTCTGCCATCTTGGCCAGAACCCTCTCATCTTAACTAATTATAACAGCATTGACTCTATTTCCAAATAAGGTTACATTTTTTGAGGTACTGGAGATTAGGATTTCTGGGGCCACAGTTCAACCCATAACAGATGTCTATAGATAACTCAAACTTAATGCGTGCAAACCCAAACTCCTGATTCTTCCTCTACCTCCCTCCAATTTCTATTCCTTTCACAGTCGTACTTTTCAACTGAGAAAATTCTTATTCTCCCAGGCCAAAACAAACCTTGCAGCTAGCCTTAATTTTTCTTTTTAATAGGTAAAAAGGAGCAGATTCTTTGGGTATAGTAAAACAACTTAATGATCACTGAATCACTGATTCTATTTTAATTTAATTCTCAAACTGTGTTTAGCTGTTATGAAAACTACATAAACAAGAGATGACTTTAGATTCAATAAGCAACTTTATAGGTAGGTAGTTTTTCAGCTCACTTCTTATGTTAAGCACCTCCATGTGTCTTCCCCTTGCTTCCCATGGGCTTTGAGCATCTCTGGGGGAGAGCCCAGCAAGACCAGGTGTTTGTGCCCCAGCAGTGCCAGTACACATGACTGAGCACTATAGGCTGATAGACGTCCACTGTCATGAGAAATCCATGAGTCTTCAAGGAACATTTCATACTAAGAGGAACAAAAATGAGTCTCCAAAGTAAATAGGCTGGGCCTCTACAAGAAAGAAGCAAGTGCTCAGTACTGGGTGTGTGATTTGAATTCCAGGCTTTAAACCAGACAGCTTCTTTTCTGGTTTCACTTCCTGACTATAAAGCTTCATTTGAGGGAAATGGGTCTAGGAAAGCACCTGCCTTTATAGGATTTGTGCTTGGTAACTTCTGGTTGGTCCTTAAAATCCATTTGCAGTCCCTACCCCCAACTCTGCTCTCTGCCAGATTCCTGCTGGTTGGCTTTGGGGTATAGCCAATAGGGAACACAGCAGTATGGGGAACAGAGAGGGAGCGGAGTACAGAGTGAGAGGGCTAGGTACATATTCCCCTGATGTAGGCATGCATCCCATGGTCTAGCAGCTAGGCCTCTGCTGTCCCAGGCTCTGGTACAAGCCTATGCATGGGTCCCTTTTACCAACCCTCCCAAGTCTCCTCAGCTTGCCTGCACTGTCATTTGCTGCTGGGATGGTGGGATGGCTAGAAGAGTTAATACCCATGATGGCCAGTAAGAGTTCAGGAAACTAGCTGCCCTTCTCCTCGGCCTCCTCACTAGTACTTTTACTTTCATTCTTATCCTGACCGTCAAGTCCTACAAAGGTTCCAAGCTGGTTTCAGAGCAAACTATGCAGTGAGGTGATAAATAAAAACACAAGGAATGGCTCTGTGGTGCAGAGGTTAGCACTGGCTTTACCACATTTTGAGAAAAACACCTGGGTGTCTCACAGAGTCCAAACCACTCATGTGGGCACTTTGAGGGCCTGGAGTCCCTACCACCAAAGGGCCTGGCAGAGCAGCTGAGCTGGGCTTGGTGGGCAAGAAAGGCTGGGATCAGGCATGAAGGGAGCATGTCCCAGCACATATGACACACCAAGAATCTCCTGAATCCTTTGGGATTACAAGTGGGAAGTCTATTTTGGGAAAATAAAGTTCTTCCATAGCAGAAGGGAATATGAACCTGCAAAGCACAGAATACATATGTATAACCTTGTAGTTGCTTCTCTGCACATCTACCCAAGCCATAAGCCTCTGGAGGACACACTGTGACCTCTTTTTTCTCTGTGTTAGGAGAAACAGCCTAATATTAAATACAAAATTCCCCCTAGCATACATCAGTTGAATGAATGAATGAATAAGTGCCCCTTTCTTTGACTCTTCTTCTAATTGCCTACTTTCTTGTAAAAACACAATAATGACTTATAGTTAGCTTCATTGTGATACTTTTATAAAATGATTCTATGGTATTTTTAGTACCACTGAATAGGAAAACATATTGAGCAGATCATTCTGGGAAGCTGGTGATTCCCTAGAGGAAGAAGCACATTTGCATCTACTGCTCACGGCCTTGGGAAGCTGTGGGAAGCTCTCACTTCCTGTGTGCTGAGTGCACTTGTCTGTCTGGCTGCGGAGCCCTCCAAGTGCATATCAAAGCAGAAGTAAGGAACGGCTAATAATTTCAATCACACAGGAAGTGGAATCTCATTTGATTTTGCAACTCAGTTTGGATTATTTTCTTAATACCTCTGCTGAATTTTGCCCTTTGCAGGCATCTACGCTGCTGTTTAAATTATATGAATTAAGAATTGTTTGGCTGTGTTCCATTCTGAGAATCTTGTGTCAGGGCATCTTTTAAAAGCATTTGTTAGGACTGGTGCCATGACCTGCAAACATGCCTGACGGTTTGGTTCAGGCTTTTTCTTGTTGAAGCTTACAAGGTTAATTATATCAAATAGTGCTTTGCAAGAAGGAAGTGCCAGGTGGACCATATCATACACTCCAGAGAAGCGCTTCACACCAAGAAATTTTCCAACTGGGGACAGGTGGGACTAGGGACACTGGGGCAAGGGGAAATTTAAGAACTGGTTCACTGGATAGATTGAATAATAGCAATAAAGACAAACACTATACTGTATAAACATTGTCTTTGTCTCTGTTACACCAATTGACAAGAGCACAGTTGCTGTGGGATTTTTTTTTCTGTAAATAATCAATACGTTAGTAAATTGTAGGAATTTCTCTAAGTCCAAAGATCTGAAAAATGCCACAAATGATACCGGAATTCCTCTGTAATTAGTGGAATTTTACATTTCCTAGAGCAGCATAGTTTTAGAAATGCTAGGAAGGGATTGCTTATTTCTTTAGTTTTAAATTAAGTTTGCAAAATACTTCCAGCTGCAAAATAGAAGAAAGATATGTCTCCAAAAATTCTAGTTTGTATATAGTCTCGAAGCATCTATAGAATACCCAGTGAATGTATTTAACACAGACTGTTAACTCACATAAAGGGCATACATGCTTAACGGGCAGTACCAATGCAAAGGATTTTCAAGATTACCAAAAATGCTTCCCCCACCTTTAAAACCATGCCACTCTGTAGAATTCAGTTGAAGTTGACAACAATCTATCTACCACTATTCTATCTTCCATATAATGCTGATAATAATTTTAGAATGAAATATTTCATTTATAAAAAACTAAGAGATTTCTGGGATAACTGGAGTTAAAGCAACAATCTGTAGTTTTCTGTTTCATTATATGAATAGAAATAGGAGCTCGAAGGCCTTTCTTCCAACCCCTGCATCACATCAGTGTATCTAAATACGCATGCACCTTTCCATATGGAACTACTGTTGCCCTGTGACAGCGATGGCCGGCCAACCCCCTTTTGATTTGCCTCAGACATCCACTCTGTAACACACAAACTCAATTGTTTTATGCCCTTGAGACTTTCATGAAGTTTGCTATCAGAACAGAATTTAGAATATCCTAACTGACACTCACCACAGCATAACCTGAACTGAGGTACTGCAAATGTTTGAAAGGAGATGCTGTTAGATTACATATTCTTCTTGACTAGCCTTACTTCCTGTGCTGTGGGAAACTGTGTCTGTGTTCATTGTAAATGATCAGTGTAAACATACAGCCCTTTCCCAACTTTCAAAAACTCAACCATTCTCCTGCCCATTTACTGACTTTCACTCTGCTTCCTACCCCCATGCTTAACATCATTCCATTCCCTGTCATCAAACAATTAAACAGGAAATTCATCTTGTAGATTCACTCCGTTTCTTCCAAATATCTATCCTTGTCAGTGCAGTCTCTGTTTTGCCCTCTTTTAGGATTATCACTATTGTGCTTCCTTTTCTAATAATTAGTAGAGATGGAATGGGCACATGGCATAGCCGTGCAGGGTTGGCAAAAGAGTCAGGCCAAAAATCCTCTGAGGGGGAATCTACTTGGCTACAGTGTTATGGGCACCCTGATAGTAAAGTTTTGGAAGGTGGACACTAGAAAATATTGTCAAGAGGACAGATAAGGATCAGATAATTCTTGTTACTCGTATAATTCAGTTAACATGCTCAGGTTTGCCAACTAATCAAAACCTCCCTGAATATTAAAATACTTTCAATGTGACAATATGGAATTGTATTTGCCTAGTATATAGTAAGTGCTTAATAAACACTGAATGAGCCCCAGCTAGTGTGGCTCAGTGGATTGAGTGTCTGCTGTGAAACAAATGGTCCTGGTACAATTCCCAGTCAGGGCACATGCCTGGGTTGTAGGCCAGGTCCCCAGTAGGGGTCGTGCAAGAGGCAACCACACACTGACATTTCTTTCCATCTCTCCCTCCCTTCCCCTCTCTCTAAAAATAAGTAAATAAATAATAAAATCTTTAAAAAATAAAAATAAACATTGAATGAATGAATGAGTTTACACTCCAGTATCTGATTAAGCAAAGTCTTCTATTGTTGTTACCTGATGTATGATACCCCTAAGGAGAAATTAACTATCTCTGAACAAACAAGACTCTATAACAGCCAACTGTCACATTGAACATAGAACAGGTAGTCAGTGAATATTAATTGATTTGAATTGAGAACCCATCACCATGATTGCACGTCATGCCTACAGTAAATACTCAGATTTACCCGCAGTGTAAGTTGATCAGCACACAGAACTCTTTGCAGAAACTTGCTATTCTGTAACTATTTTCTCTCCACTCTGAATCTTAAATTGCCCAAAGTTTTGTAACTCTAGTAGCTTGAATACTGTTGTTCACTTCCCATTTAATGGCAAGATGTCAGATGCTTCATGATAACACTATGCTCAAGGGACTAAATATCAAAGCTCTCCATTAGATTTTAAAGAATAGATAAAACCTAGTGGCTTCCTTATTGTTAATCATTTACATCTAATAAAAATCGAATGGAAAAATTTAATGAAAAAAGATAAGCAATGTCTTTAAATATGTGGCAAATAATGCCTTATTATTATTATTATTATTATTATGTTTAATAACTAGGATTGAAATATAGTCTTTCAGCAGAATTTTCAACAGTACCAAAATAGTAAATTTGGGTATATTTTTTCATTCCTTTAAAGAGAAAAGTAACAGAATTCTGCATGACGAGGAGAGGAAGGAGAGGAAAGCCATGTCTGTGAAACCAATATAACAATGTCTTGTTTTCATGAAAGATATTCAGTCAGGCAAAAACAGTAGAAGAGAAGCCTGCTGATTTCTTGCCTGTAAACAAATTTATCCAAAGGAAGGGTTTCTCAAGCAGGAAAAGATTCTGGCTCTGCAAATCCCACTCAAAGTGAGGGAAAACTTTCCCGAGGCGGTACAAGATGCATTGCCTGATGCTTATTGTTTGTGTCTGCATACACAAATATAAACAACTTCTAGAATCTGTTTACTTACCCATAGAGATGAGGTTTTGGAGGGTGGAACCAAGCTATCAACCTAGCTAGAAAGCTTGTAAGGGAAGAGTCCCATTCTCCACCTCACCCCGTGAAGCTGACAATGACACATTGGAGAGACAAATGCTTTACTCCAAGAGATGGCTTCTCAAAGCATTCAAATCCTGGGGTAGAACATAGGCAGGAGAGGAACCAACAGCTTCTATGTCCAAATCTATATCAGGAATTTGAAATAAGCTGTCCTGCTCAATGTTTAGGACATACCTGAGAGTTAAATTATTATACTCAAATTCTTAATGAGAGGACAGGGTTGGGTGAGGTCACTGATGGCCAAAAGTCAGCTCCATGTCAAGTAGTGTGAGGACCTTCAGAGCACAGTCCACTCAGGTCTCTCCACCCACTCAAACTGCAAATCCCACATGTGGCACAATGCCAGGTGTCAGGGTGAACATAAAGGGTCATAAAAGTTGATGACAATGAACTTCTAAAACAGATAGATTTTATGTTGAGTTTTTATGAGTATCCTATCCCAAAGTTTACCATCAAGTTCTTAATTACACCACCTACAAGTGCCTTAAATAATTTCCTGTAGTGATTTTCCAGAATGTTTTCATAGATAAAAGGAATATTTAAGTGATATAATAGAGGGAATCCAAATCAGTGTCCCCTGACTTAACTGAGGGCAAAACAGACAGCTTAAATTTATCATTGATTGAACTTATTGAGAGGAACTTATTTTTTATTATTATTTTTATTTTAGCCATGTCTCTAATAAGAACAAGCATATTAAACAATAAGGCATAATTTATGTAAAGTGGCAAGAAAGTAGCTTAATTTTATATATATTTAAAGGATATGACTTTAAAAGTTGCTTAAAGTCAACTTAGTCATTAAAATGTAATTAGACAGAGAAAAGTATCTTTGCTTTCTAATCTCCACTGTGTGATGGTGCTCAGCGAGTACTGCTGAGTAAAGGAACCTGCCATGCCCAGTGGTCAACTCTAGTACACAGATCCCATTTCACTTGAAGTACACGGTGCCAAGGAACTTCCTCTGCCTAATCTAGATTTCCTATTTGATCTGTGTGAACACTGTTCATTGTACATGAATGGAAGTATAGCTTTAGAAAATATACCCCCTGAATAAAGTTCCTATGGAAAAATAATAGTTTGCAAAATATATTGTATCCCACACTTGTCTTGAATTCCTTATTCAGCAACAAGAAAATAAAAATGATTAGTTTCCAATTCAAAATGAAAAGAAAAAAATCAGAAAAAGACACTAGAAAACTGAACAGGAAGAAAATAAATGAGAGGTGATAGTCATTCAATTAGCCTGTCAATTGAAGTTAATTACCTAACATTTAAAAGATTATGGAGATCAGGAAATAAAGAAATCATAATTTCTGTTATCTCTTCAGCTAAACACCTGCATAATCTAATTGAGGAAAATAAGTGAGTAAACAGGCAATTGCAATGATGGGATGATTGATGCAGTTCCAGCTCTGTGGGAGAGAGCCACATAGAGCTCAGAAAGAGGGAAAAAATGGGTAAGGCATTAGGAAAGCCCTGAAAAATGACCCTTTATGAACCCGGAGGAATCAGCAAAGGCTTTTCTGGAGAAGTCATGGCTACCTCTGTTTGTAAGTGTGAGATACAATTAACCAGGGCAAAAAGGTAAAGAATTAACTAATCAGGTAGAAGAAAACAGAATTAACAAGGCAAAGTAAAATAGAGAGTGGCATATAGCTGAACTTCAAGCAATGAGATGTATTAGTTAGGAAGACATGAGAGGAAATCCCAAGGCAGCAGGTGGGAAAGCCACATCTGATGGTCTTGGGAGAAAGCTCCCAAAGTCTGAAATCAGTGAGGAGGACATGGGCTAAAACCTGCAGGGAGGGAACTCAGTTGTGTAGCTGTCACTATAGTCCCAGGGAGAGCTGAATAAAGCTTAACTAGGAAGCAGATTATAAGTGAAAGTAAAAAGATAAACTGGATAGCTTGCAAAAGATATATAATTTTCATTAGATGATTTGTTGGATGGAAAAATTGAGGAATTAAAGCAGCTCTGTAGGCTTCTGGTCCCTACAAGATTGGTTGACCCATTCTCCCTGTACTCCACTCCCCCAGCTAAACACCACTACTTACTTCATGGTGCACAGTTCAACTGTAGAGGGACTCTGCAAGGAGGTGAGAGGAATACAGGCAGACCTGGAACCCAGGGCTGAAGGAGCAGCACTGTGCTTGGCCTCAGTCCCCAACAAGTGGAGGAAGGTGGCCAGGTATGGCACTTTACAACTCCCACCCAGCAACAGTGGGTGCTCAGATGGTGTCACCCTCTTGATGGGACCATGCTCCTAATAACTTGCATGTGAGCCATCAGCAGGTGCCCATTGCAACCCCACCAAAAATCAATGGCCAGGTGGCTCTCCTTCCCACTGGGCCTGAAATGTTCCTTTATTTGCCCAGGGTAGACACATCTGTACAGGGGTGAAACCAGAGAAGGAACCTGCCACAGCAAGAGCCTGTTGGGAACACTCAGTCACAAAGGGTCTGGGGCTCTCCTGCTTGTTCAGACATACTTGGGGAACAGATACAGGTTTACCACCACAACCCCTCCCACCAAGAGATACTTAGCCACTGGCTTTGAAAACCTGTTATGCTCCTCAGGCCTGTCAGCAGCAGGGACCAGTGAAAGTCCCAGGTAACCATAAAAAAAAAAAAGCAAATGAAAATAATATTGCAAACACTCTGAAAATTAAGATGCCATTGGAACCACAGTCCACAAGAACAGTACAATACTTATATGCTAAATTAAACAAAGTAAATGTCTACTAAAATATAAGATCTAAATAGAGTTGAGAGACTCCTAACATAATAGATAAAAATGTCTACTATATAACTAAAATTAATCTGTCATACCAAGAACTAGAGAAGTCACAATTTGAATGAGAAAAAGACAATAATCTAAAGCCAATGGCAATAAAACTATAATGTTGAAATTATCTGGCAGGTATTTTAAAAACACTGAGATAGTCATATGTGCATCCTCATTAAGCAAATAAACAGAGAAAATCTCAACTAAAAAATAAAAGCTAAAAAAAGATTCAAGTGAAAATTATATGGTAAAAAACACAATAAAGATTAAAAATTTGTTAAATGGGATCAGTAACAAAATGGAAATGACAATATAAAGTCATTAAACTTGAGAAAAATAACAATAGAATCCACCCAATCTGAACATAATAGACTAAAAAATAATAATAAATATTCCTTAGAGACCTGAGTGGCAATAACAAAAATCTGACATCTGTATCAAACTACTAGAAGAAGAGGGAAAAAAAGAGACTGAAGTTGAAAGTGCATTTAAAGAAATAATAGCTAAAACTTCCCAAACTGTTGAAAGACACAAACCTACAAATTTAAGAAGCTAAACAATTACTGAAGGAAATAAACACCAAGACACATCATAATTAACTTTTGTAAACAAAACACAGACTAAATCTTGGAAACAAATAAAGAAAAATGAAACATAATTATAGAAGACCACCAATTGCTATGATAGAAAATTTCTCATTTGAAACCATTAAGATCAGAAGAAATTGGCACAATATCTTTGAGTGCTTAAAGAAAAGAACTGTCTACTTCTAATTCTCTATATGAAAAAAACTATTTTTCAAGAATGAAAAGAAAGTCATTTTCAGATAAAGAAAACTAAAAGACTTTGTTGCTACTAGAACTACCTTATAGAATTACTAAAGAAAGTTCTTCAAGCATAAAGAAAAACAATCTTAAAACATCCAGAAAAAAAGAAGGAACAATAGAAAAATAAGAAAAATAGTTACATACAATAAATTAGCCCTTTCCTCATGAGTTTTGTAAATCATATTTGATTTTTGGCACATAATTTATGGTATCATAATTACCACAATAATGACATTTAAAAGTCAGGATGATAAAGGGACCAAATCAAGTGAGTTTTCCACACTTTACTTGAAGTAGTAAAACACTAAAACCAATAAACTGCTACATTATATATATATATATATATATATATATATATATATATATACACACACACACACATATATATGTATATATAGTAATACTAGAGCAATAAATATTAAACCTATACTAAATTATACAATCTAAAACACTGTAAGTAGGAAGGCAAGATAGTAATAAGCAGAGGAAGGAAACCAACAGAAACAAAGAGAAAACTATAAAATGGCAAATGTATGTACTATTATATCAATAAATACCTTAAATGTAAGTGATCTAATGCATCAATTAAAAGACGGAGATCATTGGAATGGATAGAAATACAAATTCTGATTATGTACAATTTAGAAAAAACTTCCTTCAATTCATAATATAGATAGTTGAGAGCCAAAGAATGGAAAAAGATATGCCATATAAACATTAAATTTTCAAAAGTAAGAGTTTCTATATTAGTATCAGATAAAATAGACTTCAGAGCAAAGAAAGTTATTTGATGTAAAGGGGAACATTATGTAATGATAAAAGGATAAATCCATCTGAACGATATAACAATTATAAATGTGTATGCACCAAAAAAAGCTTCAAGATATGTGAGACAATAAGTAATTAATATAGCTGAAAAGGAAGAAATTAATAAATCCACAACCAAAGTTGGAGACTTTAAAGCCTAACTCTTATCAACAGATAGATCAATTAAGTAAAAAACAGAAGAGAATAGAATATCTGAAGAGCATAGTAACTAGGATCTAATCAACATTTTTAAAACACTTCAACCAAAACAGCTAAATATAACATAGTATAGGTCATAAAACAAACACTATCAAATTAAAATGTGAGGGGGGATCCCCAAAAAGCAGAATTATCTTCTGGAGCATGGGTTCCTTGTAGTGCAGGCTTCCCTTGCTAGGTAAGTGTTCTAGAAACCCATCTGTATCAGTGTACCAGCCGGTGTTGTTGTCAGAGGCTGCATTTGGCTTCAGTGAATTTTTTTTTTGAAGACTCTTTCAATGCATTTTCCCATTTCATGGTGGGTGATTTCCTAGTGTACCTACCCATACCAGGATGAGTGTTCAGCAGTTTTTGAACAAAAATGGCACAAACCCCATGCCCCACCCTCCTTATTCACCTAATCTCACTCCTAGCAACCTTTTTCTGTTTCTCCAGATAAAAAATGTCCTCAAAGGGAAACATTTTGCTGATGTGGAAGAGGTGAAACAAAAAATCGCAGAAGCACTAAAAGGCATCAAAACTGATGAGTTAAAAACCTATTTTGAGCAGTGGAAAAAAAGTCTTGGTAGGTGTATTACATGAAGTGGAGAGTGCTTTGAAGGTGACTCAAGTAACATAAGAATAAATACAAATTTCTTTATAAATAAACTTTGTTTTTTTAGGGTTCTCCTTATAACTGAAATAATGCAGAGTGTATCTCTGTCACTAATGGAATCAAACTAGAAATCAGTAACAGAAAGAAAAAATCTCTAAATATTTGGAAATTAAACAACATATTTCTAAAATATTCATGAATCAAAGAAGAGTGCTCAGATGAAATAAAATGATATAGAATTCAATAAAAGCAAAATAATATCAAAATGTGTGACACGCAGCTAACATAGTTCTAAGAGAGGGAAATTTATAGCACTAAATATTTACATTATAAATGAGGTAAGGTCTCCAATAAATAACCTACTTCAAGGATAAGGGAAAGAAGAGAACTATAGACCCATAGTGGTTATGAGGATGAAAATAATAAAGATAAAAGCAAAAAAAGAAATTTAAAACAAGAAAACTAATGAAACAAAAAGTGAGTTCTGTGAATAAAATCAGTAAAACTGATAAATCTCTAACAAGATTGACAAAAATAGAGAACACCAATATCAGAAATATAAGAAATAAAACAGAATATATCATAAAGACCTGACCTCAATTAAAAGATAAGGGAATACTACAAAATTATAAAGTCTAAAACTTAAGTACCACACCACACTATAGAAACTCAATCAAGATAATATGAATCACTTTATGGAAATGGAATTCATAAAAAATAAAAATCCTGACTTCTGGCCAAGATGGAGGCATAGGTGGGTACACTTTGCCTCCTCCCAAAACCAAAAGAAGGACAACAACAAATTTAAAAACAAAGAATAATCAAAACTGCCAGAAAATTGAACTGTATAGAAGTCTGATAACCAAGGAGTTAAAGAACAAACATTAATCCAGACACATAGGAGGGGTGGAGAAGGGCAGCCGGGGTGGAGAGGACACCTAGCAAGGTGGCAGCTTGCAGACAGGGTGAAGTGGTAGCTGGTGGAGCAGGCAACCCACATTTGCACATGGATAAACTGGAAGGGACAACTGGGGAGTGAGACAGACCTCACAACCCAGGTTTCCAGTGAGGGGAAATAAAACCTCAAAACCTCTGACTGAAAATACCTTTGGGGGTTGAGGTATCAGGAGAAACTCCCAGCTTCACAGGAGAGTTCATTGGAGAGACCCACAGGGTCCTAGAATGTACCCGAAACCACTCACTTGGGAATCAGCATCAGAAGGGCCCAATTTGCTTGTGGGTGGAGGAAGTGACTGAAAGCTGTCTGAGACATGAGCAAGAGTCATTGTTCTCTCTCAGACCTCTCCCCCACAGACAGTACCACCAACAGCAACCTGAGTTGCCCCATCATGGCAAATACCTAAGGCTCTGATCCTTACTATGTAACAGGTGCACTGAGACAAAAAAAGATGGCCCAAATGAAAGAACAGATCAAAACATTAGAAAAAATACAACTAAGCAATGAAAAGATAGCCAACCTAGTAGATGAAGAGTTCAAAACACCAGTAATCAGGATGTTCACAGAAATGGTTGAGTATGGTCGCAAAATAGAGGAAGAAATGAAAGCTATGAAAAGTAAAATAAAGGAAAATGTACAGGGAATCAACAGTGACGGGAAGGAAACCAGGACTCACATCAATGGTTTGGAGCAGAAGGAAGAAATAAACATTCAACCAGAACAGAATGAAGAAACAAGAATTCAAAAAAATGACGAGAGGCTTAGGAACCCCAGGACAACTTTAAACATTCCAACATCCAAGTCATAGGGAAGCCAGAAGGAGAAGGAGAAGAGCAAGAAATTGAAAACTTATTGGAAAACATAATGAAGGAGAACTTCCCTAATCTGCAAAGGAAATAGACTTCCAGGAAGTGCAGGAAGCTTGGAGAGTCCCAAAGAAGTTGGACCCAACGAAGCAAGCATCAAGGCACATCAGAATGACATTATCTAAGATGAAAGATAAGGAGAGAATCTTAAAAGCAGCAAGAGAAAAGGAGACAGTTACCTACAAAGGAGTTCCCTAAAGACCATCAGCTGATTTCTCAAAAGAAACCTTAGGGGGAAGAAAAGGCTGGAAAGAAGTATTCAAAGTTATGAAAAGCAAGGACCTACATCCAAGGTTACTCTGTCTAGCAAAGCTATCATTTAGAATGGAAGGGCAGATAAAGTACTTCCCAGATAAGGTCAAGTTAAAGGAGTTCATCATCAGCCATCCCTTATTATGTGAAATGTTAAAGGTACTTATATAAGAAAAAGAAGAAGATCAAAAATGTGAACAGTAAAATGATAACAAACTCACAACTATCAACAAACAAACCTAAAAAACAAAAATCAAAACAAACTATGCAAACTAGAACAGGAACAGATTCACATAAATAAAGATCACAAGGAGGGTTATCAGTGGGGTGGGGGAGGGGGAGGAGGAAGAATGGGAGGAAAGTTACAGGGAATAAGAAGCATAGATGGTAGATACAAAATAAATGGGGAAGGTTAAGAATAGTATAGGAAATGGAGAAGCTAAAGAACTTGTATGAATGACCTATGGACATGAACTAAGGTGGGAGAATGCTAGTGGAAGAGGGATACGGTGTGGAAAGAATAAAGGGGAGAAGAATGGGCAAATGTAATAACATAATCAATAAAATATATTTAAATAATAAATAAATAAATAAATCTCCTAAAAAGAAAATCTTCAGATCTAGGTGGTCAATTTTACATAATTTCTTCCTGAAAAATTAGGGAAAATACAATTTGACTAATTTTAAAAGACTAGTATTAGCTTAATATTAGATAAAGATTACAACATAAAAAACTACTGACCAATACCTCTTACAAACTTTGATGAAAAAAATCTTCAAGAAAATATTTGCAAACCAAATCTAGAAATATATAAAAACAACTATATACCATGATCAAGTGGAATATATTCCAGGTAATTAAAGTTGGTTCAATACTTGAAAATAAATCATTATAATTCACCGTATCAAGAGGGTAAATAAATATTACATAGCCCCGGCCAAGTAGCTCACCTGGTTAAAGCTTCATCTTGACACACTGAGGTTGCAGGTTTTATTCCCAGTCATGACACATGCCAGAATCAACCAATGAATGCATAAGTATAACAATGAATCAATGTTTCTCTCTCTCTCTCTCCAAAGTCAGTAAGTAAATTAAAAAAATTTTATAGAAATATCCAATGATCATAGTAATTAAAAAAGTATTTTATAAATTTCACTTTTAAATAAATAAAATTGATAAATCTCTAGCAAGATTAATAAAATTCACTTTTATTTGAAATCACATTTAGGATAAATTCTATTTATGATAAATGTCTCTATTTCATTTATGATGATAATTGAATCCAATTTCATTTCCAACTCCATTTATGATAAATGTCTCAACAAGGTAGGAATACAGAATAATGATCTCAATTTAATAAAGAGAATCTCAGGGTGGGAAGCCTATAGATATCATTATTCTTAAGAGTAAAAAACTGAATTTTTCAATTTAAGATGAAGAACAAGGCAAATTTGTCTGCTTTCTCCACTTTTACCCAAGTAGTATTTCTAGCTACTGCAATAATAAGTCAATAAAAAGAAATAAAAATTATATAGATTGAGGAAAAAGAAATAACACTATGCCTATTTGGAGATGATATTATTGTCTACATAGAGAATTCAACAAGTTGAGAGAACCAAGATGGCGGCGTAGGTAGACACACTGCGCCTCCTCTCACAACCAGAACTGAGAGAATCGAACAGCAAGGGGGACCAACACCAAGGAAATAGAATATAAACATTCATCCAGACTGGTAGGAGGGGTGGAGACGTGCACCGGGGTGGAGAGGACTCCTGTGGCTGTGGTGGGACTGAGACTGGCGGAGTGTGGGACAAGTGACGCAGGCAGTCCGAGCACTAGCAGACCCTGCGGCCCCACATTTGCACAGATAAACCCAGAGGGCCGGACTCAGAGTGGCGGAGAACGGGGCAGGCAGAGCAGCGGGTATCATCCGCCGCACCACATTCGCCCACAGATAAACCCGACAAACAGTGGGGAGCGAAGCAAATCACGTAACCCAGGGCTCCAGCACAGGGAAATAAAGCCTCAAACCTCTGATTGAAAGTGCCCCTGGGGGTTGGGGCGGCAGCAGGAGAGACTCCCAGCCTCACAGGAGAGGTTGTTGGAGAGACCCACAGGGGCCTAGAGTGTGCACAGGCCCACTTACTCGGGAACCAGCACCAGAGTGGCCCAGTTTGATTGTGGGTAGCCGAGTGAAAGATTGGAAGCCGGAGGAGAGTGAGGCAGGTGCCATTGCTCCCACTCTGCCCCTCCCCCACGTACAGCATCACAGCGCAGGGACCAGCATTACCCTGCCCCCCGGTGAACACCAAAGGCTCCGCCCCTTAAAGTAACAAACGGGCCAAGACAAAAAAAAAAAAAAAATGGCCCAAATGACAGAACACTTCAAAGCTCCAGAAAAAATACAACTAAGCGAGGAACAGATAGCCAACCTATCGGATGCACAGTTCAAAGCACTAATTATCAATATGCTCACAGACTTGGTTGAATCTGTTCGAAAAACAGATGAAAAAATGAAGCCTATGCTAAGAGAAACAAAGGAAAATGTACAGGGAACCAATAGTGATGAGAAGGAAACTGGGACTCAAATCAATGGTGTGGACCACAAGGAAGAAAGAAACATCCAACCAGAAAAGAATGAAGAAACAAGAACTTGGAAAAATGAGGAGAGGCTTAGGAACCTCCCAGGCGCCTTGAAACGTTCCAACATCCGAATTATAGGGGTGCCAGAAGGAGAAGAGGAAGAACAAAAAATCGAAAACTTATTTGAACAAATAATGAAGGAGAACTTCCCTAATCTGGCAAAGGAAATAGACTTGCAGGAAGTCCAGGAAGCTCAGAGAGTCCCAAAGAAGCTGGACCCAAGGAGGAACACGCCAAGGCACATCATAATTACATTACCCAAGATTAAACGCAAGGACCTACATCCAAGATTACTGTATCCAGCAAAGCTATCACTTAGAATGGAAGGGAAGATAAAGTGCTTCTCAGATAAGGTCAAGTTAAAGAAGTTCATCATCACCAAGCCCTTATTATATGAAATGTTAAAGGGAGTTACCTAAGAAAAAGAAGATCAAAAATAGGAACAGTAAAAATGACAGCAAACTCACAGTTATTAACGGCCACACATAAAACAAAAACAAGAGCAAACTAGGCAAACAACTAGAACATGAGGGTTGTCAATAAGGGAGTGGGACGGGGAGAGGGGGGGAAGGTACAGAGAATAAGTAGCATAGATGATAGGTGGAAAATAGACAGGGGGAGGGTAAAAATAGTGTAGGAAATGTAGAAGCCAAAGAACTTATAAGTATGACCCATGGACATGAACTATAGGGGGGGAATGTGGGAGGGAAGGGGGTGGGCAGGATGGAGTGGAGTGGGGGGGGAAATGGGGCAACTGTAATAGCATAATCAATAAATATATTAAAAAATAAGATAAAAATAAAGAAAAAAAAAGAATCCAACAAGTTTACAGACAAACACACACACACACACACACAAAGAACTTTCTTAAAGCTAAGAAGTGAGTTCAAGAACGTCACAGAACACAAGATGAATACACAAAAGTCAAATCACATTTCTGTATGAAATAACAATGAATATATGGAAATCAAACTTAAAAACACAATACTGTATAAAACTGGTCCAAATAAAATGAAATACTTAGGCATGCACTTAATAGAATATGTACCAGGTCTATATGCTACAAATCGCAAAATATTAATGAAAGAATTAAAAGACATCTAAACGAGTGGTGAGAAATACCATAATCATTTAGTGTGTTGAAAGATTCAACACAGTAAACATGTCAATTATCCTTAAAGTTCTATATATAAATAGATAAATACATAAATATGATTTGTATATTTTACATATTAATATACTATAAAATATTTCATAAATAGAAATACATGTAAATGTATAAATTTAATTAAATTCCATGTATTTCCTATTAAATCTCAGCAAGGATTTTTATAGACAGACAGGCTTATTCTAAGTTTTATCTAGAAGGGCACAGGCTATATATAACATCAAACAATCTTGACAATGAAGAACAAAATGAGAGAAATCAGTTTATACAATATTAAGGCTTATGATGTAGCCCCAAAATCAAGACCATAGGGCATTGTCAGAGGGATAGAGACATAGACAAATGGAATGAATGGGAAACCAAAACTGGTTCACATAATATGATGAATTGATTTGTGACAGAGGTGCAAAACAATTCAATGGCAAAACAGCATTTTAAACAAATGGTGCTGGAGCAATATTTTTGCTAATGTGTCTCCTAGGGCAAAGGAAATAAAGAAAAAGATAAACAAATGGGACTATATAAAATTAAAAAGCTTCTGCACAAAGAAACTATCAACAAAATGAAAATGGAGCCCACTGTATGAAAGAACATATTCACCAATGATATATTTGATAAGAGGTTAATTTCCAAAATATATAACTTATATAACTCTACACCAGAAAGACAAACAATCCAATTAAAAAATGGGCCAAGGACCTGAATAGACAGTTCTGCAAAGAGGACATACAGATGGCCAATAAACATGAAAAATGCTCAACATCACTAATCATCAGAGAAATGAAAATTAAAACCTCACACTTGCCAGCATGGCTACCACGAATAAATCAACAAACAACAAGTGCTGGTGAGAATGTGGCAAGTGCTGGTAAGGGAACGCAGACCGGTACAGCCACTGTAGAAGATAGTATGGAGTTTCTGCAAGAATTAGAAAATGAAACTACCTTTTGACCCAGCTATCCCACTTCTGGGAATATATACTAAGAATCCGGAAACACCAATTTGAAAGAACAAATGCAGCCTTATGTTCATAGAAGTGTTATTTACAATAGCCAAGATCTATAAACATCTGAAGTGCCCTTCAGTAGATGTGTGGATAAAAAGCTGTGGTACATTTACACAATGAAATAGTACACAGTCATAAAAAAGAAGGAAATCTTTCATTTTGCTACAGCGTGGATGGATTTAGAGTGTATTATGCTAAGTGAAATAAGCCAGTTAGAGAAATACAAATACCATATGATCTCACTTGCATGTGGAATCTAATGAACAAAATAAATTGATGATCAAAATAGAAACACAGGCATGGACACATGGAACAAACTGACAGCTCTCAGAGGGGAGGGGCAAAGGGGACTGTATTTAAGATGGTAAAGGGATTAGCCACATATGACCCATAGACACAAACACCAGTGTGGTAGTGGCCAAAGGAAAGAGGGGTGGGAGCAGTGTAGGTACAGGCAAAGGGGTGCATGAATGGGGACACCTGTAATATTGTCAATAATAAAAATAAAGAAAAAAATTAAATAGAGAAAGGGTAGTCACAGAGAGCTGATTTTGCCTATATTTAGAATGATGCCATGATACCTTAGGGGCTAAATTTAAAAGCATCTTTCACTCACAGTACATGCTGCCTCCAGGCCTAGGACTCTTTTTCATATAATTGAGCTGGAGAGAAAGCACTGCGTCTATAGAACCTTCGGTCCCATCTTCAGTCCTACTGCTGCACACATGTCAGGTGTGACCACGTTCTGTACTTTCTTGTTCTCTGGGTGTTTGATCACTATCTGCAATTATGCCACTCTCCTTTGGTTGGAATCCAACTTCCTTCAATTGGAGAAATCATGTCATTTTTCGTATCTATCCACTATCATCCTAAAATTTCTACTCCTGGAATTGTTCATAAAATTCTGTGCTCAGAACTTTAAATCTATGCAATTAATTTAGTGCATGTATAACTGAGTCTCTTAGATAATTATTCTAATGTTATTGGATATTAAATTATAATTATAGCTTTTTTTAAACCCTCTTTTAAAAAACTTCCATGATCCAGTGATCACATGAGTCTGATAGTTTGAGTGTCAAGGAACCTTTCTCTTTGGCTCTGATGTCCCATCAGGCTCATGGCCACCTACTGAATGCTGATAATGTATCCACTTTCTTTGTAACAGTTTAAGGACAGAGAAAAATGAATTTCATTATCTCAGGATCCAGAGAGTAAAACTCTGCTCCCTTTCTCTACACTTAGAACCACTGAGTTTTTTCAACTTTGAACAAAAATAAAGTGATGGAAATAAAATCAAGAGGAGAATATTTTTGTATAAAAAGGCTAATGAAAATACTTGTCCAAGTACCCTGAGATATGCATGTTTATTTTTCTTTCTTGGGATTTTAAACAATCCCTCCTTGTTTCTTTCCCGAAGGGGCACCACACTGCCGAACACTATCAAATTGCCTTTGCATATTCCCTCTTTCTCTTACGGGCACTGCCACCTGTTACAAGATTCTGTTCAATTTTTGGCTTAGTCAGCACTTCTTTTCCAAATCCAGCTAACAAATAATATTATTTAATGAAAGTGTCATTTCGAGTACTTTTAAATTATTTTTTAATAAAAAAGGAGAGAGATTCATAAATCTCTGAAAATTTGTTTTCTTTCATGTCTTGGAAATTCAAAATTTGACAATAAAACATAGAGTTCTACATAAAGCCTCCAAAAGTCTTTTCTTACTCACTGTAGTATCCTTTTCCAGTCTTTTGTCTTTGAGATAATTACCTTTTGTATTCTAATTACCTTTTTGTATCTATTATAATGTGGATTATATCTGCATTTACCAGTGATTTGGGGGTTTTGACTGAACTGAATGTATAATCTCATTTGTATGAGAAAGGTTAATATTATATGATAGTGAGCAGTGTGATAAGAATTCTTAAGAAACAAAAGAGGAAAGTATCATTAAATCCTGGGGGGGAAAAAAGAAATGTTCAAGTTTAGTATGTTTCTTTATATTATTCATACAAACTCAGTCTCCAAAATTAAGTTGTTTCCACTTTATTTATCTTAATCTTAGAAAAGAATTATTCAATATTTCTGGACATGAAAAGAAGGAGTTGGATGTTTCAAGCCCAGAGGAACATGGAGTTGTTGGGCTTCTCTTTCTAAGTTAATAGGAGAATAACACCAATGAACAATACCTTCAGCTGAATACAAGATAATAGCCTAGAGATACAAATGTTTCAGGAAGGACCGGGGTAAAAATATCTGTCATATATTTTCCTTTCATTTTATATGGATAGGACTTCTATGCCTGCAGCAGAGCAGAAAATGAAGTTAAGAATGAGAAATTAAAAATAAAAAAAAATAGCAAATAAATACATATTGCCCTAAATATGTATTAATATTTGCAGAATAATGGGAAGAGTTGGAGAATGGCTAAATATGTGTTTTCATCAGAGTTGACATTGGACCTTCAGCCAACAGTCACTCACGATTCCCTACTATGTGTCAATCAACATACTAAGATTTGGATTACAATATTATTCCAAAAACTAAACATTACAGATGCATTATAAAGAAAAGTCTTGCCATTTAGGTATTTTAAATGATACTGAAGAGGGAAAAAAGTCAGTTTAATCACCTAACTTCGCAATGTATGGCCCCAAATCTTCTAGGCACTAAAGGTCCAAGACAAACAATGTTCATTTCCTGTTTTTTGAGAACTCACACTTAGGATTAAATCAAAAGCAACCCTCTAGAATTATTATCGATTCCACTGGATTGGTAAGTAGGAGAGAATCAACTTGGGAACCTTTACAGATACCCTTAATGCTGAAGATAATATTGTCCTCTTGCAATTTTCAGAGTAAAAATTAAAAGGAGCTTGGTGCTTCAAAGAAAATATACATAAATTTCTTTCTGATGAATCTGAGTGAGTTTCCCACTGCCTTATCCATAGATGTGGGACATGTACGGTGGCCAATCATTGGGCAGGAATAAGGAGACCCAGAGAAGGTCATCCCAGTGGGTCTGAAGAGAACCAATGTCAGCAAAAAAAGTGTGAAGGGAGAAATGCATCTCAAAGTTTGTCTCCTGTCCCCTTCTTTCTCCCAGACAGAATTTAGTTTCTTCAGGTGTCCACCTTTCCTTCAAGAGGATCACAAAATGGTATCCTCATCTCAGTTCAACCCTGATTTTTTCAGTGGTAGTGCTACTGATATTTGGAGGTGGGTAAAGCTTTGTGTTGGGGGTTTTCCTGTGCATTGCAGCATCTTTGACTCCTGTATAGTAATTTCCAGTAGCACCAACCCCCCCCCAGTTGTGATAAATGGAAATATGTCTAGACATCACCAAATGTGCCCAGGTGGCATAGTTGCCTTGGTTGATAACCCCTGGTGCAAGCCTTAACACACAGGGCATTTCTCTGACATCACTGTAGTGAACCTGACACCTAATAGCAACTGGTGAGTAACTCCTGGTTAAAGGACAAGTGCCAACTGGAGGAAAAGACATATTTGGCCTGAGTTACCTTAACAGCTATTCCAGCTCTTCACATTATTCTGCAAATGTTAATATATACTAAGGACCATATGAATATTAGCATGGGTACCTGACTGAAAGTGGCCTTGACACTCTGCGGTGGGAACTGATAGCTTTCTCTGCACCCTCATGTTAAGGTGACAAACGTGGCTGCAGCCCCCAATGTTATCAGTAGTCATTGTACCACTAAAAACTGAAACAACCAGTTCTGCTTGGTTGTGAGGCAAACGCAGAGGACAGCAGAATTTGCAAAACCAAAAGACCCTGTGCTTGATGACTGTACTCAGCTATGGGGGGTGATGGCAGTTCTTACGTTTAAGCCAGTTGGAGTAAGGATATCCTGTCACCTGCTGGTAAAATCATCTTAATAATACACCATGTAAACCCAAGAAAAGGACATGATATTAAAAGGTCTGTGAAACCTGAATGGCTATTTAAAGGCTAAATTCACTTGAATTTCCATGCATATGCAACATATACCAAATCAAATAACCAAAGCAGCTCATTCCTAACCCATCTGTAACTGTATGCTTGATAGGCCTTGTAAACCTGCCTCTCACAAAGTCTGCCTTATCTCAGTAACAACAGCTCCTCCTCTAGAGGCTCAGGCCAAAACTTATTCTGCTTCTTACATCTCTGATACCACTGTTTTCACCTTCAGCATTTATCCAGTAGATTAACCCACTTCCAACTTCACCGCTTCCTCTTTGGTCCAAGTCAACATCTTTGGTTGATACTAGTTCCTGAGCCCTGTAAATAGTCTCTTTCCATCCACACTTGCCTCTCTTCAGTCTATTGTCAACAGAGCCAAAAACATGTGCCACTGAGTGCAATGTGGTATTCTGAATCAGTGCCAGAACAGAAAAAGAGACATTATTAGAATAACTAGTGAAATCCAGATAAAGTCTAGAGACTGGTTAATCATATTGTATCATTGCCATTAGTTTTGAAAAACGTACCATGCTTATACAATATGTTAAACACTAAGGGAAGCTCCATGAAGGGTTTATAGGAGTTCCCTGTACTTTTCTTTGTAAGAGGTCTATAAATCTTAAAGTAATACAAAGTTAAAGTTCCAAAAGCATTAAAATGCTAAAAAAAAAAACCCTGTTACATAATGATATTTCTCTTTATAGGATTCTCCAGTTCCACCTCATTTTACGTAGAGTAAATACCCAATACCTTACAAACACACCCAGGCCCCCACAATGTGGAGCTTGTGTCCTTATTTGGTTCCATCTCCAACTAGCCCTTCCTTCACTCGCTGACGTTGTTCCAGGAGCATTGGCCACCTATTGTACTTTAACACCCATCCATGTTCCTGCCTCAAGGTCTTTGTACTTGACATCCCACTACCAAATACTCATAGGAATTTTGTAACAATCAATCCATACTATCCATACACCCTTATTGATGTCACCTTCTCAGTGAGTCTTCCTGCAGCTTATTTAAAGTAGCAGCCCCTAATACTTCTTTCTCTCTGTGCTTCACTTTTCTTCACAGCATGTATCAACATTTAATATACTGTATATATTTTCTTATTTATTGTAATAGTGTTTGTCTCACATACTAGAATGGCATCTCTATGAGGGCAGAGAGTTTTATTTGTTTTGCTCACTATTATCTCAGAATCTAGAATGATGCTTGGCACTTAGAAGCCATATTTGATGAATTAATTAATATGTGTGGGTAGTAATTTGTTAAACTTGTTGTCACAATCCTATGATAAAGTAGCAGTCCTACATTCAACATTTATCTAGAAATTCTGGGAAAGTACATTATCATCTGCCAGTAGTCCAGAAAGTTAATTAACTGCAGCGATAAATACAAAATCTCTCATGAAACTTCTAGTATATGGTCCCCCATATAAAGAACTTAGAAATCACCACTTCATCCTTTCAAAGGGTAAAGACCTGAACAGGCTGAAAATCAACAACTTTTCTTTTTATACTTGTCTTTAAATAGTCTATTTATTTATTTTTTTAGAGAGAGGGGAAAGGAGGGAGAAAGAAAGGGAGAGAAACACCAGTGTGTTGTTGCCTCTCACATGATCCCTGCTGAGGACCTGGCTTGCAACCCATGTTCCCTGACTGAGAATTGAACTGATGACCCTTTGGTTTGCAGGTTGGCTCTCAACCCACTGAACAACACAAGCCAGGGCTCAACAACTCTTTTTAGATCCATAAGAGAGGGGAGGACACAGGACAAACCACTGTCTTATGACATTGGAGAGTCATCGGTGAATGCAGGGGAGTCATAGCCTATCAGAACAGAGACTCGTGCAGAAACCATTGTGGGAACCAGTGCCAGGAGAGTATAACCTAAACTTCAACAGACAAATGCCAAGGCAAATCTAAGAGTGCAAGATTCCAGGGGACCCAGTCATGGTGGGGGTGGGGCTCCCTCAATATTGTGAGATTCACCTCCAAGTGTTCAACCAGGTACCCGCAGTAAGTGTCAGAGAAAATAAAACCCTTGTGCTTCCAGGAGGAGGAGAGGAAAAGAAAGCACTGGGAAATACACTAGAGCACTCTTTTTCTTAAGAAGGCCTGTGCTCAGAAGAAACTAGTTAATCAGAGCCTAAATTGCTGTGGGATTATCAGAGTCTAACTAACCTGGGGGAAAGAGACGACAGCTCCAGCCCACTCTGGCCATCCCGTCCCATCTATGAGACTGGGGAAAATACAGTATAGATGAGGAAGAAGAAAACAACTGTCCTGGTTCACAGATGACAAAATCATCTATGCAGAAAATATGAAAAAAATTCTGGAACTAATAAGCAGTTTTAGTAAGGTTGCAGGATACAAGGTTAATTTCCTATAAACAAAAAATGAACAAGCAGAAATTGAAATTAAAAACATAATACCATTAATATTAGGTCATACGTTTAAATATTCAGGTGTAAATCTAAGAAAATTTGTATAAACTCTATTGAGTTGGCCAAAAAGTTTATTTGGTTGCTTCCGTAAGATTGCTCTAGTAGTGCTTAGTTGCCTTTAACTTCATTCAAAACAATTTTGTTAGATAGTATTGTGACAGCTATAACATTAGCATGCATTTAAAAACCTTTATCAAAATTGATGAATTCTTGTATAGCCATTTTAATATTGAAGATGGAAGAAAATAGACAACATTTTTGGTATATTATGCTTTATTATTTCAAGAAAGGTAAAAAATGCAACTGAAATGCAAAAAAAATATTTGTGCAGTATACGGAGAAGGTGCTGTGATTGATCAAACAAGTCAAAGGTGGTTTGTAAAGTTTTGTTCTAGAGATTTCCTGCTGGATGATGCTCCATGGTTGGGTAGACCCGCTGAAGTTGATAGTGATCAAATCGAGACATTAATTGAGAACAATCAATGTTATACCATATGGGAGATAGCCAACATACTCAAAATATCCAAATCAATAAACTTATTGGTAAACATGAAAAAAATGTGTGTTTTATGGAAAAAACTAAACAGATTTTTTGGCCAACCCAATATATGAAGAAGACTGCAAAATGATGAGAAAAAGAAATTTAAAAAAAATAACTAAATAAATGGAAAGCCATTCCATGTTTCTGGACAAGAAGATTTAGTATTCTCAAGACACCAGTACTTCCTAATTAAATATACAGATTCATTGTTAATTCCAGTAAAAGTTCCAGCAAGTTATTTCACGGATATTGACAAACTGATTCTGAAATTTATATAGAGATTCAAAAGATTCAAAATAGCGAATATAATATTGAAGGAGAAGAACAAAGTTGGAAGACTGATACTACCCAACTTCAAAACTTACTAAAAAGCTGTAGTCATCAAAATAGTGTGGCTTTAGTGAAAGGACAGACAAAACAATGAAACAGACTACAGAACACGGAAAGAAACCCACATAAATATAGCCATCTGACCTTTGACAAAAGAGCAAAGATGGCAAAGATAGTCTTTTCAACAAATGGTGCTGGGATAACTGGATATCCACACCAAAATATAATAATCTAGACATAGACTGTACAAGATTCACAAAAATGAACTGTAAATGAGTCATGGACCTAAATTTACAACACAAAACTATAAAACTTCTGGAATATAACATTAGAGGAAACCTAGATGACCTTAGGCATGGCAATGACTTTTCAGATACAATACCAAAGGCATGATCCATGAAAGAAATAATGAGTAGTCTGCACTTTATTAAAATTTAAAACTCTGATCTGCAAGATATTATGTATAGATAAGAGATCATAAGCCACAGACTGGGGGAAAATATTTGCAAAATACATTTCTGGTAAAAGATTGTTATCCAAAATATGTAAATAACACCTAAAACTCAATAATAACAAAACAAACAACTCAGTTAAGTAATGAGTCAAAGACCTTAACAGACACCTCACCAAAAAAGATATACATATGACAAATGAGCATATGAAAAGATTTTCAACAACATGTGTCATTAGGAAACTGCAAACAATGAGATACCACTACTACACCTCTATTAGAAAGGCCAAAATCCAAAACACCAAAAATCAAATGCTGGCAAAGATGTAAAACAACAGGAAGTTATTTTCATTGCTTGTAGAAATGCAAAATGGTACAGAAAGTTTGGAAGTCAATATGGTAGTTTCTTACAAAACTAAATATATTCTTACCATAGGATATAGCAATCATACTCCTTAGTATTTACCCAAAGGTGCTGAAAATGATATGTTCACATAAAAACCTGTACAGGGATATTTATAGCATCTTTATTTATAATTGCTAAAACTTAGAACCAACCAAGATGCCCTTCAGTAGGTGAATGCATAAACAGTGGTGTGTTCAGACAATGCAATATTACTCAGTACTTAAAAAAAAAACAACTACATACTATATAATTCCAACTATATGACATTCTGAAAAGAAAAACTACAGAGATGGAAAAAATACAGTGATTACCAAAATAGGTGGGGAGGGGGTGATAAATAAATAAGGAAATCCTAGAGGACTTTTATGGCAGTGAAACTATGCTGTATGTTACTACATAATAGATTCATGTCATTATATGTTTGTCCAAACCCATAGAATGTGCAACACCAAGAGTGAACTATAAAGTAAACTGCAGGCTTTGGTGATTATAATGTATCAGCGCAGGTTCATCACCTGTAACAAATGTACTTTGGTGAAGGGTGTTGATAATGGGGGAGGCTGTGCATGTGGAAGAGCAAGGGATGTATGGGAAATCTCTGTACCTTCCTCTCAGTTTTTCTGTGTATCTAAAACTGCTGTTTAAAAATAAATTTTAATGAAAATCACACACAAAATGGTGATATTGATTTACTATATTCCCATGGAAACATATCCAAAAATAGAAATTAAAAAACAGATTACTAAATAATTTATATCTACTGTTGTTTAAAAAATAAAAAAAACTTAAAAGACTGAAAAGCAAAAAAACAAATAATACAAAAACCTCTCACGGGTGTTACTATGACACTGGGCTCACCTCAGAGCTAGATCTTTACTAAGAAATCACTCCTTAGTAGTATCTTCCCTCAAAATCCAAAGAGTTTTGCCTACTTAATTTCATTTGTTTGACTCAAAGCCTCAAAAGGAGAGTAGAAACAGGATTCTGCTTATTTTCAAATGAGGAAACAAAATAACAATTTTTAAAGGTTTGGATAATTAATTCAAGATTTAAGTTTCAGTATTTCTGTTTATCAAGAAAATCCAGTTGCCTTTGAGGTCAGTCTTTTGCCTAGATTATTCCTAGATTTACTCTCAAAACCCCATGAAATTCACATTCTTGGATAAAGACTATAAATGAATAAAAAAATAACAGCAAGCTGTTAATAGTGTTACAAGTATATTTGCATTTTTAATTCCATGCAGTAGAATGTGTAGCCTATGCTATTCTTCAATGCTCTACAACTTTAAGGATATAGTAATGGGATCACATTGTGTAAAATATATCTTAGAGCCCAGTCTTGCATGGAAAATGTCAGTGGAACACAGTGAAAATATACACCAGATTGCAGGCCACAGTGCTGGTCTAGTCACACCTGCCTGGGTGCTTGCTGTAGCACTACTCTGATCCCCTACCCGCGCATCTGTTATTTTAAAAAGAAAGGAGGTAATAATATTTCTCAGAATAGGCTTTACCTAGGAACACCCCTTCCAACCTGCCCATGCCACTTCTTTTGAGGCTCCAAAGGGTGCAAAATCAAAATCCCCTTTAATGTTGTTGAAATATCCTTGGACCCATAGTTTCTATCTTCTAATTTTTCCTTATATATTTCCTCACTGAGTTCAATAAATGCATGTTCCTTCCTGACCCGTGGTAAAGCATGCAGCATTGTTCTTCTCATGACTGAGAGTGGCAATGTGAGTCACATGGGCTTGAGATGATTTTTTTAAACCATGGAACAAGGTGTTATTGACATTGTTGCTTCTATTCCCAGCAGGCTCACAAACATAATGTGGTGACTTGCCTCTGAAAAGGTGTCACTCTGTTTGAACATCACCCAGGATGAATTAATCACTGTGCAGGCAGATGCTCCTGGATCAGTAAGTCACACTCAGGCACTGCAGCCTTTTCTCTGTCTTGTGTGGAGATTTTGTGCATATTTGGCTAGTAGAAGATGGCTTTCCAACCTGGATCCCCTGTGGGTGGGTGATGGGATGCAGTGTCACTGCCCAGTGCTTTTCCATCTCAAGGTAGCAGAAGCAGCCACAATTTCTGCAGGTACAAATGCCATAGGCAAGATGACATTGTCATTTTTCATTATCAGAAATGTTTTGCCTTTCTTTTGTCACAATATCTTTCATGTGCATTCCTATACAAAATGTATTTAACACTTTAGTGCAAAATTATTAAACAGCACTGGCTATATAAACTTGTCTATTATAAAAACTAATGTAGGCAGCCAATTAAAGTTGTCCAGAAAGCATCAAGATCCATTCACAATGTGCTTCATTCATTTTCAAGTTTTATTATAAAATTCTGGCTCTTCTAGATGCATTTATTTTTTCTAATTTTTGATATCAACATTGACCCAAAAAACCACTGTTGCATAATTGCTGGAATCAATTAGGAGACCAGCTGGCCAACCCAGTCCCTCAGTGATCAGTGATGACAAAGTGTCTTCTCTCAAAGTGACTTTTATCTGGACGTTGTCACCATCTCCAACC
Organism: Desmodus rotundus; assembly: GCF_022682495.2. NCBI lineage: Eukaryota > Metazoa > Chordata > Mammalia > Chiroptera > Phyllostomidae > Desmodus > Desmodus rotundus. The sequence goes on along the minus strand of NC_071394.1, from coordinate 48,331,904 downwards.
TGTGGGAGATGCAGCTTTTTGCTGTGCATCATTTGGTCCAGTTGCCAGGAATGGTGCAAATGAAACTTATCTACCTTTAGAGATAAGCTGAGAATGCTTAGCTTCAAGCTCCAATCTGAAGTTCATTTATAAGGCTGAGGTACAGATGTAAACTTTAGATTTACTCCCAGGTATTGTCAAGGATTTGCTTACTGAATGTAAGTCTTACTTTGTGATACTGTATATAGAGAACCCCAAAGATTTCACCAAAAACTGCTAGAACTGATCAATGAATTCAGCAAAGTAACAGGATACAAAATAAATATCCAGAAATCAATTCCATTTCTATATACCAATAATGAACTATCGGAAAGAGAAACTAAGAAAGCAATCCCATTCAGAATTGCTTTTTAAAAGATAAAATACTGAGAAAAATACCAAGGAATAAATTTAACCAAGGACGTAAAAGACCCACACTCAGAAAATTATAAGGCACTGAAGAGAGAAACTGAACAAAATACAAACAAGTGGAAGCACGTAAAGTGTTCATGGATTGGAAGAACTGACATCATCATTAAAGTGTCTAACTACCTAAAGCAATCTTTAGATTCAACAGAGTGCCTATCGAGACACCAGTGGAGTACTCCACAAAACTAAAACAAATATCCCCCAAGCTGGTATGGAACCACAAAAGACCCTGAATAGCTACAGCAATCTTGAGAAAGAAGGTCAAAGTTGGAGGAATCTGCCACTTGATGTCAAACTATACTAGAAGGCTATACTGATCAAAACAGCATGGTACTGGCATAAAAACAGACATATCGATCAATGGAACAGATTAGAGAGCCCAGAAATAAACCCACACATTTATAGTCAATATTTGACAAAGGAAGAAAAAACACACAATAAGGTAAAGAGAATCTATTCAATAAATGGTGCTAGAAAATTGAACAGATATGTGCAAATAAAAAAAAAGAAACTAGAGCACCTTCTTATATCATACAAAAAATATACTCAAATAGATTAAACACTTAAATGTTTGACTCAAAACCATAAAAATCCTAGAAGAAAACATAAGCAGTAAGATCTTGCACATTTCTCATAGTAATATTTTTTCTGATATACCTCTTTGGGCAAGGGAAACAAAAATATAGAAATGGGAGTATATCAAACTAATAAGCTTTTGTAAACCAAAAGAAACCATCAGCAAAATGAAAAGACAACCCACTGATATATCTGATTAGGATTTAATATTTACATAAGAACTTATAAAACTGAACACCAAAAAAACAAACAGTAGGCATGTGAAATAATGCTCAATGTCACTCATTATCAGAGCAATGAAAATTAAAACCACAATGAGATATCACCTCGCACCTGTCAGAGTGGCTACCATCAATAAATCAACAAAGAAGAGCTGACGAGGATGTGGAGAAAAGGTAGCCCTCATGCATTGTTGGTGGATATTCATATTGGTGCAGCCACTGTGGAAAGCAGTATGGAGTTGCCTTAAGAATTAAAAAACAGAGCTGCCTTATGAAGAAACCTGAAACAATAACTTGAAAAAATATATGCACCCCCATGTTCCTTGAAGCATTATTTACAATAGCCAAGTTTGGAAGCAGCCCAAGTATCTATCAGCAGATGAGTGGATAAAAATGCTGTGGTACATTTACACGATGGAATAGTGTTTGGCCATAAAAAAGAAGCAAATCTTACCATTTCCTACAGCATGGATGGACATGGAGATCATTATGCTAAGTGAAATAAGCCATTCAGAAAAAGACAAGTACTATATTATTTCATTCATATATGAAATCTAATAAACAAACTGAACTAATAAGCAAAAGAGAGATAGACTCAAAGATAGAGAGCAGGCTGACAGGTGTCAGTGGGTTGGTGGGGGGAGTTATTGAGCAAAAGATAAAAAACTCATGGACATGGACAACAGAATGGGGAAGAAGGTGGTGGAAGGTGGAGGAGGGTACAGGGGTGATAAATGGCAATGGACAGAGACTTGGGATAGCAAACACATAATACGGTGTACAGGCACAGTGCTATGGAATCGTGCACCTGAAACTTGTATACTTTTGTTAACCAGTAGTACTCCAATAAATTCAATAAAAGGGGGGGAAAGTAGATCAATAACCTGAATTAACAAGTTATACTTTGGTACCTCTGGTCTTCCCATGCTATGAACAGCACCTGCAGTCAGAGAGGATCAAAAAGTTCCAGCCTGCCTGTCACACAGGCCCTTGCTGGTGCCTTGCCCTCCTGACCACTCTCCCCCCACACTCCTCCTCTTTCCTCCTCCTCAGATGGTGTCCTGCCCACCTGCCCATGTCCATATTTCTACCCCATCTGCTGTGCCACCTGCTGCAAGTCTGTTTCCCCTTCCTGTGGGCCAGCCCACCTGTTGGCTCCTGACTGTCCCTTCTGTTCTCTCCTCTCCCACTAGGTCATGACCGGGATCATTTTCAGGGCTGACTCATCTGCCTTGCTCTCTGGCAGTCATCCTCCCTGGCTGGGCTCCACTGGGAAGCAACTTCCATCCATGGACTCTGTCCTGGCTCGTGCCCACTCCAGTTTCTACCCCTGCCACTGCTTTCACTGTGTCCCCTGACACGGGGATTTGGTGCAGTTCGGAGGATCCTGTCACCTGCTTCAGACTTGAACTTCCCAGTCAGCTGTTTGCTCCATCTGCTTACAAACCCTGACTCTGTTCCCAGTGAAATTTTCTCCCCATTGTCACAGTGTATAATCTCTTACGTCAAGGCTGTGGCTCACACCCAAATTCAAAACCATGCGATATTTAATTTTCTGTGAAAATAAGATAAAATGTAGAACTTTTAGAGTTTTATGACATAATCTCCCTTTGATGCCACAATCCTCAGGGCTTCCAAAGCAGTGTTTGGGCTGTCCTATGTTCATTCAGAAGGTGCCCATGAGAAATCCTAGTCTGTGCGGCTGGTGGAGGAAGGTGAAGCTAGTGTGATGCTCTGTAGAGAAAGGAAAAGGAAGGTCTAGAAGAAAGAAGCTATGATGTATGGGGATGTAAGGATTAATAGTGAGAGGGAAGAGAGACAGCTAAGGAAAAGGGATTAAATACAAGGGATACTACTGTTTTAAAGTAAAATTAATAAATTTTAGGAGATTTCCCATGTCCAGTATAAATTAGAGCAGAAAATATGAGGAAACTTTAAACAAACTAATATAATAATGCTAAATTATACTTCTATATTGTAGTTAAAAAATACAATCAGTAGCTATAGTCTTTGGTATCTTTAAATAAAGAGTAGCCCTGGCCAGTGTGGCCCATTTGTTTGGAGCATCATCCCATAGACCAAAGGTTGTGGGTTCAATTCCCAGTCAGGGCACCTACATTGTGTGTTTGATCCCTGGTCGGGGCTCAGGACAGGAGCATTATTATAGACACACCTTTGAGGACGTCACAGAGCTGCTGCTTATATACTGAGTGAACAGAACGTTCCTCAGGAGTGAGAGCACCTGCCAACACTTGTTCACATAAGTGCTGAACCCAGAGTCACCACACTGCCTCGCTTTTTAAGGGCTCATGAAAGCCAAATTTAGTCAATCACAAGAATACGGAGAATGGGATTGGTTTTCCTCATCCCCGTGCAGTGAGTCCTGACACGCATACAGCATGTGCACGTGTCACCCTGTCTGAGATGCACACACAATCAACCAAATTCTGGCTCGATCACTACTGTGGTGTGTGAGTAGCAGGCTGTTAGCTGGATGGAGGAAGGCTCCAGAATGTATACAAGAGAGCAACAGCTGCAAAAGCCATTGAAATATAATATCAATCCCAAAATAGTCATAACTTATTTTTGAGACTTATAAATGGTTAAAGAAATGAAATCCTCCTTCGAGAAATAATGTTTCTTTATGTCTCATCATATCCCATTTTCCCCCAAAGATTAAAACAAATGGCACTGAGGTGGTAAATCATGTTTGTCAGCTTGGAGCAGCCCTGGAGCTCTCCTCTCCAAGCTGTTGCAGGAGACTAGCCATCCCCAGCTTGTGATAGGGCTTTCTCTCCTCTCCTAAAAGAAAGCTGGGAAGGAAGTAGAGGTTCATGGTCAGGGAGCAATGATAGCACATGAGAACTAAGACATGGCTATCTCAGAAGTGGAAGGCCTGTAGTGCAGCTTTAAGGAGCCTCCCACTTCCTCAATTGCTCAGTGCTCATCCTGTCCTTGCCTGTTGGCCAGAGTCCCACCGTCTGCACACGCCCAGGCTGCTGGCCCCTTGGTGAGGTCAGCTGCCCATTGTTGGTGGGCAGACTAAGAATTCCACAGCTTTAATAAATAATTGTGACTTCCTGCTCTTAGGTCTCCCTCACAGTCCTCTGCATTTAAGAAATATACAACTGAGTTCATGAAAAATGAGTTAATCTGCTCTTTCTTTTTGTGTATTCATTCAATGAGCATTTGTTGAGCTTCTATCACTCGCCATGCACTTGGCCAGGTGTTAGAACAGACACATGAGCCTGGTCTCTTGCAATCAAGTGGCGGGGGGTGGGGGGGAACACTTCTTCATGATCCAACAATAATTTGCTTACAACTCTGATGAATATTTGGAAGAAAAATAAAAGTTGTGGTGAGAGTATAAACCAGAGGCCCCATACTTGGCATTGGGGCATCTGTGAAAGGCTTCCCCCAGAGGGACAGCAACATTTAAACTAAGACTCAGAATGAGGAGGAGCTAGGCAGGCCAGGAAGTACTGCCTGGGTCCCTGGAATGAGGTGGAAAGGAAGAAAACTTTCCAAGAGGATGGAGGAACATTATAAAGACCCAGAGAGGGGCCTGGAAACACGCACAGAACAAAGGCCAGCTGGCCTGGCAAGGCCACCAGGCACCATTGGTCAGGGGCTTTACAAAACCCACATTGTCTATATGGGAATGGCTCCCATACAGCTACAGATTAGAGTGTAGTAAGAGCAGAATGAAGAAGAAAGCAAGGACTAGATTATGTAGGACCTTTGTATCTCTTAGAATTGTTTAGCAGCAACAAAAAGAGGATACCAAGGAAAGGTAGCTTATACAAATAGGAACTTGTTTATCTCATAAAAATGACTGGGGTCCGGCTATCCAGACTTGTCTCAACAATGCCACCCCTCCCTGCTTTCTCCACTCTACTGTCAGAGGCACTGACATTTTTCCTGTGGTGTCAGGCTGCCTTCTGCACCTGCAGCCACTCCTTTGTTTCAGGCAACTAAAGTGGGTAACGGAAATGGAGAAAGGGTTTTGGGCCATCAGCCCATTCTGCCCTTTTTTTCCCCAGGAAACCGCATGCTTTCCTGGAACCTTTACTCAGGGAAGGTTGCTAAGGGGAAGGGTGTTTGTGTGGAGTTGAATCTATTATTCGGCAATGTCTGCCACAGCCTCATTTGTCTGTTCTAAGGATTTAAGGTTTTAAAATTTGAAGATCTCAAACCATTGTTTAGTAATTATACTATCAAGCAAATCATGTAAGTTCATATTTCCAACAAATGTATAAGCTTCTTGGAAAAGATTACCACCCATTGGTCCCTAGATAATAACTCATTTCTATTTCTTGAGGAAACAAAGGAAGAAAACAAGCCTCCTGCATCTCTTCCACCCCAGCTCTAACACCATATCCAGTGCATAACACTCAGTAAATATATACTCATCCACGGAACAAATAAATGTCATCTACCAATGTGCATCACATATGGTTCCAGGTCTAGGAGTTTTATTGTCCATGCATTCATTCAGGAGCTGTTTCAGAGAGGAATATCACTCTCCTTAACAGTTCTGCTCAACCTTTCAATCTCGTAGCTGATTGGTCAGAATTTCTTCTTGCACCATCTCTATAGAAATGGTCCTAGAAAAGGAAGACATTCCTATTACAATCTCAAATGATAGAGTGCAAATAAAGAGCACACTACAGTCTTTATTATTTCGCTAAAATATAGTTAAAGAGCAGGGGGTGGGGAACCACATTCCAGCCAAAGCCAGCAATCTCAGTTTGAGATTCCCTGGAGAACTGGGAAACGTTATGGACTTGCCACAATTATCTTACCTCTTTACCACAAATCGCAAAAATTTAAATCCCTGGATGGATGTGTATTGTTATGCACCATGAGAAATAGTATTTTATTGTAAAAATTGAGGATTTTAGATCATAATCTTCCCGTTTCTCACCCCTTGATGAGCCTGATGAATTTTCCCTGGATAGCGACAAATCTCAATTTCCACCTGTGAAACTTCACAGAGAAATGATAGACAGCTCTATATGGCCATAAACCATAAGCTTGCACAAGAGAATACATGAAACTAGCTGAGTGGGAAGCACATTTTTTCTTTTTAATAGTCTAAATTGGAAGTATTATGTGTCTTGAGAAAATATAAAATTATACCAGAGTAATGCAGTAGAAAGTCAGTCTCTAAACTGTTTTACCAATATATGTTACCATTCCCTAGCTAATTTCTGTTTCCAGTAAGACAGCAATTAAATGTAAGGTTAAACTTAAAAGGTCAAGAATATGAAGCAATACTTAAAATGAAAATTACAAATCTATGGAAAGATGGAATAAAATCAGGTGAAACTGCCCATGAATTAGATGAAAATGATGAAGCATCAAGATCAGTAATATCATCAAAAGTAAAACATAAAGTAAGATCTTTTGCTTTGGTACAAAAGTGAAAGACAAACCTGTTGTCACACATCTCAGAGTGATGGCAGTGGTGGTGACAACAATGGCTGCCACAGATCTCTTTCAGTTCCCATTGCCATCCTGTTACACATTCTAGTCACTGTTTCTTGAAGCTTAGAGTCTGGTAATTTCCACAAGGTCACTCAGTAAATGGAAAGGCAGCTCTTGAACATAGTTCTTTGAACTCCAAAATTAGTGCTATATTATAATTTTATATCACCTTTTTAAAATAAAAAAGAAGAAATAGTCTTTCCACTTTTGTTTCTCCTCATTGCTTTGACTTTTTAATTTTTATTTTTTTAAATTTTCAATTACAGTTTACATTCAATGTGTGTTTACATACATATTATTTTGTATTAGTTCCAGATGGACAGTATAGTGATTAGACATATATATATTTTACAAAGTGATATTTCCAGTACCCAATTGCACCATACATAGTTATTACAACATTATTGACTGTATTTCCATGCTGCACTTTACATCCCCATGGCTACTTGGTAACTGCCAATCTGTGCTTCTCAATCCTTTCATGTTTTTCACCCAGTCCTCCATCCACCCCTCCCATCTGGCAACCATCAGTCTGTTCCCTGTATCTATGAGTCTGTTTCTGTTTTGTTTGTTCACTTATATTGTTCTTTAAATTCCACAAATAGGTGAAATCATATAGCATTTGTCTTTCTCTGACCGACTTATTTCACTTAGCATAATACCCTCTGGTTCCATCTATTCTATTGCAAATGGTAAGATTTCCTTTTTTTATGGCTGAGTAGTATCACATTGTATATACATACCATGGCTTTTTTTTATCCATTCACGTATGTTGATGGACACTTGGGTTGCTTCCATAGCTTGGCTATTAGTAACACTGAAATGAACATAGAGGTGCATATAGTTTTTTGAAGTAGCATTTTCAGTTTCTTCTGATATAGGGGAAACCCCTAAAAACTAGAATTATCTTCTGGAGGGTGGATGCGTTGTAGTACACACACAGGCTTACCCCACTCGGTGAACGTTCTAGGAATCCATCTGTATCAGTGTATGACTTAGCATTGTTGTAAGAGGCTGCGTTCAGCTTCAGTGAATTTTTTCTGAAGCTTCTATCAAGGCATTTTCCCATTTCTTGATGGGTGGTTTACAAGTGCACCTGCTCACACAGCGCTGAGTGTTCAGCAGTTTTTGACCAAAAATAGCGTAACACCTGTGCCTCACCCTCCCTATTCACCCAATCTCACCGCGAGTGATTTTTTTTTGTTTCCTCACAGGAAAAAGTCTTCAGAAGGAAACGTGTTGCTGATGTGGAGGAGGTGAAACAAAAATAATGTCAGAAGCACTAAAAGGCATAAAAATTGATGAGTTCAAAAACTGTTTTCAGCAGTGGAAAATAAATGTCTCAATACGTGTATTGAATCAAATGGAGAGTACTTCAAAGGTGATTGAAGTTTAAAGATGTAAGAATAAATATATAATTTTTAATAAATAAATTCTGTTTTGGGGGGTCCCCACCTCCTATACTCAGAAGTAGAATCGCTGGGTCATACAGCAGTTCCATTTTTAATTTTTTGAGGAAACTACATCCTGTTTCCACAGTTGCTGCACCAGTCTGCATTCCCACCAACAGTGCATGAGGGTTCCCTTTTCTCCACAACACTTGTTATTTTTTGATTTTTTGATGACAGCTATTCTCATAGGCGTGAAGTTATATCTCACTGTGGATTTAATTTGCATTTCTCTAACGATTAGTGACATTAGTACCTTCATATATATCTATTGGCCATCTGTATGTCCTCTTTGGAGAAGTGTATTTGTCTACATATTTTTAGTAATAATAATAATAAATAGCAATATTAGGACAGTTCTATAACAAAAAAATTTGATTGCCTTTAATGAACATAAGAAAGTCATTGTCATTATACAACATGTCATATTCATGGAGTTATTAAGGACAGTTTAGAAGTTACCTAAAACTGCAATAACATCAGTTATCAACATTCCTCTTAACACTTTTATTTATTGATTAAAATACAAAAGTAGAGTCAATTTTTCATCGATCCATCCTGATCCAACTATGCCATGAATAAGCACTCCATTGCAGATACTAATCCACTGTAGCTTGCACAAATTAGAAATTATAAAGTATGAAAAGATGAATTGCTTCATGAAAACCACATAGAATATAAAACTTTGTTGCAATGATAAAAGTGTGTGTGTGTTGATTGATGGATTTTGGGAGTTAGACTAGAATAATTTTAATTAATATATATCCTAAATATCTGTTTTTCTAGGCTGATTCTGCAAGTAAATTAGTCCTAAAATATATTTCCATTTATCTCTTGTTCAATAATAATATTCAACATGTTTTGAGTAAAGGGGCCACATATCTTTTGAAGTCTTTTTCTTTCTTTTTTTAAATATATTTATTGACTATGCTATTACAGTTGTCCCATTTCTCCCCCTTCATTCCACTCCACCCTGTCCACCCCCTCCCTCCCACATTCCCCCCCTATAGTTCATGTCCCTGGGTCATACATCTAAGTTCTTTGGCTTCTACATTCCCTATACTATTCTTACCCTCCCCCTGTCTATTTTCCACCTACCATTTATGCTACTTATTTGCTCTACCTTTCTCCCCTCTCTCCTCCCCCAACTCCCCTGTTGATAACCCTCCATGTGAGCTCCATTTCTGTGGTTCTGTTCCTGTTCTAGTTGTTGGCTTAGTTTGCTTTTGCTTTTGTTTTAGGTGTGGTTGTTAATAACTGTGAGTTTGGTGTCATTTTTCCTGTTCCTATTTTTTATCTTCTTTTTCTTAGATAAATCCCTTTAACGTTTCATATAATAAGGGCTTGGTGATGAGGAACTCCTTGAACTTGACCTTATCTGAGAAGCTCTTTATCTGCCCTTCCATTCTAAATGATAGCTTTGCTGGATACAGTAATCTTGGATGTAGGTCCTTGGCTTTCATGACTTGGAATACTTCTTGCCAGCCCCTTCTTGCCTGTAAGGTCTCTTTGGAGAAATCAGCTGACAGTCTTATGGGAACTCCTTTGTTGGTAACTGTGTTCTTTTCTCTTGCTGCTTCTAAGATTCTCTCCTTCTGCTTAATCTTGGCTAATGTAATTATGATGTGCCTTGGTGTGTTCCTCCTTGGGTCCAGCTTCTTTGGGACTCTCTGAGCTTCCTGGACTTCCTGGAAGTCTATTTCCTTTGCCAGAGTTGGGAAGTTCTCTTTCATTATTTGTTCAAATAAGTTTTCAATTTTTTGTTCTTCCTCTTCTCCTTCTGGCACCCCTATATTCGGATGTTGGAACGCTTCAAGATGTCCTGGAGGTTCCTAAGCCTCTCCTCATTTTTTTGAATTCTTGTTTCTTTGGTTGGAAACAAGAATTCAAAAAAATGAGGAGAGGCTTAGGTTGGATGTTTCTTTCTTCCTTCTGGTCCACACTGTTGATTTGAGTCCCAGTTTCCTTCGCCTCACTATTGGTTCCCTGTACATTTTCCTTTGTCTCTCTTAGCATAGGCTTCATTTTTTCATCTAGTTTTCGACCAAATTCAACCAATTCTGTGAGCTTCTTGATTACCAGTGTTTTGAACTGTGCATCTGATAGGTTGGCTATCTGTTCGTTGCTTAGTTGAATTATTTCTGGAGCTTTGAAGTGTTCTGTCATTTGGGCCATTTTTTTTTTTTTTTTTTTTTGTCTTAGCACACCTTTTATGTAAAGGGGCGGAACCTTCGGTGTTCACTGGGGTGGGGTGCTGCTCTGTGATTCTGTGATGCTGTATGTGGGGGAGGGGCCGAGAGGGAGCAATGGTGCTTGCTCCACTCTCTGCCAGATTTCAGTCACTTCCTCCACTACCCACAATCAAATTGGGCCTCTCTGGTGCCGATTCCCAAGAGGGTGGGCTTGTGCACGCTCTAGGCCCCTTTGGGTCTCTCCAACGAACTCTCTTGTGAGGCTGGGAGTCTCTCTTGCTGCTACCTCAACCCCCATTGGTGTTTTCAATCAGAGGTTTGAGGCTTTATTTCCCTGTGCTGGAGCCCTGGGTTGTGCAGTCTGCTTTGCTCCCCCACAGTTCCTCCCAGTTTATCTACGTGTGAATATGGGGCCGCAGGGTCTGCCAGCCACCACCTTGTGGGGTCTGCTAGCTGCAGCCTGGCCTGCCCCGTTCCATAATCTGCCACCTTGCTGGGTTTGCCAGCCGTCACCTTACCGTGAGTCCTCAACACCCCAGCTACCAGTCTCCGCCCCGCCTACCAGTCTGGATGAATGTATCTTCTTTATGAAAGAAAGTTTTTTCTTCTCCTTGGTTGTCAGACTTCCATACAGTTCAATTTTCTGTCAGTTCTGGTTGCTTTTTGTCTTTCTTTTGGTTGTGCAAGGAGGTGCAGTGTGTCTACCTATGCCTCCATCTTGGCCGGAAGCTCTGAAGTCTTTTTCTCTTTAATAGTTGATCTTTATATTGTCAGTGCCAGCAGTACATTTGAACAGCATAATGTAGGCTTTGCGAGGTCTGGACCTTGAATCCTAGGAGTAACCTATATAAATCAACCAATTTTCCAATATATGTGTTAGTGTGAGAGTACACATATGCACAATGCTCACACACACACACATGAAATTTCCATGGGGTTGAAGTAGCACAGGTATCTTATACAAAAATGTTAGTTTAAAAAATCAATATCATTTCCTGAAGATGTAAAACAAAGCTCAAAATTATCTAAACACATGAAACACATAAAGATAACTGAATCTAAAGTTTCTGCCTAATTCTTTTATAAAAAATGGGCTTGTTCCTAGGCATTACATAGAAGAAAATACAGCTTCAGTTCTCTTCAACAAGAAGACACATACATTGTTACTAACATTATCTGGTGAAACTGAAAACAAACGTCAAAACATATTTCACTACTGCTCATTATTTGCTATATCAGATGATATGAGCAAAATGTAAATTGCTGAACAATTTACAAGCATTTTTTATATATTGCCCTATTCAATAACATCTGAACAACTCAAAACTTGTGATGTAAGCAGGAAGGTTCTTACCATTTCCTTTTTAGTGTTGAAAACCTAATGCCCAAGAAAGTGAACCAAGTTGCCACAAGCCTTGCAGAGCTGCGGTGCTCTGTGCTCCTCCCACTGTACCACACACCTAAAAATAGGAATATATTATCCTATGAAATTACAGGCCCCAATAGTTATATTTCCTACTTCTATACAGTAGAAATGAGACAGTATTCCATCTGATACTACTAAAGACAATGAAAGACTTTAAATAATGTGACTGAATTAAACCCCAGATACTGCAAAAAAATAATGATTAGAAAGATTTTGTAACAAATGAGAATAAGAAATGCTAGGATGTTTAAATCAAACACAGATTCACTCACTGACCAAAAAGCTTGAGACCACCAGATTGATTCTATACAACAGTTCGTGTTCATTTTATTGCAGTCATCAAAGGCCTTTTGCTTCAATTTTGACTTATGGCCTGAATTCAAACTCAAATTTGGATTTTGGGTCTCTCCAATGTTATCTGGATTTTATCCCAAATTGTATGAATTTTCCCTAAGGTTTTGCATACACATTTATCTCCCACTTCCTTTCACTTTGCCTCCTTCTCTTCATCTTGCTCTTTCCTCATTCTTCTTGCTTTTCTATATACCACATTAATTTCAGGCTAGTAAAATGTTTAAAAGCCAGATTCCATGTGAATAACTTATAGAAGAATATGCTGCAGCCCACTAACACAAAAATGCACCCATGTGCCTTGTTAATTCACAAAGCCCTGAAGCACTGGATGGGTTCTTCAGGCCATCGCTACATTTATGATCTGAAACTTTTTCTCTCTACCACCAAATAAAACCTACTAAAGTCATAAATTTTCCAGTCTTATTAAGAATGAATTTGAATAGATAGATTTACTGAAGAACAATAAAGTAACCCTTGGAAAATGTCAACTTACGGAACTTATTAAAAAGTGGTGATGACGTTGATGACTCGCTCTCATTAGGCACTATACCAAGCACCTTGAAAACATTTGTGTATTTGATTCTTACCACAGCTTCATGACATTGGTACCATCATACCCACACTGGACAGAAGACAAAACTTAAGTTATGGAAGATAAGTGATTTACCCATGCTTCTCCAGTAAGTGGTGATGCTGTGATTCATATTTAATATAAATAGAATAATATTTAGAGAGAACAATTAGAGCTAAGAAAGAAAACCCACACAATCCTTAAAAGAGGGAAAGTGGTTATTGGTCATCACAATTCAGAGATCATGGATTCAAGCCCTTGTTCAGCAAATTAAGAGCAAATCTTCTGAGAATCACTGTCATTCCTTATTATTATTGATCATTAGAGTAAACAGAATAATATTATCTAGAGTGCATTGGTCTGTAGATTTCTGTTTTGCACTGCCTTTGTCTGATTTGATGTCAAGATAACATTACCTTCATAAAATAAATTGGAAAGTGTTTATTCATCTATTTTCAAAGAAGAGAATGTGTAGAATTGGTGTTATTAAAGAAAATTAATCTTAAAAATATCAATAAATAAATCTACTAACTTTTTAATTTGAATACCACTTCCTAACAAGTGATTTAGAATAACTTAATTTATTAATTATATGGCTTTTTAAAATGTTATTAGCCTAAAGGTAAATTTGTATAGAACTGTTGGTTGAACACTCTGTAGTTTATTTTTAACTATTCCACCCCCATTAACTGTATCATGTACAGCCAAAGTTATTTCAATATTCTATATCCTTGTTTTACAGTGAGCCTTAGTCCAATTGGCTCAATAATACAAATTTTATTGCAACTCTTGAAAATGTCCAATAAAAATGACTTACCAAGACACTATATTCTACCCATGATTTATTTCTAATTGTAAGAAAATTCCCTTTCCTTGTCAAACTAAATTCTATGTGTATGTGGTTTCTACTTTGGGTTTCTCACTAGAGCAAAACAGAGCAAGGTAAACCTTTTCTTCACATGAAAGTCCTTTAAAGTCAAGATAGAGATCATATTCTACCTCATTCCTCTTTGTTCCTAAGTCTATCTTCCAGCAAAACAAACAAATAATAAAAATAAGAAACAGCAAGAAAGTCATCTGGCTCCTTCTATTATTCATCTTATGAAATGATTTCAAGTTTTCTCTCCAACTGATGATACCATCCCCATTTCCCAGTGCCCTCCTCAACTCACCCTCCCGGCCCATGTCTGGACACTGATCCAACCCAACATCACGTTACTCCTTTGTTACATTCATACAGTAGCCTTCATTTATAGTTTATTTATTCAGCACCTACCTTCCTGAGAACACAGAGATATACCAAATGAGGGTCAAGACCTCAAGTGAGATACAGTGTTAAAGGGATCTCATAATATGTTTATAAACCTACAACATATTAGAAAAAATAGTAAATGCTAAGAAAAAGCTAGATATTGTGTTTTATGAGAGCACAGATGACAGAAAGATTGCATCTGACCAGGAGGACATGAAAATGTGAGAGGCATTTAAAGTTAATTCTTGATGAGTGGGTATGAGTTGGATTATAAAGGTAACATAGAGGGAGGTGCAAGTTGATAGATATTTAATTTTTTCTCAATCGTAAAAGTGTTTTACCCATGATCTGAAGCTACACTTGTGTCCCTGAATATATTTACAAAATTGTTTTGGTTTTTTCTTTTCACTATTAAACAAATGTAAAGTATTATATTAATCTGTATTAAACATTAATTATTAAATTATTTTGTATATTTGAGACGTCTTGCTGTCTTTAGTATTTGGTACCCACCAGTTTCTTATAACCCAGGAATTTGATACATTTTCCTTCCATTCCTTACTCTAAAGCCTTAAGAAAAAAAGGGGGCCAGGACCCAGCTAAGGACAGACCTGAGCTCACATTGGATCCTGCCCTCTAAGGTGATCTTCACCTCTGATTGGCTCCCACATTCTTAAATTCACATCTCACCATTTTTCCAATTGTTCCTATACTGAGCCCCTCTCCCACACTGCCCACAGATGCCTTTTTTTTCTGGGCTGAGCACTCCTCTCCACATGGCATTAGCTTGGAGAGATACACTAGTCCCACCCTGCTGACTCCCTGAGGCCCTTCCTTGCTAAACTTGCACCTAATGGGAGGATCTGTTGACAAAAGCCGACCTGCACGCATGTTGTAGCCTTTCTTGAAATAACTCTTGAAAATTCTGGACAAGCTCAGGGGATGCCAGAGATGCACAGGGAGAGACAGAGTCATGTCTCATTAGGACAAGAACCATTTTTTCCCACACGCTTGGCAGGTTCATGTGCAGAGCCCTTCCTCCAAATGGCCAAATCTTAATCTGTTTTAGCCTAATGAAGTATAGTGGCCACACCCTGATGATTCCCTGAGACATTGTCACACTGAAAAAGGGTTCAAAGACCCCAGGTGGGTGGTGACTAGTCTTGGTATATGCTGAAACATTTTTTGAGTGGCCTCAGACCCAGCACTGGCATCAAGTTTAAATTTGTTTTAACTGGTGACCACCACTCACCCCTACTTGGTGACTCACTGAGAATCTGCCTCACACAACTTGTGTACTGCCAGAGGCTCTTTCAGAAGCTTAGTCAAATGGGCTGCCTGAAGGCCACAATGAATCTCAGGATGCCTTAGGCATTTTGATGACCTTCTCAGACCTGGTACTGGTAGCAATCCCCTTCATATGCAGTTTGGCCCTCCCATGTGCACCCAGGACCAGAATAAGTAGATACCAATCACAGATCACCTTGTACCTCCTAAAGTTAGCCCACGGTCAATCACAGGCAACATCTGACATTGACCTGCATGGAAGCATATCTTAAGAAGCCCCAAAACCAACACATCCAATGGCTAAATTCAGAATGCATCAGAACACAATCCAGTAACTCTGCAATTAGCACACTCAAAGGGAGATCTTGGCAAGCATCATACCCTGCTATGGTGAAATCCACTGAGTGGAATTAGCTGTGATACAGCAGGTTGCAGCATGTGGTTGGGGGGCAATACTCAGTCAGGCAACCTGAAGGTCAACCCTGCTTGCAGAAAAACCAAGGGCAATAAAGACTCAACTAAAAGAGACATTCCTGGAACGCCCAATTAAGGCCATCAAGGAGACTGCACCACTAGCCTCACAGAACACCTAATATATAAGGCCAACCTACTAAGGAAGGAGATAGCAAATGTACCTAATACACAGAAAGAAATATAAATGGGCAGCCAAAATGGGGAGACAAAAATATATCTCAAATGAAAGAACAGGAGAAATCTCCAGAAAAACAATTGAAAAGGGAGGCAAACAATCTACTACATACAGAGTTCAAAACAATTATAAGAATCCTCAAGGAACTTAGAGGAAAAATGAATGAGTTCTCTTCAGTGAGAACTTAAGCAAAGAGATCATAAGCATAAAATAAGGACTAAAAACCATAAAAAAGAACCAGATAGAGTGCAGTATCTGAGATGAAGTATGCACTAGAAGGAATCAAGAGCAGAGTAGAGGAAGCAGAGCATTGAATCAGCAATTTGAAAGACAAGATAGCAGAAAACACCCCAAGGAGAAAAAAAAAGAAAAAAAATGTAAAAAATAAGGACAATTTAAGGGACCTCTGGGACAATATTAAGAATCACAAATCTGCATCATAGGGGTACCAGAAGAGAAGAGAGAGCAAGGGAATAAGAACCTATTTGAACGGAGCAGGGAGGGGAGAATGGAGACAACTGTACTTGAACAACAATAGAAATTTTTTTTAGAAAGAACCTATTTGAAGAAATAATGATTGAAAGCATTACAAACCTAGTAAAGGAAGAAGACATACAAGTCCAGGAAGTGCAGAATCCAAAACAAGATGAACCCAATGAGGCCCACACCAAAGCATACTGTATTATAATTAAAATGCCAAGGCAAAGGTTACAGAAAAAGAGAGAATCTTAAACACATCAGGAGAAAGCAGATAGTTGCCTGCAGGGACCTGCCACAAAGCTGCCACTGATTTCTTAGAAGAAACTTTTCAGACCCCAGAAGTGATTGGCAGGAAATATTCAAAGTTATAAAAAACAAGGGCCAACAACCAGAACTGCTCTATCCAGCAAAGCTAGTGTTTAAAATTGAAGAAGAAAGAGCTTCCCAGACAACAAAAAGCTAAAGTAGTTCATCTCCATCAAACTAGTACTACAAGAAATGTTAAAGGGACTTCTCTAAAAAGAAGAAAGGAAAAAAGGCACATAAATATAAATAATAAAATGTCAATAAATAC
Source organism: Desmodus rotundus (assembly GCF_022682495.2). Taxonomy (NCBI): domain Eukaryota; kingdom Metazoa; phylum Chordata; class Mammalia; order Chiroptera; family Phyllostomidae; genus Desmodus; species Desmodus rotundus. The sequence goes on along the minus strand of NC_071394.1, from coordinate 48,314,937 downwards.
ATATTTATAAATTTTATTGAATTTATTGAGGTGACACTGGTTAATATAATTATACAGATTTCAGGTGCACGGTTCCACAACACATCATCTGTACACTGTATCGCATGTTCACCACCCAAAGTCAAGTCTCCTTCCATCATCATTTATCCCTGCATCCCCTCCTCAACCTTTCATCATTCACCATCCCCTCGCAATCATCACACTGTTGTCTGTGTCCGTGAGCTTTTTTTCTTTTTCTCTTTTGCTCAGTTCCTCCATCTCCCTGACCTAGCACCCTCTCCACCAAAACAGTCAGCCTTCTATTTATGAGTTCAATAGTCATTTTAAATATACATGGATTAAATAGTTTAATCAAAAGGCAAAAGGTAGCTGAATGAATAAGAAAACAAGGCCCACATATGTGCTATCTACCAGAGATTCACCTCAGGTTGAAAAACATACACAGACTGAAGATAAAAAATGGAAAACCTATTTTATGCAAATTGAATTTAAAAATAGGTTATAATTATATTAGATGAAATAGTCTTTAAAACAAAGTTTATAAGAGACAAAGACATTATATAATGATAAAAGGATAAGTCCAACAAGAGGGTATAATCCTTGTAAACATTTATGACCTCAACACAAAAGCACCTAAACATATAAAGCAAATATTGATGGACACAAAAAGAGAAATCAGTTGTAATACAGTCATCGTAGAGGACTTTAACACCCCAAATGTAATCAATGGACAGATCTTTCAGATAGAAAATCAAGAAACAGCACTCTTAAATGATACATTAGAACAGATGGATTTAATTTATATTTTCAGAGCACTTCATCCCAAAACAGCAAAATATTCATTCTTTTCAAGCACATGAAATACTTTCCAGGATGGGTCACATGTTAAATCATAATACAAGTCTCAATAAATTTAAGAAGATTAAAATAATATCAAACACAATAGTACAGAACTAAAAATCGATTACAAGAAAGAGACTGAAAAATCCACAAACACATGGAAACTAAATAACATGCTATTAAACAATGAATGGTTTAATGAGATCAAGGAGAAAATCAAGGGATACTTTGAGGCAAATGAAAATGAACACATAACAAAATGAATCCAAAATATACTGCACACAGCAAAAACAGCCCTAACAGGGAAATTCATAGCATTACAGTCCTACCTCAACTAACAAGAAAAATGTCAAATAAACAATCTAACTTTAGCCCTAAAGGAATAAGACAAAGAACAACAAAATATGCCAAAGTGAGTAGGAGGAAGAAAACTATAAAGATCAGAGCAGAAATGAACAAAATAGAAACTAAAAAAGCAATACAAGAGACCAATAAAACCAAGAGCAGATTCCTTGAAAAAACTAAGCAAGATTAATAAACCTTTAACAAGACTCATCAAAAAAAGAGAGAACCCAAATAAATAAAATCAGAAATGACAGAGGAAGTGACAATAATCACCACAAGTACAAAAGATTATAAGGACTACAAACAAACTATATGCCAACAAATTGAACAATCTTCATAAAACGATTAAATTTCTAGAAACATACACTCTTCCAAAACTGAATCAGGAAGAAAAACTGAACAGAACAGTTATAACAAAACTGAAGCAGTGATATAAAAAAAACAAAACAAAACAAAACAAAACAACTCCCAACAAACAAAAGTCCTGGACTGGATGACTTCACAGGTGAATTTTACCAAACATTCAGAGAAGATCTAATACCTCCTTCTCAAATATTCCAAAAAGTTCATGACAAGCAGAGAATCCGTAGATCATTTTATGGAGCCAACATTATCCTAATTACAAAAACAGGTAAGAACACTACAAAGAAAGAAAATTATAAGCTAATATCCCTGATGAATACATATGCAAAAATCCTCAACAAAGTATTAGCAAACTAAATTTAACAAAACATTAAATTCAGTAAAACGAGAACCAAGATGGCGGCATAGGTAGACACACTGCGCCTCCTCGCACAACCAGAACCGAAAGAAAATCAAACAGCAAGGCAGTCCGACACCAAGGAAATAAAAAATAAACATTCGTCCAGACCAGTAGGAGGGGTGGAGATGGGCAGCTGGGTCGGAGAGGACTCTAGTTGCTATGGCGGGACCGAGACTGGTGGAGTGTGGGACTAACAGGCAGGCAGTCTGACCACTAGAAGACCCTGTGGCCCTACAGTCACACACAGATAAAACTAGAGGGCTGGACTTCAGAGTGGTGGAGAAAGGGGCAGGCAGAGCGGTGGGTAGCACCCCGTGGCCCCACATTTGTGCACAGTTAAACAGGACGAACGGCGGGGAGCGAAGCAGACCACGCTACCCAGGGCTCTAGCGCAGGGAAATAAAGCCTCAAACCTCTGAGTGAAAACACCCGTGGGGGCTGGGGCGGCAGCAGGAGAAACTCCCAGCCTCACAGGAGAGGTCATTGGAGAAACCCATAGGGGCCTAGAGTGTGCACAAGCCCACCCACTCGGGAACCAGCACCAGAGGGGCCCAATTTGATTGTGGATAGCAGAGGGAGTGACTGAAATCCTGCAGAGAGTGGAGCAAGCACCATTGCTCCCTCTTGGCCCCTCCCCCATGTACAGCATCACAGTGCAGCAACTAGCATTACCCCGCCCGGGGGAACACCTAAAGCTCCACCCCTTTAAGTAACAGACCTGCCAAGACAAAAAAAAAAAAGGCCCAAATGACAGAATACTTCAAAGCTCCATAAATAATTCAACTAAGCAGCAAACAGATAGCCAATCTATCAGATGCACAGTTCAAAACACTGGTTATCAAGATGCTCACAGAATTGGTTGAATCTGTTCGAAAACCAGATGAAAAAATGAAGCCTATGCTAAGAGAGACAAAGGAAAATGTACAGGGAACCAATAGTGAGGAGAAGGAAACTGGGACTCAAATCAACAGTGTGGACCACAAGGAAGAAAGAAACATCCAACCAAAAAAGAATGAAGAAACAAGAATTTGGAAAAATGAGGAGAGGCTTAGGAACCTCCAGGACATCTTGAAATGTTCCAACATCCGAATATAGGGGTGCCAGAAGGAGAAGAGGAAGAACAAAAAATTGAAAACTTATTTGAAGAAATAATGAAGGACAACTTCCCAACTCTGGCAAAGGAAATAGACTTCCAGGAAGTCCAGGAAGCTCAGAGAGTCCCAGAGAAGCTGGACCGAAGGAGGAACACACCAAGGCACATCATAATTACATTCTCCAAGATTCAACAGAAGGAGAGAATCTTAGAAGCAGCAAGAGAAAAGAACACAGTTACCTACAAAGGAGTTCCCATAAGACTGTCAGCTGATTTCTCCAAAGAGACCTTACAGGCAAGAAGGGGCTGGCAAGAAGTATTCCAAGTCATGAAAGGCAAGGACCTACATCCAAGATTATTGTATCCAGCAAAGCTATCATTTAGAATGGAAGGGCAGATAAAGTGCTTCTCAGATAAGGTCAAGTTCAAGGAGTTCCTCATCACCAAGCCCTTATTATATGAAATGTTAAAGGGATTTATCTAAGAAAAAGAAGATAAAAAATAGGAACAGGAAAAATGACACCAAACTCACAGTTATTAACAACCACACCTAAAACAAAAGCAAAAGCAAACTAAGCAAATGACTAGAACAGGAACAGAATCACAGAAATGGAGATCACATGGAGGGTTATCAACAGGGGAGTTGGGGGAGGAGAGAGGGGGGAAAGGTACAGCAAATAAGTAGCATAAATGGTAGGTGGAAAATAGACAGGGGGAGGGTAAGAATAGTATAGGGAATGTAGAAGCCAAAGAACTTATATGTATGACCCAGGGACATGAACTATAGGGGGGGAATGCGGGAGGGAGGGGGTGGACAGGGTGGAGTGGAATGAAGGGGGAGAAATGGGACAACTGTAATAGCATAATCAATAAATATATTTAAAAAAACATAATTTTTAAAAAGTCAGTAATACATGATCAAGTGGAACTTATTTCTGGAATGGAAAGATGGTTCAAAATCCACAAATAAAAATAAAAAATGAAAATCATATGATCTTATCAATAGATGCAGACAAAGCTTTTGACAAAATCTAACACCCAATGATGATTAAAACTCTCCACAGAGTAGAAATAGAAGGAAAATAGTTCAATATAATAAAAGCTGTATATGACAAACCCACAGCTATTATTATGCTCAATGAAGAAAAACTAAAATCTTTTCCCTGAAGATCAGAAACAAGACAGGAATGTCCACTTTTATCCTTCTTATTCAACATAGTACTAAATGTCCTATTCACAGCAATCAAGAAGAAGAAAGAAAAGGCATCCAAATTGAAAAGGAAGGAGTAAAACTGTCACTATTTGCAGATGACATGACATTATGTAGAGAGAACCCTAAAGATTCTATAAAAAAACAAACACTAGAACTGATTAATGAACTCAGTAATGCAACAGAATGCAAAATAAATATTCAGAAATCAGTTCCATTTTTATACACTAATAATGAACTATCAGAAAGAGAAGCTAAAAAAATCTCCTCTACAATTGCATCAAAAGATGCATAGGGATAAATTCAACCAGGAGGTAAAAGACCTGTACTTGTAAAATTATAAGATGATGAAGTTGGAAATTGAAGATAGAAATAAATGGAAGCATATACTATGCTCATGAATAGGAACAATTAACATCTAATACCTATACTACCCAATAAAATTTATAGATTCAATATAATCCTTGTCAAAATGACACTGGTGGTATTCACAGAGCTAGAATAAATAACCCTCAAATTTGTATAAAACCTCAAAAGACCCCAAATAGCCACAGCAATCCTGTGAAAGAAAACCCAAGGTGGAGGTTCCAAGCTGCATAATACTCAACTATAGCACAAGAACTTCCTAGACAAGAAAAAGCTAAAGGAGTTTATCATCAACAAACCATTATTATATGAAATGTTAAAGGGACTTATTTAAGAAAAATATCAAAACTATGAACAATAAAATGGCAATAAATACATATCTATCAACAATTGAATCTAAATAACAAAGTAAGCAAACAAGAAGAACAGGGGCAGAATCATGGTTACAGAGAACACTTTGATTGTTGACAGATGGGAGGGGGTGTGTAGGGGAATGGGAGAAGAGGTGAGTGTATTAAGAAGCCCAAATTGGGTCCTCTGTATGTCCTCCTTGGAGAAGTATCTGTTCAGGTCCTTTGCCCATTTTTTTACTGGTTTGTCTTCCTGGAGTAGAGTCATGTGAGTTCTTTACATACTTTGGAGGTCAAACTCTTGTCCGAGACATATGAAATGATGCTCAGCATCACTAGTTATCAGAGAGATGCAAATTAAAACCATAATGAGATAACACTTCACACCAGCCAGAATGGCCATCATAAACAAATCAACAAACAAGTGCCGGAGAGGTTGTTGAGAAAAGGGAACCCTAGCGCATTGTTGGTGAGAATTCAGGCTGGTACAGACACTGTGGAAAACAGTATGGAATTTCCTCAGAAAACTAAAAATGGAACTGCCTTTTGACCCAGCAATTCCACTGCTGGGACTATACCCTAAGAATCCTGAGACAACAATTCAAAAGAACCTACGCACCCTAATGTTCATAGCAGCACAATTTACAAAAGTCAAGTGCTAGAAGCAACCTAAGTGCTCATCAGTAAAGGACTGGATCAAAAAACTGTGTTACAGTTACACAATGGAATACTATGCAGCAGAAAGAAAGAAGGAGCTCCTACCCTTCTTGAAAGCATGGGTGAATCTGGAGAGCATTATGTTAAGTGAAATAAGCCAGGCAGTGAAAGAAAAATACCATATGATCTCACCTATAAGTGGAACCTAAACAACAAAACAAACAAGCAAGCAAAATATAACCAGAGACATTGAAATTAAGAACAAACTGACAGTAACCAGAGGGCAGGTGGGATGAGATAATGGGGGAAAAGGGAAAAGGGTTGTCAAGGAATATGTATAAAGGACACATGGACAAACCCAAAGAGGGTTTGGGATATAGGGTAGGAGGTGGGGATGGCTAGGGTGGGGGAGAATGGTGGAGGGGTAAATGGAGACAACTGTCCTTGAACACAATAAAATAAAAGAAAAAAAGAAGTATAAATTGGTAATCACAGAATAGTAACGGGGATGTAAAACATAGTATAGGAAATGGAATAGCCAATGAACACATGACCCATGGACATGAAAAATGGTTTGGAGATTGCCTGAGGCAGTGGGGGTGCTGGTTGGAGGGCAATAAAGAGGCAACAACTGGGACAACTGTAATAGCATAATCAATAAAATATAATTAAAACAATAAAGTATAGCACAAGACCTGAGTAATCAAAAAAACATAGTATTAGCATAAACACAGACACATAGATCAATGAAACATAATAGAGAGCCCAGAAATAAACCCACACCTATGGTCAATTAATCTATGGGAAAAATACAAGAACATACAGCGAGGTAAAGACAGTCTATTCAATAACGTTATTGGAAAAATTGGACAGATAGATGCAAAAATGGAAACTAGACTACTTTCCTACATCATGTATAAGAATAAACTCAAAATGTACTGAAAACTTAGATGTAAGACTTGAACTATAAAATTTCTGAAAGCAAAGATAGGCAATAAAATATCTGACATTTCTCTTAGCAATAGTTTTTTGACATATGTTCTTGGGCAAGGAAAACAACAACAACAAAATGGGACATTAAACTAAAAAGTTTTTGCACAACGAAGAAAAGCATCAACAAAACAAAAAGACAACCTATTGAATGGGAGAAAATCCCTGTCAATGACACTTGGATAAGGGCTTAATATCCAAAATTTATAAAGAACTCATACAACTCAACACCAAAATAATTCAAATAAAAAGCAGACAGAGGGCCTAAATAGACACTTCTCTAAAGAGAACTTACAGATGACCAATAGATAGGAAAAGTGCTCAGTGTCACTGATTATCAGAGAAGTGCAAATTAAAACCACAATGAGATACCACCTCACACCTGTCAGAATGGCTACCACCAGTAAATAAACAAACAAGTGTTAGTCAGGATGATGTGAAAAGGGAAACTTCATGCACTGTTTTTGGGAATGAAGATTGGTGCAGCCATTATAGAAAACAGTATAGATGTTCTTCAGAAAATTAAAAATGGAGCTTCCTTATGACCCAGCAGTTCCATTTCTGGCTATATATCTGGAGAAAACCAAAACACTAGTTCAAAAGAACAAGTGTATCCCTATGTTCATTACACTGTTTTTTTTAATAGCCAAGATATGGAAGCAATGCAAATGCCTACCATTAGACATGTAGATAAAAAAGTGGTGGTACATATATGCAAAAAATATTATTTGGCCATAAAAAGTAAATTCTTATTATTTGTGACAGCATGGATGGACCTAAAGGCTATTATGCTAAGTGAAATAAGCTGTACAGAGAAAGATAAATGCCATATGATTTCATTTATGTGTGGAATCTAAAAAACAAAGCAAACAAACAAAACAAAAACTAACTCATACATCCAGAAAACATTTTGATGTTTGCCAGATGGGTTAAAATGGTGAATGGATTGAGAAGTACAAATTGATAGTTACAAAATAGTCATGGATATAAAGTACTGTATAGGGAATGTAGTCAATAAAATTGTAATATTACTTATGTTGCCATGTGAGTACTTGAAATATTGGGGGCATCACTTTGTAAAGTATGATTATCTAACCACTATGGTATACACCTAAAACTAATATAAAATAATATTTAGTGTAAATTGTAATTGAAAAATAAAATTTAAAGTCACAAATAAAAAAAATGAACAATACCTAAAATCATGTCTTCATGAACATCAAGGAAGGAAAAACTTTGAGTAACTTAATGCCTCTAAACTAAGTCTTTATGTGAACCAAAGAATATTCAAAATAGGAAGATAAGGGGAAGTTCTAAAAAAAAGCAATAACAACAACAATAATAATAGAAAAGAAAGGAAAGAAGGACAAGATACAGAAAGAAAAATAGTAGTGCTATCATTGGTAACTAGACGTCAACATTGTTTAGGAAGCTAGAAATACCCACTTTGAAGGGTACAAGCAACTTCTGTTTTCCAGGATGGGGGCCAGTATTTACCTTGAGATCAAACAGATTCTTTATTTTCAATAATTGCATTAACATTTCTTTTATTAGGCAGACACAAGCCCTTTGTTCTAATCATATGGCACACTGACTAGCAGAGGATGCTAAGCAAGTCATTTTTACATAAAAGTACCTGGAAAAATAACCAGGAATTTTGAAGTCTGATTTCAATAATTATTCAGTATAGCCAACATTGAGCTTTCTTAAGGATATAGTAGAGCATTAAACTTCTTGTGTAACACAGGCATGGGCTTCCCTAACATGCAATATCAAGTTTTCAGTGCTTATAAGGCAGCCAAGAAGTAACAAGTTCAGCAGTCCTTCTCCCCCTTATGATCTTTGCAGGGACAGCTAGAAGCACGAAGATAGTCCCATCATCAAGGGTGAACATGGCACCATAAACGAAGAGAGAAACTGCTGCTCCAGGTCACAAGGGGAAGAGTAGAAAGATTAGTTGTTCCTATAGAAGCCTTAGGTTTCCAGATGTCAAAGATGCTCTCAGGCTTCCTCTGCCAGAAAGCCTCAACACAATACTGCATAGATGACAATTTATGCCGCATAAATGTTCAGATCATTAATGTAAATAGTGAGCCTTCCCTGGAAGCTCTAAACTTTTGTAGCACTTTTCTTTGGTATCTAGGCATTTTTCCCTTTTTCCTGCACCTGCATACATATCGAATCAGCATCTGTTCCCATCACATGATCCAGGTACAGACGTGTCAGGTTGTGCAGATTGTATCTCCTCATCTGGCCTGGCATTTGTCTATCATGCTGCGGCTGGAACATGATACCTAGTTGAAAAACACAGCTCTCATGTATGCCAGGAGGCTCTTTGTTCCACTGGGTGCCCCTGCTGTTTGGGGTCCTCCAAAAGTTTAGGGACTTAGGCTTCATTCTCTTTGCCTCTTTCAAGACAAATGGCAGATCACAGATCACCCACAGCCAGTGCTGTTCTGTTCAACATTTCTACCTCCCCATACAAACACCTCTGCCTGCCTCATTTCAGAATCAATCAATGAGGCTTAGTAGTCACATGCAAGTCCATCAGTGTGTGTGTGCGTGTGTACGTGTGTGTGCCCTGTGGTCTGGAGCATTTGGGTGTGTGCTTAGCTTACTTAGATTATATAAACATAAATAAGTAAATATATATGTATATTAGTTTTACTGTGAGCTTTATCATGAGAGTTCTTGGCAACCTGTTTGAAGCAGCAATTAACAGCCAGCCTCAAGGGCTCAAAGGACTTTGCAAGGAGTTACAGATGGAAGGTGTCTGCTCTGATATCTGATCCCAGGATGGAAAGAGAGAGAGAATAAGGGTTTCTTAGTCCAAAAGTTAACCACAACAACCTTCTTTCTTCCTCCGTAAGGAATTGTAAACAGTGCTCAGGCCTCTTAAGGCAAGGATATGTGAAAAATGTCTCATTTAAATTCTCTGAAAACTCCTAATACAATACATACTCAATGTATATATTTACCTTTGAAAGGTAATATTGCATTTTTTAAAGGACACCATTATCATTATGATTTCCTGATGAGTTGGTTATATCTGAGTGATAGATCAGTTTTTAAGGCCAAAAGAAAAATAGCATTAGGATGAGCTAATTTCACCCACTCATTGTAAAGGTCTTTCTTCATCAATCACCCTCGGTGTGATAAACACCTTCAGCCAGCCATGGAATCATTATGAATTAATTTTTTACATTCTAAATGCCCTTGTGTTGGCAAAAACCACTACTGATGCATAACTCAATGTTCTAAACTCCAGTGTAACTGCAAATTATGAAACTACATCTCTTTATGAGCAGATTGCAAGATCCCAAAATTTCTTAGAATGATGACAGAAATGAAGGTTGCTTTTTCTTTTCCAGTCATTTTTGAGTGTTGGTAGATGGTTCCCAGCATGTTAGCCATTTCTTAAGAGCAAGTATGCTGACTGCTGAAGAACATGGTGTTAGAGTGTCTTTACCAAGCTGCATGAATCTTTTCACACCTCTCATAGGACTTCTCACATGAATGTTTCCTTCGCATTCTCTGCAAAGCACCAGGGTGTGAGGGCTGATAAGGGGTGAAGGCTGTAGTCTTGTTGTGTCCTGAGTACACAGGCCGCTTTCTGGAAGAGGGATGACTGCAAATATCGCAGTGTGGACCCTGGAGGAATAAATGGGATAAAGAGATCCCTGAACTGGTTAGGAGTATGAACAAGATAATCTCCACAGTACTCTGCAACTCTTAAAATTCTGCTATTCTAAAGCTAAGTAAATATTGAATTAGCCAAGTGGTGTCCCTGGGCCTACATGTAAGATCACTAAGTGGGCTTTCCCCAATGCTAGTGCATTGAATACCATCTGAATAACAACTACAGCTTCTTCGTTTTCTGCAAAGCAGCTCAGAACAGTCATTTATAGATTCACCTCTGTGTCCTTTTTTTCCCCCTGAAGCCAAGCTTTCCACCTTTGGCCAGGAAAAAGATGTTGTAATGACACCACACGCCACCTTGGATCTTTCTTTTTATTGGTGACCTGAAGTCCATTTTGCCTCTGAGCTTCTGTTCAACAATTAAGATCCAGTCATTTTTTAGATAAGTCTTTGGGAATGTTGTAGCCTGAACCAACACCCTCATGCTCATTTATTGAGTTCTGTTAACATTCCAGGCGTTATACAAAGGTGACATCAGGCCCTGTCCTCACATACATATGACTACGAGGCAAGCATAAGATGTTGGAACCATGGGAAAAAACATACAATGTGAAAATAAATACATGTGAGATTTATATTGACTTAAGTAATTGGAGACAGTTGTGTTAAGTAGACAATCTTTGAAAAATGGTTAGAATTTCAATAGCTAGTAAAAGGAGAAGAGAATGGAAATAACTATTGAACAGGAAGAAGTTCATGGGCTAAAAGAACAAAGTCAGCCAAGGAGAAGAAGTAAGGATGTGCAGGCTCTGTTCTGAATAGAGTGAAGTGTAGGATGGAGCCCAGGTACACTGGCAGCAAGGAAGGCAGTGAACTACGGTTTGTAAATGCATAATGAAGGCAGATTTTGGACACCTTAGCCACCAAGGTAATGAGTTTGGATTTTGTTCTTCCAGCAATGGCAAGTCACTGAAGAAGACTGAACAAGAGAGTGAGGTATTCAAGATAATTCTGGACACCATGTGGAAAGGAGATTTTGCAGTGTGGGTGAGTGAACAGGAGTCACTGAGATCTGAAGTATTTCGCTACTGGGCTTTTCCACCTCAACTTTCAGCCCACCTGCTTCCTTACTCTTCCATTCACTGTAGTCCTCCTTACTCTACACATACAACCCTTCCTGATGTAGGGTATTAATCTTTTTTTTTAAAGATACTTGCCTTAAATTGCCGGCTCTTAAAAACTAGAAGAATGTTGCTGCATTGGGAAGACAGAGGCGTGGGGCACTGAAGACCTTGTTTTCTGTGGCTTCTACCTGCTCCCTACACAATGCTGCAGAGAGAAACTACACAGGAGAGCTGCCTCCCTCAGGTGACTGGAAGGAGAAAGCAAAGGAGAATGGGAGCAGGAAAATGCTTCCTTTTCAGCACTGACTACGAAAGCACTGAAACTGGCTGGAAGACAAAGTACAAGCACCAGCTTTTAAATCCACTGATTAGTCATACCTTTTTATTTTTTCAGACAGCTTTTTTGCTCCCAGCAAGAATCAGTTTTGGAATGCTTGCTACAGGAGTGGAACAGCATGGGCCATTCTGATCTGGGAGCTCCATAGGCCTCAGAAGCAGGGGGATGGGGGGATGGGGGAATGCAGTCACCTCCTCACACCACCCTCAGGTCTCCTTTCTTCTGAGAGAAGGAAGGCTCTCTGTGTTCCCAAGTCTGTTGCTCACATTCTTGTCTTCAATTGCATGGTGTAGATAGTGACTTAATTTTTGACCAGTGTCCATAGGTTAAAAATGAAAGAAAGAGAAAGAGGGAGAAAGAGGCAGAAAGCTGGAAAAACAAAACTCAGAGCACAATACCTGGTAAGCATATGCTTTTTAAAACTATGAGAAAATGGAAAAGCCTTTAAGAAATTCCTATAATCAAATCTAGTAACCAGTGATTTTAGATATATCTTCATTTTCTGATGATAGAGCACAAAGCCAAGGACCCAGGGAGCACAGTGACACTAAAAGCTCTTCTCCCATGAAAGCACAAAGGACAAGCATCTGATTTTTTCACTCAAGAGAAAAAACCCAAGTGGAAAAGGAAAGTGCATTCCTCTTAGCAAATGGACTTGCTAGGACATCTCATTTCCCAGGCCGCATCCAGGCCCCAAATCCTGGAAGGATCTCAGCTGAGGACCACTGCGCTTGGAGGGAGTCACATTACGCAGTGACAGGGGATTCTCCTGCAGACCCTTGCCCATTGTGGCAGAAACTGCATACTTAGGAGACTCCTTGCTGAAATGCTCTCTCCAAGAGAAAGTATCTGCCTCTTACTTGGGCCACAGAAAAAAGAGGGTGGAGTTTCATTCTGAGCTGAAAAGTGACTCAAAAAGGAAATTACCTGGTGTGCTGGGATGACACAGTTCATTGTAACCTGCTGTGATCAGGCCTGTCTGTCCCACAGCTGCCCGCCTTTGTCTTGGAAATCAGTCAAGTGAGCACTCCAGGCACACTCCAGGCTTCTTCCAACACGCAGTGACTAAGAAACTTTTCCTGGCTGTGCCTCTCACCTCTGACTACTCCCAGCCTCCATGCCATGGTGATCAGTATGACTCAAGGAAATAATTCAGAAATAGAATAGAAGACATTTGGATATAAAGATAACTGCTAGAGTGCCAGGAAGGGGAGCAAGATACAGGTAAGGAGAGCCACAAGCACTCAGAAATCTTTGAGTCTATGTTTAAGTGTATCTATCATAAATGCTTTATGTTACATGCTTATAATTCTCTCCTAATCACATGCAAAAACAAAAGAAAAAAAAGTTCTCTTTTTCTTTTTATAATGTATCTCCTTCTTCATTTCTTTTTATTTTTTTCTATTGTTCTCTTTCTTTCTTTCTAAGGTGAAAGAAATCATAATCCTTACACCTTAAGAAAGATCAGGTACTCCCTAAGCTATGTATTTTGGTAAGTTAAAAATTGGCAAATATCCTCATTCTGTTACAGAACCTCTGGGTTCTATTACTTTGGGTTCTTTTTGCTTGCCGCCAATAAGACCTGAAGTTTTCAATGTCAGAGTTTGGTAACAAGGAAAGGAACTATTTATTCAAAAGTTATACAGGTTTAGAATAATGGCCGAATCCTGCCATTAAATCTCACTCCCTTTAGAGACAAAGAAACACCCACAAATACACAGTTCTGCCCACTCCCCCTTGCCAAGCTAGACCAGTCAGAGGTACCATCTCTCAGGAAAAGAAATTAAAGTCTGTAGCTTAGCTACAGGGATTCCCATCTGTATTCAGACTTCCTCCAGCTATCTGTGCTCGGCTAGGTAGGCTGCTGCTTTTAATCTAAACCTGCATCCAAATGGTGGGTCAGGGAATTCTGAATTTTTTCAAACTGTGTGGCCAAGACCCTACACTTCTGCGACATGGTCAAGAGGCTTCTCTTTCCCCAGCCACATGGTCAAAAGCAAGTGAGAGAGAGAGCTTCTCATGGCTCTCCTTACTCTCCTTCCCACGTGGTCCAGAGCTTTAGCATGGCTGAGAGAGAGAGAGAGAGAGTAGTAGAGTGCCTCTCAGCTCCCAAAAGTCATGGTTAAGCTCCAGCATGGCCGCTGCACCTGGGTTTAAATCCCAGCATGGATATTCCTCTGTAACTCCATTTCCAAATCCTCCCACACTGGGTTACACCTGATAGTGGTCTGGTTTCTTCTGCCTTTCTCGGCTGCCATTTTTAATCCAGGCAAGCATGGCCCTATGACCACATCACATCACACCTTAGAGTCATGCTCATCTCCCAAATAAGTGCAGGCACAGCTTTTAACATTACTAAAACTCTGGCCAGTTTCTTCAGATATGCAAAATAACTCTCAAGGGCCCTGCTCCCCTTCCCTCATCCCCCTCTCCAGTAATAGCTATGGGGATTTTCTCCATTTGGAGAACATGTCTAGCTCAGCACCCCATTACAATTCTATGTGGTCCAATATAATAGATTACATGAAAGAGTCATCAATGCTTCTTCAAAATTGCTATCTTTTTTAAAAGGCTTCATTAGCATATAATGAGATGTTAGCTTACCTTTCTACCAAGTTCCTGATAACCTCTTCCCTTACCTAGTCAGTCCTCACCAGCTGTTCCCTGTACTGCCTTGAAGGTGGCTGGTGATCAGCAATGCCTTTCACTCCACTTACTCATAATGCCAAGCTGATCCCAAGGCTACACACACAATTAGCATTTCCTTCTGGGTGAAGTTCCCCCAATATCAGGCTTATGGGCTTACCATAGAGTCTGCTGATATCCCCAGGGGATCTCTGGAACTGCCCTACCTCTTATGAGAATGACCAAAGCCTATCATACCTGCTGGTGTGCTTTGGATGAAAGAGACCACCATTGTACTAAGTCCCAGATCAGTTAACCCCTCAAAACTATATGATGCTATATGTCAATTGTATCTTAATAAAACTTGAAAACTAACCCAAAAGAAAAATGAGCCAGCACTAAAAAAAAAAAAAAAAAGAAAAAAGGAAGAAAATGTAGGGGGAAGGATTCTTGCTAATATATCCACTTACCCAATTACTTATATGTAAAATATGAAGAGAATTTTAAAATTAAAAAAATTAATATTGGCAAAAATAAAAATAAATCAGCAATATATGTGTAGTCAATTTATAAATTCACTATCTTTTCCATTGACTTATTTGTATGTTCTAAAACCAATAGCACACTATGTCTAATGTAAATCTATAGAAAAATTATCAGACTCAAAATATTTTAAAAATCCACAAGTGAATATTGATATAAATAAAGAGCTGAGTAAATAAATAAAATAAATAGTGGACACAAGGGTGGAAGAGGGGAATAAATAAATCTCCCATGCAGAAAATTTCCTAATAATTTAAGTTAATAGGCTGCACAAGGAAGAGAAGTATACCTCCCCAATCCTTAAGTGTGAGCTGTACATAGTGATTTCTTACCAAAGAGTACAGTTTGGAAAGGGGGAAGAAAGTAACTTTGTAGTGGAAAAAACTGACAAACACTACCTTAGATAAAGAATGAAGAGTAATATTAATAGTGATAAGTCAGGTTGATATGTAACCTCTCTGAAATCGATAAACCCAATAATCATGAGAAAAATATCAGATACATACCAATTGAGGAACATCATGAAAATATATGACCAATGAGATCCAAGATGGTAGAGAAGTAAGTGGAAGCTACAATAATCTCCATCAAGGGCCAATATGGAATTACAACCAAATTGTAGAGCAATTACCCTGAATAACCAACTGAACACCGGCTGGAGACAAGCCTTATAGCCAAGGACAGATAGAAGAAACCACTTCACCACAATGAGAATGGTAGTTAGTATGAAGGAGGCATGAGAAAGCTGGTTAAACTCCCAAGGAGGCAGCTGAAGTTCTGGAGGGATATTTCAGTGGCTGGGAGATTCCTCTGAGAAGTGTGGGGTCTAAACCCCAAGCTGGGCTCCCTAGACTTCAGCACCATGGCCAGAAAAGACCCCAGATAACATCCATCTGTGGAAAAACACCAGGTTTTCTGTCTGCCAAGGAAAGATGGCTGGAGATACAGAGAACCTGTTAAAGGGCTAACACAGAACATTTCATTTGAAGCCACTTACCCTGGGCTCTGGCAGAGGGAGGGCAAGAGTGGACTAGAGACATGTGAGGAGTGTCTGAGGTTAGTGACTCTGGGAAGAGAACTGAGGGAACAGCTGCCAGCATCCCTGTGCTGAGTCATTCCCCATACTGCAGAAACCATCCTTCTCAGGCAAAGCACTCCCCTCCAAGTGACATCAGCCTGAGGGAAAGCAATAGCCCTGCCCACCAGCATTACTCTGCCCCATCCTGTGGAGCTTAATCCAGGTTGCTGATTAGAGCCTGAGGCTACATCACAGATTAGTTTAACAACTAAGGTGGAAAATACAAAGAAGCAGTCAGAATGGGAAGACAAAGATACAGATTCCAAATGAAAGAATAAGAGAATTCTCCAGAGGAAGAACTAGATGAAATGGAGGTAAGCAATTTATTAGAGAGTTTAGAGTAGTGATGACAAGGATACCCAACAGCACAAAAAAAGTCATAGAAACCATAAAAAGGCCACCCATAAACAAGGAATGCAATATCTTAAATAAATAATACAAGGGAAGGACTAAACAGTAGGTTAGATGAAACAGAGGATCAAATCAGTGATTTGGAGGACAAAGAAAAAAACAACACCCAGGCAGAGCAGAAAAAGAGAAAAGGATGAAAAAAAAAGAGAGTTCAAGAAACATTTTGGACAACATGAAGCATAACAACATCTGTATCAGGAGAATACCAGAGGAAAAGAGAGTGAGCAAGGGATTGAGAACCTATTTGAAGAAATAATGGCTGAAAACTTCCCTAATTTGGAGATGGAAAAAGATGACATGAGTCCACAAAGATCAGAGAGTCCCAAAGAAGCTGGAACCAAAGAGGCCTACACCCAGACACATCAAAATTAAAATGGCAAGGTTTAAAGACAAAGAGAAAATCCTAAAAGCATCAAGAGAAAAGCGGGTAGTTACATACAAGGGGACACCAATTAGAATGTCATCTGATTTCTCAACAGAAACATTTGAGGCCAGAAGGGAATGGTGTGAAATATTCAAGGTGACAAAAAGCAAGGACCTACAACCAAGGCCGCTTTACCCAGGAAGACTATCGTTTAAAACCAAAGGAGAAATAAAGAGCTTCCAAGTCAAGGAAAAGCAAAAGGAGTTTGTTCACACCAAACTAGTACTTCAACAAATGTTAAAGAGCTTGCTTTAAGAAGAAAAAGAAGGGAAAAAAAGAGGAAATTAGTTTAACAATAAAATGGCTCTGAATATGTACCTATTGATAATCACCTTAAATGTAAATGGCTTAATTGCTCCAACCAAAAAACATAGGTTAGCTGAATGGATAAGGAAACAAGACCTAAATGTATATTCCCTCCAAGAGACACATCTGAGATCAACAGATACACACAAACTAAAAGTAAAGGGATGGAAAAAGATATCTCATGCAAATGGAGAGGAAGTAAAAGCTGGGGCAGCAGTACTTATATCTGAAAAAATAGACTTTAAGACCATGGCTATAGTACAAGACAAAGAAAGATACTACATAATGATAAAGGGAACAACTAACAAGAGGATATAATTCTAGTAAACATTTACATACCCAACATAGGAGCACGTAAATATGTAAGCAAATCTTGATGGACATAAAGGAAGAGATCCACAGATATACAGTCAGAGTCAGGGATTTTAACACACCATTGACTTCAATGGATAGATGTTCCAGACAGAAAATTAAGAAAGAGACAGCAGTTTTAAACAACATACTAGATCAACTGGATTTAATTGATATCTTCAGAGCATTTCATCCCAAAGCAGGAGAATATACATACTTTTCAAGTGCACATAGAATGTTTTCTAGGTTAGACCACATGTTAGGACGCAAAACAGGTCTCAATAAATTCAATATGATTGAAATCACATTAAGCATATTCTCTGACCACAATGTGATCAGTTAGAAATCAATTACAAGAACACTGAAAAACATGCAAATACATGGAACCTATATAATACATTATTTGCAATGTATGGGTAAACAACAATATGAAAGAAGAAATGAAGAGATAACTTGAAACAAATGAAAATGAAGACACAGCAATCCAAAATCTGTGGGACACTGGGAAAGCAACCTTAAGAGGGAAATTTATAGCATTATAGGCAAATCTCAAAAAAAACCCCCACAAAACCCAACAATGCTCAAATAAACAATCTAACTTTACACTTAACGAAACATGAAGAACAACAACAAACAAAGCCCAAAGTGAGTAGAAAGAAGGAAATAATAAAGATCAGAACAGAAGTAAATGAAGCTCGGTCTAAAAATCAATACAAAAGATCAATGAATCCAAGAGCTGGTTCTTTGAAAAGATAAACAAGATTGACAAAACTTTAACCAGACTCATCAAGAAAAAAAGAGAAAGGACCAAAATAAATAAAATCAGAAATGAAAGAGGAGAAATGATAACTGATACCAAAGAAATAAAGAGGATTGTAAGAAAATACATGAATAACTATATGCCAACAAACTGAACAAACTGGAGGACATGGATAAATTTCTAGAAACATAAAATATTCCATAACTAAATCAAGAAGAATCAGAGAATCTGAACAGGCATATTCCAAATAGTGAAATTGAAGCTGTAATAAAAAATCTCCTAACAAATAAAAGCCCTAGACCAGATTACATCATAGATGAATTTTACCAAACATTCTGAGAACTAACACCTTTCCTCAAACTATTTCAAAAAATTCAAGAGGAGGGAAGGCTCCTAAACCCATTTTAGAAGGCCAGCATTACCCTAATTCCAAAATCAGATAAAGACACTTGAAAAAAAAAAAAGAAAGAAAGAAAAGAAAAGAAAATTATAGACCAATATCTATGATGAACATAGATGCTAAAATCCTCAACAAAATATTAGTAAGATTAGAGGGAATATATTGAAACATAATAAAGGTCATATATGACAAACCCACTGCCAGCTTCATACTCAATGGGAAAAAACTACAAGCATTCCCCTTGAGATCAGGAACAAGAAAGGGATGTCTACTTTTACCTCTCTTTTTTCACATAGTCTGAGCCACAGAAATCATACAAGAAGAAATAAAAGGAATCCACGTTGGAAAGTAAGAAGTAAAACTGTCTTTATTTGCAGATCATATGATACTGTACATAGGGAACCCCAAAGATTCCACACAGAAACCACTAGAACTGATAAATGAATTCATCAGAGCAGCAGGGCACAAAATTAATATCCAGAAAACAGTCACATTTTTATATTCCAATAATCAGTTAGTAGCCAAAATTTATAAAGAACTTACACAATTTTACACCAAAAAAACCCACCCCAATTAAAAAATGGGCAAAGGACCTGAATAGACACTACTCCAAAGAGGACATACAGATGGCCAATAGATATATGAAAGGATGCTCAACATGACTAATAATCAGAGAAATGCAATTTAAAACCACAATGCGATATCATCTCACACTTGTCAGAATGGCCATAATCAATAAATCAACAAATAACAAGTGCTGGCAAGGATGTGGAGAAAGGGTAACACTTTTGCACTGTTGGTGAAAATGCAGACTGGTACAGCCACAGTGGAAAGCAGTATGGAGATACCTCAAAAAATTAAAAATGGACCTGCCTTTTAATCAAATGATCCCACTTCTGGGACTATATCTGAAGGAAACCAAAACACTAATTCAAAAGAACATAAGCACCCCTATGTTCATTGTAGCATTATTTATAATCATCAGGATACCAAAGCAGCCCAAATGTCCATCAGTAGATGAATGGATAAAACAAATATGGGACATTTACACAATAAAATACTGTTCAGCTCTAAAAGAAGAAGAAAATTTTACCCTCATGACAGTATGGATAGACCTGGAGAACATTATGCTAAGTGAAATAAGCCAGTCAGAGAAAGAGAAATGCTGTATGATTGCACTTATATGTGGAACCTAATGAACAAAGTGTACAAAGAAAATGGGGACAGACTCATAGGTGGAGAACAGGATGACAGTTAGTGGGGGCAGGGGGCAGAGATGAAGACGTAGAGAGATTGAACAAAAAGGAAAAAAGTTCTCATGAACATGGACAACAGTGTGGTGATTGCTGGGGGAGGGGGTAAAAAAATACATGACTAGTACTGAAAAAATATGGGACTAGTATGTTCCACTTTAATTATGATGTGTCTTGAAGTGGGCCTCTTTGGGTTCCTCTTGATTGGAACTCTTTGTTTCCTGGATTTGTGTGACTTTTTCTCTCATCAAAAATTTTCCATCATTACTTTTTCAAACAGGTTTTCTATCCCTTGCTCTTCTTCTTCTCCTTCTGGTATCCTTATTATACAGATATTATTATTTTTCATCTTGTCCTGCATTTCCCTTAACCCCTCTTCATTCTTTCTGAGCTTCTTTTCCTTTTTTTGCTCATTCTGGGTGTTTTTTTCTACCTTGTCCTCCAGTTCGCTGATCTGATACTCTGCTTCATTGCACCTGCTTTGGATTCCTTCTACCGTGTTCTTCAGTTCAGAAATTGTATTCTTCATTTCCTCTTGGCCCTTGTTGATAGTTTCTATTTCCTTTTTCCTGTTGATATAGTTTTCAGTGAGTTCATTGTAGTTTCCCTGTAGTTTTTGGTAATTCTGTGTGAGCTCATTAAGCTTCCTTATAACCAGTTCTTTGAACTCAATATCTGATAGTTGACTTGCCTCTTTTTCATTTAGCATTCTTTCTGAGGCTTCCTCCTTTCCTTTCATTTGAGGCTTGTTTCTTTGTCTTCCCGTTTTTTCTGAGACTCCTCCTGTTAGCCTCTGTTTCTTAAGTTGCTCTGTTCTGTCCCCCTGGGTTTATGGTGTGAACTTCTGTGGTAGAATACCTGTGAGATTCAGTGGTACAGTCTCCTTTATCTCCGATCTTACTGATCTTGGGCTGTGGTTTATGTTGGCTCTGTGTATGTCTTTGGTTTTTAGTTCTTTTTGGGACTTTGTTTGGTGGGTCTTTCCCACCAGCTAGTTATCTGAGGGTCAGTCAGTCCCCCACCTCTTGTTTTCTGTTGTGCAGGTGTGGGCAGGTTGTGTTGGAGCTGATTCTTCCATATGTACAGGGTTTTGAGGCTTTTCTCTTGCTCTTTTTCAGTTGTTTGTTCTTAGCAATTTCTTCACTATTTAGTTGTATTTCTAGATAGGTCCTGGATTGAGTTAGTGTGACTTCCACTCCCTCCTTCACCTTCTCCTGTTCTTAGCTGTTGGTATTTCCTCTGCTAGTGGGTTTCCTCTTCCAGGAGGTATCCTGGTGTTCACAGCTTCTACCTACTATTTTTTATGGTAGGTTGTAGGGGGAAGGCAAAATGGTTTAAGACAGCAGGAGTGTATTATATGATATTTAAAGTACCAGCCCTTAGAGAAGAGATAGGAGATCCTTTGGATATATATATAGGTTAACCATGATATTTCATCCACCTAGCCACTTTTTAGAAAGGGTGGAAAGAAGATAAGACTCTTGTGGCGGGGAAGGATTGTGAGTTGGATCTAGAAAGCTGTGAGTTTGTGGGAGGTCAGATTATGAGGTAAAGTGAGAGTAAAGGGTAGAAAATAGGTGTAATGTGTGAGAGAATAGATTTAACCACACCAGTAATAAAGTTCAGGAAACAGTGAAGTGGGCTGAGATCTGGGAGGGGTGCTGTGTAGTATTTACAGATGTATGGAACAGCTATTATTTACAATAGTAATGGAGTGACAATCATATGACAGAATCTATGTGATCTGGATAACTAGAATAGGGATTTAGGTCCTGTAGTTGTGTGCTAATGGAACCCAAGTGAAGTGAAAGACAGTTAATTAATAATACACTATGAAGGAGAGAACAAGGGGAAACCAGTCAAACAATGCAAATTAACCAGTCAAGCAAAGAAGACTAAACAGAAAGAAGAGTGATACAAAAATACTAATAAAATGAGTGATGTAAGGATAATGAAAAAATAATAATAATACAAATATACAATATCTTGCAAAGCCTCTGAAGTAGCAAAGTGAAATTTGTTTCACTGTCTCAGCTGTTGGGATGCCCCCTCTTTGGGTCCAACTTTGGTGTTTTCAGAGTTCTAGGTTTTATTGTCTCACTTGTGGGGATTAAAAAAAAAAGACGGAAGAAAGAAGGAGTATAAAGGGAGAGAAAGAAGGAGTAGAACAAGAAAGAAGGAAAGAGAGGAAGAAGGTGTTAAAAGAAAGAAAAATAATAAAAAAATAAAGAATCACTTTAAAAACAAAACAAAACAAAAAACAAAAACAAGCCTGCTGGCCAAGCCAGTTTTGCTGGTGTTTTTTGGATGTGGCCAACTCAGTCAGCCTAGCTCAGCTCTTCTTTGTCCCAACCAGCTCTCCAGAGGCCCCTGGACCCACAGGTTCAGGCACTCACCCTCCTCCGGGCTATAGGTGGGTGGCTGAGGGGCCTTCCTTGATTTGCACTCTCCCTGGTGCCTGTGGTCTCAAGTCTCTCTGAGTTGCACACTCTCCCCAGTCAATGCCTGTAATCTCGGGTCTGCCCAAAGTTCGCACGCTCCCTGGTCTGTGATTGTGGTCTCGGTGTGGTGTGCACTCTCCCGCTGGTGCTTAGGATTTGGGCTGGATATCCCCCACAGCCCTGTGGGAGCACCGGGCAGCCAGGTGGAGAGGAGACCAGAGCTGCTGCTGCAGGAGAGTTCCCCAAAGTACCTCTGAGGGTCTTTTTCTTTTTGAGAAAATCCTCTTGCTCAATCCTGCTGTTCCATACAAGGAAGGGCCGGCCCTCTCGCACAGCCCACCTCTCCAGCTAGACGGGTGACTGTCCGGGTCAGGGCCCCACACGGCCCAACTTTCAGCTCTCCCCAGCCGGTGCCCACGGTCTCCGTGGGTTTACCGCTTCGTCCTATTCCCCTCCCTGTGACATAAAGCAACCAGGTCTCTCTCAGTGCTGCTCAAGCCTTGTTGGCAGGGGAGGGAGCTGTTAATATGTCTCTCTCCCAGCAGTCCTGAGGCAGGCCTGGTGGGCGTGGGCCTGGGGCTGCAGTCTCCCTGGTCTCTGCGTTGGTCCCAGGGACCTTTTAGTCCTGAAGCAATCCCCTTACCATCTGTTTTTTCAGTGTCCTCAATACTTTTTGGTCTCCTATTTTCATAAACGCTGGGGTGCTGTTGGCTGTTCGCTTTGTTCCTCAGTAGATCGACTAGGTGTTTCACCCATGTGCAGGGGGTAGTGGGCTCTGCTCCCACCTATCTCACTGCCATCTTTCCTCCAGATTGTCCTCCAGTTCTTGAGCGTAGTTATTATTCTCCATTCATTTTGAGATTCTGAAATTTCTTTCATCTGTGTTTTAAAGTTTTCAGTGAAGTAGTCTTGCATATCTTTTTCTAAACTTTATCTTAAGTATTTTTATTTTTGTGTATAGTGAAATAATTTGTTTTGTTTTTTAATCCTTTGTTTCTAGTTTGTAGTTACAGCTGTGTATCCTGTGGCCTTGCTGAATTTACATGGGTTCTAAGAAATGTTTTTGAAATGTCTTAGAATATCTGTATAAACCCTCACATCATTTGCAAATAAAATAATTTCACTTCATTTCCAATCACTATGCTTTCATGTATATCTATTAACTTATTTCACTGGCTAAAACCTCCAGTAATATAATGAAGTTATGGCCCTGGATAGTGTGACTCAGTGGATTGAACACTGGCCTGCAAACCAAAGGGTTACCAGTTTGATTCCCAGTCAGGGCATATGCTTGGGTGGTGGGCCAGGTCCCTGGTTGGGGGTATGTGAGAGGCAACCAGTTGATGTACCTCTCATACGTCGATGTTTATCCCCCTCTCTTTATCCCTCCCTTCCCATTTCTCTAAAAATAAGTACATAAAATCTTTTTTAAAAAAAGAAGTTATGAAAGTGAGTATCCTCATGTTGGTCTCAGTCTTTGGGAGAAGGTGTCTATTATTTCACCATTAAGTAAGGTGTTAGCTGTAGGGTTTTTTACATCTATATTCTTTGCAGATTAATGAAGTTGCTTTCTAGTCTTAGTATACTGCATATTTTTTTATGAATGGTTGTACAATTTAATGAATAATTTTTCTATATGTACTGGCATGAAAATTTAATGTTCCTCATTTTGTCTGTTAATATATTACAATGATTAATATTTAAATATTAAACCAACTCTTCATTTTGGAATAAACCTTGTTTGGTCATAATATACTGTCCTGCTTGTATATTGCTGGCTTCATTTTTTTATTTTTGTTTAAAATTATGGCATCTATGTTCCAGAGAGACATCAGTCTATAATTTCTTTTCTTCATCATTAACAAAAATAGAACTCTCAACTGTAGACTATTTGTGGTATTTTTGAAAATTGGCACTTATGAAATTTTATCAGAAATCACTCTAATTGAATGATATAGAAAATCAATGTGTTAACATCATTAATATCTTCTCTCATGAAAGTTAAATATTATACTCCTAAATTCTTGGATTCTTAAGAAATAAGAGAATTTTTATGAATTAAATCAAGAAATTTCCTTTTGATTCTGGGTCATGAGAACCATTTCCAAGAGATAGGCTATGAACATTTATTTCCACATAGTCTTTAAAAGTGAAGCTCAGATCACTCCATAAACTTCTGAGTTCTAGATTGTCCTCTAGAGTGAATAAAACAACTTTGTATATAGGTCTCTGTGTCCTCTCCTACCTAATACAATGTCATGCTGTGCTTTCATCTCAATAGCTCTTGTGCTACAGAATGGTGGAGATGGGCCAAGGCAGAAATAACTCCTCAGAAATGCTCTTCTTCTAAGTTTCTGAGTTTTCTTCTCAGGTCTTCTCTGATGTGATATGGTTAATGGGATGAGGCCAAGGAAGAGTGACTGCCACTCCTGGCTAGCATACTTACACTGGCTTTGAGAGCACGTCCTGAGTTTTAAAAACAGACTGCATTTTTTACATTTTATATAATATTCATTGATATTGTCTATGCATATTCCAAGTAAATTTCATAGAACTACGTATAGAGGTATACAATTTAAGATTCCCAAAAAGTAGTTTTTCTCTCATACAATAAATTAGGTTTCCTAATTTGACTTGGGAAATAAAGAATGATATTTAGGATGGTCATATAGATATGATATAGAAAAGGAAGGCAAAAAGCTCAAGGAGAATTTGGGGAAGAAACTGCATACATTTCCAAAAATATTTATTAAGGAGGGCGAGGCTGATCACTGATCATTGTGGGACACCAAGGACCTACTATGTGCCATATGCTTTATCTATGCAATGGGATTGAATCATCACAATAACTAAGCATAACGGTTATTAACTTTATCACTCAGTAAGAAATGTAGGGCAATATATTCTAAGTAGCATTTCCAAGGTGTCAATACTAGAAAGTGACAGAGTTGGGATTCTAGCAGAAGCAATTCTAATTTTAATGTCTCTTCTCTACTGCATTGCTTTTACAAAGAATGTCAGGACCAAGATAAAAATATGTCACAGTTCACAGGCAGCAGAATTACATTAATAATGTTCACCATATCGTAAAGAGGGAAATATGCACAGCTTCTTCAGCCAAGGCTTGGCTTCAACTGAACTTAGTCACTTGCTGGAGAATATAGAAGTAGAATTAACATTTAAAAACTCTGGTGGGATTTTGCCTATCTTGGTGGTGTTACAGTGTGCAGCCGCTGAGCCTACACAGAGATTCAGTGTGACAATATCATGTATGTGATGATTTAAAGAACTAGAATGAACAAAAAGCCTGCAGCCATGATGGGAAGACAAAGAAGGTGTGGCAGACATGAGAGGGTGCAGGACTGTCTCTGCTGACTGGAGAGCTGAGGAACTACAAGAGACATCCTTAGAGCTCACGCAGCTCTGTAAGGGGCCTGAGGAGGTAAGATCCAAGTTCACTGTCATTTCACTATTAATGTTACAATGATTTTATTCATTCAATCATTTAAAAGTATGTATTTAGCACAATCTAACTGCCTTAGCATGATCCTAAGTGCTAGAGATATAACAGTGAGCAGGTCACCCCTGCCTTTGTCAACCTAAAATTAAAAGTCCTTTCAAAGTGAGAGGCAACAAGCATTTATTCAGATCAAAAAGAATAGCTATTCAGGAAGTATTGATTCAGACAGAAACTCAAATAATATTTCAATTAGGAGACAAAGGTGATGGGTATTTTTGAGAAAGGGAAGGAGAACAATTACACCAATAAAGAAAGGCATTTCTATTGGTGCAGATAACGTAACTCTAAATAATGTTTTCAGTTTTCAGTCTTTTGGTCAGCAGTCCAGTAATCATAATAACTGCTTTCTTGTTATCTTTGAAAATATTTCTTTGGGGAACAATGTTTCTTTAAGCCCACTCCAGGGGTTATTTTATCCTGTTTTACATTCCAAAGTTCTGAGGTATAAGACGTGCAAGGCAGTTCCTCTGACATGGAGCTCCATTTAAAGTGGCTCCACTTGAGACTTCTGACCAAGATGGAGGCATAGGTAGATATGCTTTGCTTCCTTGCATAACCAAAGAAGGACAATAATAAATTTAAAAACAAAGTAACCAGAACTTCCAGAAATCAAACTATATGGAAGTCTGACAACCAAGAAGTTAAAGAAGAAACATTCATCCAGATCGGTAGGAGGGGTGGAGATGGCCAGCCGGGGCAGAGAGGATGTGCAGCAAGGGGCAGACCAGGCAGGCAAGGTGGTGGCTGGCAGACTTGACCGTTGCACATTCATGTCTGGATAAACTGAGAGGAACAAATGGGGAGTGAGACAGATCATGCAACAGGGTTCCAGCACAGGAAGCTAAAGCCTCAAAACCTTTAAATGTAAAAACCTGTGGGAGTTGTGGAGGCAGGAGAAACTCCCAGCCTAATGGGCGAGTTCGCTGGGGAGACCCACAGGGTCCTAGAACTACACAAAAAACACCCACCCAGGAATCAGCACCAGAGTGGCCCATTTTGCTTGTAGGTAGCACAAGAAGTGACTAAAAGTGGGGCGAGAGCCCAGCAAGTGGCATTGTTTCCTCTCTGACCCCTCCCACACACATAGTGCCACAACAAAGCAAAGAGAGTTGCCCCACCCTGGGGAATACCTAAGGCTCTGCCCTTTACAATGTAACAAATGCACTAAGACAAAGAAATATGGCCAAAATGAAAAAAACAGATCAAAAATATCTGTTTCAGAAAAAGGACTAAGCAACAAGGAGATAGACATCCTATCAGATGCAGAGTTCAAAACACCGGTAAACAGCATGCTCACAGAAGTGGTTGAGTACAGACACAAAATAGAAGAAGACGTGTGAAGACTATGCAAAATGAAATAAAGAAAAATTTACAAGGAACCAAGAATGAAGGGAAGGAAATCAGGACTTGAATCAACGATTTGGAACAGAAGGAAGAAAGAAACATTCAACCAGAATGGAATGAAGAAACAAGAATTCAAAAATATGAGGAGAGGCTTAGGACAACTTTAAACATTCCAACATCTGAATCATAGGAGTATTAGAAAGAGAAGAGGAAGAACAAGAAATTGAAAACTTATTTGAACAAGTAATGAAGGAAAATGTCCCCAATCTGGCAAAGGACATAGACTTCCAGGAAGTCCAGGAAGCTCAGAGAGTCCCAAAGAAGTTGGACCCAAGGGAGCACACATGAAGACACATCATTAAGTTACCCAAGATTAAAGATAAAGAGAGAATCTTAAAAGCAGCAAGAGAAAAGGAGACAGTTACTTACAAAGGAGTTCCCATAAAAATATCACTTGATTTCTTAAAAGAAAACTTGCAGCCAAGAAGGGGCTGGAAAGAAGTATTCAAAGTCATAAAAGGCAAGGACCTACATGCAAGATTACTCTATCCTGCAAAGTTATCATTTGGCATGGAAGGGCAGATAAAGTGCTTCCCAGATAAGGTTAAGTTAAAGGAGTTCATCATCACCAAGCCCTTATTATATGAAATTGTTAAAGGGACTTATTTATGAAAAAGAAGAATATCCAAACTCTGAACAGTAAAATGATAACAAATTCACAACTATAATCAACTGAACCTAAAAAACAAAAAACAAAAACAAAAACGAACTAAGCAAAAAACTAGAACAGGAACAGAATCACAGAAATGGAGATCACATGCAGGCTTATCAGCAAGGATAGGGAGGGCAGATAAAAGAGGAAAAAGCACAGGGAATAAGAAGCATAATTGGTAGGTATAAAATAGATAGGGGGAGGTTAAGAATAGCATAGGAAATGGAGAAGCCAAAGAAGTTATATGTATTACCAATGGACATGAACTAAGGAGCAGAGGGTGGGGGGGATGCTGGTGGGTGGGAGGTGCAGGGCAGAGGAGGATAAAGGGGAGAAAAAATGGAACAAGTGTAATAGCATAATTAATAAAATATACTTAAAAATAAAGTGACTCTATTTTTTTAAACTTTCATAAAACTTACACTCTAAAATGCCATTATTCAAAAAACATAAAAATCTGTATATAATGATAAAATGTGATCTGTGCCATAAAGGAAAACTGAGGTGTTTCTTGAAAGCATAATAAGAACTCCTGACCTAGGCTAGGTAATCTGAGGAGAGGGAAATGCTGGGGGAATTTATTTCCCCCAGAAAAGTGTCTTATTGGGTAGAAGGTGTGAGGATGCAGAAGATGTCAAAAATGACTGCTAGCTTTCAAAAGCGTGCAGTGGGTGGATAGTTTGCTACACATGAAGGAGTAATGGCCTGGCAACCGCCAGTCGTGGTGTTTGTAAATGAAACAAAAGCAGAGCACTGTGGCTGTTCCTTCATTCATTCACCTGGGAAATATTTAATTCATGCTTGAAGGCACTAAACACTTTGCCAGACATGTCTCCAGTGTCAAATCTTTCCTTTCATATTTCAGATTTCTTTTTATGCAAAATCTTTATATTCCAATAAAATAGTACATTTGTAAAAGTTACAACAGAAAGGCAGTTAAATTGTCTTTATCTAATTTTTGTCAAAAGCAGTCAAATCTCAGTGGAAGTACCCTAAAATCAATGAATGCACAGAAATAGTTTCTTCAGTAATAGATCAGATTTTTGTTCTCTGCTTGCTTTTCAGCTTTATTTTGTTAGAAGTATTTTTTGCTTTGTTTTGTTTTAACATCAAAAGAAGCCATTCAGCAAATGTGTTTGGGTGTATTTGTTGAGTGATAGATAATCTCTGTGTTTTTTATCCTATGAGATAATGTGAAATTCCAGATCCTTGAAAATCACTTTAATAACTTGAATGTTTTTCTTTCGGCAAATATACCCCTTAAATGTTTATTCTAGTATAAAAGCTTTCCTATGTTATCAAATAAACACCATAAAATAATTTCAATTGGGAACAGAAATGCTTATACTCAGTCACATCCCCACCAGTGATTATATGTATTCATTCAATAAATACTTCTTAAGTGCTCCCTATATTGCGAGCCAGAATTCTTTGGTAACTTAGCTCAGTCACTTTCTCCTACTGTCTTCAATTTACAAATGTGATTAGAAAGTATTTTTTCTTTGAAATTATATGTATGTATATGTCAACTATATATGCACATACACATCTATAAAACTATATAGTTATAGATACTTACAAAGTCTTAAAATAATTATTATACTGCATAGAATTTTCAGCAAAAGTCTAAATGAAATATGCAAGCATGTTAACCAAAAAAAGAATATGTACAAGGTCCGACAGAAGTAAGGCCTGCTTGTGGTTGGTAAGATGATAATATAGGTGTAATAATTTATAGTTTTAGCTTGAACATTTCACCTAAAATATCACATGGTGTGGTTGAGCGTGATATTGTTATGTTACAGAATTACATGCTTATGATTTTGTAATAAAATATTTTGCAATAAATAAAGGGTGTTATTTGTGCCAGAATGAGTATATAATATAATGTAAGAAATTAGCCTCATAAAAATGTCACGTATATTTCCCTTGAATTAAACACACAATACTATAAAAAAAGTAAACCATAGGGGAAAAAACAAAATAAACATTGATCACACTTTTGTTTCAGTCTGTGTTCAATGATTCTGTGGATAGGAAACAGCGGCCAGCCTGAAACTCAACTCAGGACTCTGTTTCGGTTTTGGATGCTGACAGATGCTGGGGGTGGGTCTCAGTTTCCAGTCATCATCACTGGCTTCATTATGTTTCTGTCCTTATTGCGACTTTGGCCAAAAGTCCAGTCCTACAAGGACTGAGAAATGATATTCAATGTAACTCCATGTAGAATAACAAAAAAAGAATATTATTAAACAAAATAGTGTAAATACATAGATGGAAACTTATGAAACTTATATAGACAAAGTGGGCATAGGGGATAAATCAGGGTCCCCTGTGGGATTCCATCAAATAACCAGAGCCAAGTCAATCCTTTACCAGTTGCCTCCAAATCAGAGTCCTTTGTGTGGGTGTCCCTCCATAATCATTAGATTTTCCAGTCTAGAAGGGTTGAGGAGCTTTGAACACACTTTACCTTAGTTATCAAAGAAATGATCCTCACAGTAAGTTGTAAAGAGCTCTGAGAGATTCTTCTTTGAAGTATTTTTACTGGAGACTCATACTTAAATGTTTGGCCCTAGATTTCCTAACCTATCTTTCTGCAGACCTATAAATTTTCATGTTTTCTCTTCAGAAGAGAAAGAGATGTTCCTATGGATAAGAGTGCCATTTAAAGTAGAAACACAATACTGTGATATTAAATGAGGTAAGTTTACATACATGATTTTTCCTGAGTATGCATTTGAGAACAACTAGAAACATCAGATACACAACAGAGTAAGATTGCAAGAAGTTCATAAAATTTTAACCAAGGGAAACGTTATACTGTATTGCATTTGAAAGTGATTCTGCTCCAGAAGGCTCCAGAGCTGGAGGAGAGACTGCATTGTATACAGGAAAGTGCAAACATCTTTGTGTGGATTGCTCAGAAGCTACCTTTGAAAGGGTTACAAAAGGACCACTGAGAAAGGGATATGATACATTTGCTTTCTAACAAGACCATCAATCCTGTAACTGGCTGACCTTCTGTGAGGTTAGTGGATTACTGATAATAATTAGAAAAAAATATTTGTTTAATTGTTCAGGGGCTGTAAAGTCCAGAATATCTTTCAGTTCCATTCATTTTAGCTCTGGTAATTGTACTGAACCCTAGTTCTAAACGTCACATGTTGGCAGTTTTTTTCTGTGACAAGGACAGAAACTTTGACTTTGTTATTTGTAAATCTCCATCAAAATAAAACTCATTTTGTAGTTTCCACAAATGAAAAGAATGCATACACACCTGTCTCTGGAAAGACAGGGTAATACACTGGCAATAGTAAACTTAGACATGGAGTGATTGGCCCATCAGTCAAGAGCCTAAATTCAGGTTGAATTTTAACTATTAGACAAAAATATGCAGTTTATACTCTCAATCCAGGGCTCACAGTCTTTGTCTATGTCATGATTAAACACTGGAGACATACTCTCATCAACAGAGTATGCTGTTTTACTTAGGACAATCCAAATCAGCTGTTTTCTCCTTTGCACATATCATTTGACTTTTATTTTTTCAAGTGCATTATTTCCAAAGTGAATGTTGCTTTAAAATTAAAAGCACAAATATGAAGCAGGATCAAGGTCAGTAACAACACTGACTTGGAAAAGAGCTGTGGCATCAAAAGCAATGAAGGGTTTATACAGGCTTAAGATATAAACATAGCTGCCAAGACATTAAACCACTGACCACTGCTAAACCCTAAATATGTTGCCTACACTGGTAAATAGGACTTTATTAATATCTCTTGCATCTTTCTAAAGACCAATTGCCTCTGACTAAGGCAGAAAACACAGTATTTCAGAAATTATATGACCCTTTTGGCAAAAGAATAATTTTTCTTATAAGTGGAAATTTGTCAAGTAAAGATCTGGAGTTAAATGAATAACTCCCTAAGTAATACTATGTGCAATTTCACTCCAGGCACCAATATGCTAGAAAAACATTACTATGACTACATCTCACCATGGGGCGGGAGTGGGGGTACAGAGGGAACCAGGACAGTAAAATGAGAAATCACAAACATGAAGTAAATTTGCTTCCCCCGTGTAACAGAGCTCAATAGCAAATCTTCAATTGTACATTTCCCATTTAGCTAAAATATTTCCCCCCTCATCTTGGCAAATCCTTTAGATTCCACAGTCTCTGTGAAGCAGTGCTACATTCTATTCATGCCACAGGTTCTCTTTGCTGTTTTGCCTTTGAAGGACAAACACCATGGCTTAAGAAAGGCTTAAGTTCAATTCAGCCCACAAATGCAAACATTTATTGAGTTCTTACTATAGCTCATGAATTTTACCTGCCAGCTGAGCGGGGCTCTGGGGAGGTGGATCAACTTGGAGATAAAACACAAGAATCAGAGAACTGTTGCCAGGAGACCTAGAGAAACATCATAAAATTATCCCATTTATGTTCAGAGCCATCTCCCTGGGTTGACGCCCTCTTTTCCCATGCCTCAGGGAAGCAGCAGCTTCCTTCCATGCTCTGGCAGTTAGAGCACAGCCGGTAGGGCTGCCAGCACCTTGGGCTGTCTTTTCCCAATCTGCCTAGACCATGCAGCTCCTCTCGCTCTCATCAACCCATCCTGGAAAGTCAAAGCTCTATATTGAGAGCTTCTATCACCTTACAAGATCTATTTCCAGCAAGAAAGCATTCTATCTAAATATTCCAAATGGGTCTTTTCATTTTAAAGAAAAGAGATGACTAGACCAAATATCCAGTGATTGTGCCTGCTCAGATGGCCAGGGTGATGCTCCTGCATCCGTCAGGTGAGCAGCTTTATGTGGGAGACCACACTGCATACTGACATCTGGCTTTAGATGAACTCACCAAGCAGGCTGCCAGAGAAAGTTTGTCCAGGTGAGGCAACCCAGCTCACAGTTTTAGCACCAGGCCCTCCAGGAGAGCTTGAGGCTGGGCAAAGCCCAAGAGTTTCCAAAGAGGAACACAGAGGTGGCAGCACCATGTTTAGGGTGTGGAGAGTCTTCTGTTTTGGAGAATAAGCAACTGTGACATGTTCACAAAGCTGCCTGGATTCATTACAGGATTGAGGAAATGCTAAGAAAACTCTTTTCTGGTGCAGGGGAAACTGTTCTGGGATGGTGGTGGAGATTGCCTTCTGGCCACTAATTAGGTGCACAAAGTATACACAAACACATGAACAAGTCAGTAAAAGTCAGAGTGACTTAGCAGACATTCCAAAGAATATGTGAGCACTCACCAGAAGTTTTTCCGTATGCAAAACTACCAGCTGAATGAGAAGCACAGCCCCTAAAGTTAAGACTTGGAGAAGTAAATAATGGCCACATTTCATGAGATGGTTCAAAATTATTGTTGAACTGATTGTATGACACAAAAATAAACACACCAACTCTATGATTATGCATGATGGTTTTTATTTTATGTTTCCCTTACCGGAGACTGGATTCTGGACCCAACAAATAGACCGTTATGAAATAGTGATCCACACCCTTTGTGGTTGAATAAGGGCAACAGTTATACATAATTTCCATTTTGTAGTTCCCCCTCAAAAAAAAAACTAAATGTGAATTTTCCAGTATTTCTTTTGCTGCAGAGTAGAAAATGTATATCTGAGTGCATAGGCATTTAAGCACCACCAAAGGATTCCATGCCTGGTGGCAATTACTTAACTGTTACCAAAAGAACATTACATAGTATTTTAAGGATAAACTATGACTATTTTCTTGACCAATCTCCCATAATCACATATGCCATCAAGAGGGACTAAGTTTTGAAAAAATAATCTATTAATTAATTAAAGGTATAAATTAAATTATACTAACTGACTGCGTCATAAACAAAGTTTTCATCCTCATTCTGACTAGGGATGGAACCCACAACCTTTTGGTGTACGGGACAGTGCTCCAACCAATTGAGCCACCCGACCAGCACCATAAGCAAACTTTTAAAATATCAACAGTGTAGATTATGTTTTGAGGGTTTGTTTTTAAAATAAATAATGGCAAAATAACTTATCTGTGCTTATTCTATCTTCTATATTCTTATTGCTGAGTTCAGGAGACAAAGATTGATAGAGAGAGAAGTGCAGAAAGTAATAATTGGTGAAAACTTCTTGAAGAAGAAAGAACATAGGATTAAAAGTATTTAACACAGAGTCTGAAAACAGAGAGAGTGAAAGAAGAGGCAAAGGAGCAGAAGTTTTCTGTCAGTGTTCAGACTGAGTGATGGTCTAAGAAAGGCCTTCTCTGGCCAGGGCTCCCAGTGCTGGTCTGTTTCTAGGGCTTGTTACTTTGGCTCGGTGCACAGAAGGCAAAACTTGAAAAGAAAGAGAAAATATAACAAGGAAGGCAATTTTTAGAATACTTAAGCGATGCTTCATATTTTGGTTGATGTTTATAAGCCATTCTGTAAATCGCTGATTTCATCTAGTACACAGATTCTTTGAAAAACTTCAATATTGGTCATCTCTTTTTTCATGTTTAAACTTAAGTCTTTTTCATATTTTACCTTTATTGAGACATAATTGACAAATAAAATAGTAAGATGTTGGAAGTGCACATCATGGTAATTCGATGTGTGTGTGCACTGTGAGAGGATTCCCCCATCTGAACACATCCATCACCTCACATTTTATAATGTTTTTAAATGAAAACACTGAAGCTCTACTCTCTTAGCAAATTTCAATTACACAAAGCAGTGTTATCAACCACATTCACCATGTTAGACATTAAGTCCTCAGACGCTCTTTATCTTCGAGCTGAAAATGTATACCCTTTAGCAACCTCTCCCTATTTCCGCTACTTTCCCACTTCCTGCAACCACATTTTTACTCTGTTTCTATGATACACTCAAATCTTAAAATGGAAGAGAAATAATCCATGAGATGCAAAACAAATTAAATGGTTGTTTTAAGACAAAGTATCTACAAGAAGCAGTTATGTTTAGAGACTTTATATTGTTAATAAAATAGAAAGTTCTGTTTACTAATAATAAACCACTACAATTTTATGTATTTTAATAGCTTTTATTTGATATTTTAAACCCTGTAAATTTGGGATGGGCTGGTAAATGTAATCCACCAACTAAAATTGTATTATAATAATATAAATATTATATTGTATTTAGAAGTGGTAGAGCCAGGATTTGAACCTAAGTCTTATTCCCTTATTTATTCCAATACAACCAGTAGCCTTTCTCAGTTGCTATGTTGTAACAAGTTGATCTACTCAAAGTCAAGTTACCATTTTCAAACTGTGAATGTTTTTTCTAGTGGATTTCCCTAGAGACCCTCTACCCTCAGTGTTATGTTCATCTCTGCTCCCTGACACGATTTGCCCATCAGGAAGAACATCCAGGCATTAAAAGCCCATGTCCTCACAGAGCTGGGTTTTGGTGTCAACTACCTTCCAGAGCATGTTCTCACTTACTGTTGCTCTAGGTAATAGATGTGTGTGTGCATTGTGAGAGGATTCCCCCATCTGAACACATCCATCACCTCACATTTTATAATGTTTTTAAATGAAAACATTGAAGCTCTACTATCTTAGTAAATTTCAATTACACAAAGCAGTGTTATCAACCACATTCACCATGTTAGACATTAAGTCCTCAGACCCTCTTTATCTTCGAGCTGAAAATGTATAACCAGTTGACACACAATTCTAAGGTAAATTAAGATTGAATTAGAGGCACTTTTAATGTTCAATGTAAGCTTTACATTTGGCTATATTATATTTAAATAATTCACTGTAAATTTGGGATTCTCAATAATTGCTTTTAAAACTAGTAAAAAATTGCTAGTTAACAAAAAGATATTTAATAGAAATTGCAAAAATGGGCCTGACTCTATCAGTTGGCTTACGATGAAGTTAACTGTATCACATGAACTGATTCACTAAGTACTATGGACCACAGTGACAGTCTGTGAAATGGCACAATGGATGGTGACCTTGCAGCCAAGTTACTGTTAGTGGCAAGAAAGAATGGCAAAATATCCAAAAGTGAGAGAAAAAATATCAAATTTCTCAGAGCAATTTGTACATTGAAATTTTGCGAAATAATTCTAGGGCCTTTGCCTCAGATATTTTGAGGTAAAACAGTTGAAATTTTTTTTTACCTTTTAAATGCTTTTTATGCAAAGAATTTATGGCTTAATGTTATTGAAAGTTTTCAAACCATGTTAAAATGAGTTTGTGAGATTATTAAAAGTAATTTGCTGCATAGTCCTTAAGACAAAAATGTCAGTTTATAAAGACCTTATTACAGCTTCTACTATGGATATTGTAATGAGTATGGTAATAGATCACACTGTTATGTGAATAGAGTATTGAGTAATTCAAAAGAATATAATACCTGTTGTTTGAGTTTAAGCTTATATGACATCTTTACCATTCAAAAGAATACAAACATACAGATGTCTCCTTTTAGCTATTTTTGTACAAATTCAAACAGAGACAAATATAAATACAAATTATTTTGCTAAACTTTGGACATGTGTACAACAAAAGAGAGAATTTTAAGAATTTATGATAATTTTAAAAACATCCTCAATCAGCCTTGGCTGCCTGGTTCAGCTGGCTGGAGTGTCATCCTGTACACCAAGAAGTTGTGAGTTCAATCCCCAGTCTGGGTGCATACGGTAGGCAACTTATTGATGTTTCTCTCACACACTGTTTCTTTCTTCCTCTCTCTTTCTCTCTCTTTCTCTTTGGCACGCTCTCTCTCTCCTCCGCCTTCCTGTCTCTCCAAAATCAACAAACATATCTTCAGGTAAGGATTAAAAAATCATCAATAAGTTGACAAAAATACTATATTCTGATGGTATTGAAAGCTATAGCAGGAAGAAATGCAGTAGTTATGAGTCCTAGAAAAACCTCTAAAAAATTGACTTCTCTATATGCAGAAAAATATTTAAAAACATTGACTGTGAAAATGATAGCATCTTTCAAAACACCATTGAATAATGACATACTTTGTTGTTTGTATTAGCAATTTTCTTTAAATTTTATACTTTTCATTTTGTAACAATTGTGTTTGACAATAAAGAAGTTTTGTTTGCTGCTAAGAAAATTGAAAGAAAATTAGAATTTGAAGTTGTATAATTTCTCTGAGCAAGCAGCATTGTTTCCTCTTGGACCCCTGCCCCACATACAGTGCCACAAGGCAGTGATGTGGGTTGCCCTCCTCTGGAGAATACCTAAGGCTCTGCCCCTTACTATATAACAAGCATGCCAAGACAAAAAAAAAAAAAAACAACTCAAAAACAACAACAAAAAAACCCATGGCCCAAATGAAAGAACAGATCAAAGCTCCAGAAAAAATACAACTAAGCAATGAAGGGATAGCCAACCTATCAGATGCAGAGTTCAGAACATTGGTAATCATCATGCTCACAGAAATGGTTGAGTATGGTCACAAAATAGAGGAAGAAATGAAGGCTATGGAAAGTGAAATAAAGGAAAATGTACAGGGAACCAACAGTGGCACCAAAGAAATCAGGACTCAAATCAATGCTTTGCAGCAGAAGGAAGAAATAAACATTTGGCTGGGACAGAATGAAGAAACAAGAATTCAAAAAAATGAGGAGAGGCTTAGGAACCTCCAGGACAACTTTAAACATTCCAAAGTCTGAATCATGGGGGTGCCAGAAGAAGAGGAAGAGCAAGAAATTGAAAACTTATTTGAAAATATAATGAAGGAGAACTTCCTTATTCTGGCAAAGGAAATAGATTTCCAGGAAGTCCAGGAAGCTCAGAGAGTCCCCAAACAGTTGGACCCAAGGAAGCACACACCAAAGCACATCAGAATTACATTACCCAAGATTAAAGATAAAGAGAGAATCTTAAAAGCAGCAAGAGAAAAGGAGACAGTTACCTACAAAGGAGTTCCCTAAAGACCATCAGCTGATTTCTCAAAAGAAACCCTGCAGGCAGGAAGGGGCTGGAAAAAAGTATTCCCAATTATGAAAGGCAAGGATCTACATCCAAGATTACTCTATCCAGCAAAGCTATCATTTAGAATGGAAAGGCAGATAAAGTGCTTCTCAGATAAGGTCAGGTTAAAGAAGTTCATCATCAGCCAGCCCTTATCATATGAAATGTTAAAGGGACTTATCTAAGAAAAAGAAGATGATCAAAAATACAAACAGTAAAATGACAAGAAACACAACTGTCAGCAACTGAACCTAAAAAAAAAAAAAGAACCAGAGACAAAAACAAACTGAGCAAACAACTAGAACAGGAACAGAATCACAGAAATAGAGATCACATGGAGGGTTATCAGTGGGGAGGGGGAAGGGGAGAATGGGGGAATAAGGAATAAAAAGCATAATTGATAGGTACAAAATAGACAGGAGGAGGTTAAGAAAAATATGGGAAATAAGAACCCAAAGAACTTATATGTATGACCCATGGACATGAACTAAGGTAAGAGAATGATGCTGAAAGGAGGGGTACAGGGTGGAGGGAAATAAAGTGGAAAGAAAAATGGGACAACTGTAATAGCATAATCAATAACATATATTTAAAAATAAAATACTACTTTCAGAAGGTGTGTCTTTGGGAAAGTAAGGAAATGACATCGGGATACTAATGGAGCTAACGTATGTCAATTATTTATTCTGTTTCAGGCACTGCTTTCAAAGCCATGTGCTGGTTGTTTCATTGAATAATCACTAAAGTCTGATGAGGTGGGGATGATTAACTTCCCAACTTTACAGATGAATAAACTGAGACTTGGAAGCCTTCAGCAACCTTCCCCAGGTGGCTCATCCAGGAGTGAGTATGGAGGACTTGCAGAGGCCTCTGTGCCTTGAGCGTCCCTATGAACTCTGCCTATGACCCCATGAACTACACCTTGACCCCATGAACTACACCTTCCTTCAGGTCCTGACTCTGCACGGCCACAGTCAGAGTAGTGGCTGTCACATCATCTGTGAGCGGTGGCTGGCAGATGTGACAATATTTGTTAACTCATGGTAAATTACCAAGGTTTGTAAATTGGAAAGTAGCCAACCCCCCACAGGACAATCACTCTTGTGTGTGAGTTTCCTTGAGGGGAAAAGAGAGGCAGACAGACTTATAGCAGAGTGGATATCACAGGTGGGTCTTCACAATGATCTAGACATAAGTCACACGTCCGTTGGTGTCACAACAGAAAACCAAGCAAAACAGAAAGGCGAAAGCCACCAACTGGGCTGGGTGAGAGGACAGACACTGGTGCCACAGAGAATGAGTGGGTCATCGCTCCAGGGTGCCTGTGTCAGAGACTTGTCACCTGGGTTTGACGGGATCTGCAGCACAGGTTGTTCAGACAGTTAAGTCTGCATTATGGGTTTAATATGGACCATTTCAACAAAGGCACCTGTAGTAGAAATGACCATTCTTAGGGCAAAAGAAGGAAATTACTATTTTACACAGCTGACAGCAAACACAAGGGCGTCATGATCCTGAGAGACGGAGCCTATAAAGAAGGTCAACAAGGATAGAGCGATGTACAGATGGTAGTCCTTTACGGGCTAAAACATCAGCTTCATGTTTGACCTTACACAGGTTATACAATGTTACACGGATCATATTCTCTACGTGTAAAATGGAACTACTATCATGTTTTATTTTAATTAAAATTATTTTTCAAATCAAAAATATTCAGTGTCTGAAAAAATTACATGTATGTGTGTTTTTCTGTTATTTGAATAGAATTTTTTGCGTAAAATGGATCTAGGCCACCATTCTGAAGTGTTTAGTTTGTCTTTTCTTTGGTATACTTTAAAAAGTATCCTCTAACAAGTCCCTTCTTGATAACACTGCTAATCCTCAATTAAATAATTAGGATGTTGGTAAGAACTGATAGAGCAAAGATAAAGGCAACCATTTGTTACTTAAGGATGAAGAAAAGAAAAAAAGTATGATAGTGTTAATAATAGTGCCTAATCTGTAGTTTTGAAATGAGAAATACATGATCTGAGAATCATCCAAGAATAGTGAAAATACTATTCAATGTCCACAAATAACATATACATTTCACAAAGAACATGATTTATTGAAAATATTCTCTCACTGTAAAATAAACTTCAGAGAAACACAGTGGGCCTTTTTATAAATTAGTTCTATTGCCTAAGGTCTCAGGTGCTACTGAGTAAACAATAAATAAATAAAATTAAGTAAATACATAATATCGCTGAGCAAGCTGGCTCAACCTTTAAAAACTTTTCCTCTTATAAAAGCTTTCAGAAGGAACTACTGCAAAATTTATGTAAGGATTCGCCCTATGGGTACTGCTATAATATTTGAACAGTTAAAACAGACACACAGAATGATGACTGAGTCCAGCTGTTGAGTCTCCAGGCCTCTCCCCCTCCCCCATTTCCTCTCACGCAGGCACACAAGTGTGCGCACACACACCCTCACATAACTGAGCTAAGTTGGGTCCTCACACACATTATATTTGTTTTTAAGAAACTTAAACATATTGGAACACTGATGAGAATTTAATAGTATCTCTTCTGCTTCTCTTGTTTTTTAAACCTTGATGCATGTTTTAAATATATAATCAGCACTATTTAGTCTAGGCTGAAAGAGATACCCATAAAGATTGGAAGCACTGCCTGCAAACCTAAGATGAGGAAGAATTACAGATAAAATACAACTAGATCCAAACCATTTCCCATAACAGATGCTGTGACCAAACCAAAACTGCTTTGAAGATCATAATGAGAGAAAAAAATTCTCGGTTAACTTAGGGTTTTGCTGCTTTTAAGTGATCATTATTCTGAAATATCTGCACTTGTGAATCATCATAATAGCTAGATGTTGTAAGAGAAATACCAGACCCACTAAAAATTGGCCAGCAAACACTCATCAAATGCTTACTCTATACCATATACAAACAAACAAACAAACAAGCAACCCCTTGGGGAATCTAAAACAGGTTATGCTTGGGATGATGGTTGGATGCAATATTCTGCTTAAGTCAAAAATGCCAGTATAAGGAAATGGATATTTTCCAATGTTTTCTATGCTTTTGAGTTTATTTCTATCTTACAGGAAAAGGTCCTAAAGCTTGGCAAACTTCTTTGAGAAATCTGTGACTGCAGTTTTTTATAATTACCTATTTGCCCACAAAGGAACTTTGTGTAGGAATCCATGATTGGCCAGTGCCCCATTCATGAACCTCAGACAATGAATGAGCAACAGATGGAACTGAAAACTACATCATTCTGGTACCCATAAGAGAAATATAAAGGCAGCATAGCATTTGCTGAAATAGGTAAGTAACTTTGGCCAGAATGTAATGTTCATTTCAGACTCCCGCTACATTTGTGTTAATCCTGCCTAGACTACTCGGAATCAAAATGACGAACCCCAGATTCGGAAGCATCTGAGCAGTTGAACTCCATATGTCAACATCCAGAGCAAGTGGTCATGCTGGCTGATCATCTTACTTTCCATCAAAAACAATTAACAATTAATTATTATAATAAAAAGTTATTTATACAATGCAAATCCACAAATAACCACTATTACAAGTGAGGCTTTTATTAAGAATGAAGACATGGAAACAAAGAACAAACAGACAGTAACCGGAAGGGAGAGGGGAGGAGAATAATGGGGGAAAGAAGAGGAAGTGTCATCAAGGAACATGTGTAAAGGACCCATGGACAAAGACGATGGGGGGGATTGAGTGTGGGTGTTGGGGGTGGGCAGGGCAGGGAGAGTAATGGGGGAAAAGTGGGGGAAACTCTAATTGAATAATAATAAAAAAAGAATGAAGACAATTCAGTTTTTGAACTCTCTCCTGATCCCAGCCTGGCCACATACTAGTTCAGTGAGGCTATATGAGTTAACCAGAGTGAAACTCACTTTCCTCTCTATACTGGACATTCAACTTACTACATTCATGAAGTTGTTACAGGCCCAAGTCCTTACCACATGCCTAGTGCATAGGGAGTGGTGCCTTCTCAGCATCAAACACCTCCTTTGCCCTCCCTTACAAGTAATGTTTCAGACATCCATCTTCCTTCACACAACCACTCATATGCCTTAGGGAAGTTGGCCTAGTAAGCAATGGGCATACGACTTGATTTGACCAATTAGACAACGAGGAAAAATTTTTTAGGGACAGGTGGGGCATAGCTTCTAGAAAAAGGAGTTTGTCTCAAGATAAAGGCATCATCTTTTATCTCCCTTTGGGAGATGTGCCTGAATAGGATAACTGAGGATGAATGTTTTTACGTAAATAATAAGATGGAGCAGAGAGAAAGAAAGAACCTGAATTATATATTTGACATACATAGATTCCACTGACTTGTGGGCAAAAAACCCCGAAATGACTCAGAAAACATAATGTTAGTATGAGAAGTGAATATAGACAGTTCTAAGTATTATAAAAGCTTTATTCAACAGAATGAAATCAAGTCAGAGTATCTGAAACACTGATAAGTCAGGTTTGTAAAGAACTGCTTCCCATTCTCTCTTATTCCCATGTTAAAAAACTATCAAAACAAAGATCTAGCTCTGAGCACTTTTATTACTAGAGATATTTAACACTATTTAGCTGTTAGAGTAATATAGAGCCTGGCTCTGTCCCCATCTCCAAAAGCCAGGCATCCTTAGCAAAGGTTCCTGTGACACTGGGCAAGGGAGTTCCAGGTGTTCTCCATTAGGCAGAGTTTGAAAAGATTTCACCTTGTCAGAATACCATTTTTAAAATTAAATGAAAGAGTCCAAAAAGTTATATGGAGCCAAAAAAAGACCCCAAGTAGCTTCAGCAATCTTGAGAAAGAAGAACAAAGTTAGAGGTATCACAGTACCTGATATCAAACTATACTAAAAAGCCATTGTAATCAAAACAGAATAGTACTGGAATAAGAACAGGCATACAGATCGATGGAACAGAATAGAGAACCCAGAAACAAATCTACATCTATATAGTCAATTAATATTTGACAAAGGAGGCAAAAGCATACAATGAATAAAGACAGTCCCTTCAAAAAAATTATGTTAGGAAAATTTGACAGGTACACACACACACACACACAAAAAAACTAGACCACCAACTTATACTATATACAAGAATAACCTCAAAATGGATAAAAGACCTAAATCTTTAAGTCATGAAACCATAACAATCCTAGAAGAAAAGTAGGCAGTAAAATTTCAGATATCTCTCATAGCAATATTGTTACCAATATGTCTCCTATGGTAAGGAAAATAAAGGAAAAAATAAACAAATAGGACTACATCAAACTAAAGAGCTTCTGTACAGTAAAAGAACCATCAACAAAATAAAAAGAAAATCTACTGTATGGGAGAACATACTCAGCAATGACACATCTGATAAGGTTTAATAACCAAAATTTATAAGGAACTTATAAAACTGAACACCAAAAAAACAAAAACAAAAACCCAGAATTCAATTAAAATATTGGCAAAGGGCCTGAACAGACACTTTTCCAAAGAGGACATACAGGTGGCCAACAGACATATGGAAAAATGCTCAATGTCACTAATCATTAGAAAAATGCAAATTAAACCTACAATGAAACATTACCTCACACCCATCAGAATGGCTATCATCAATAAATCGACAAACAACATGTGCTGGTGAGAATGTGAAGAAAAGGGAATCTTAGTGCACTATTGGTGGGAATGTAGACTATTTGTAGACTGGTAGAGCCACTGCGGAAAATAGTATGGAGTTGCCTCAAAAAATTAAGAATGAAACTGCATTTTGACCCAGTGATCCCACTTCTGGGAATATATGTTAAGAATCCTGAAACATCAGTTCAAAAGAATATGCACCTCTATGTTTATAGCAGCATGATTTACAATAGCCAAGATCTGGAAACAGCC
This sequence comes from Desmodus rotundus, assembly GCF_022682495.2. Lineage (NCBI taxonomy): Eukaryota > Metazoa > Chordata > Mammalia > Chiroptera > Phyllostomidae > Desmodus > Desmodus rotundus. Next base: position 48,271,188 of record NC_071394.1, on the reverse strand, counting down.
CAAGTGCCAATCAGAAAATGAGTGGATAAAAGAGCAGTGGTACATTTGCACAATAGAATACTATGCATCTATAAAAAAGAGGAAACTTTCCCTTTTGTGACAGCATGGATGGACCTGGAGATTATTATGCTAATAAGCCAGTCAAAGAAAGACAAATATCATACAATCTCACTTTTATGTGAAATCTAATGAACAAAATAGAAACACAGGCATGGACACATGGAACAGACGGACAGCTCTCAGAGGATAGAAGGAGGAGGGGACTGGGTGAAAGAAGGTGAAGGAATTAGGCAAAGAACATATCTGCATAACCACAGACGCAGACAACAGTGTGGTGATGGCCTGAGGGAAGGGGGACGGAGGCTGGATGGAAGTGGGCAAAGGGGGTGAGGGATGGGGGAATCTGTAGTAATACCAGCAATAAAAATAAAGTCAAAAAGTGAAATACTTATCTTTAAATAAGTGTACATTCACTTGCAGTTATGAGAAACAATACAGAGAGATTTCTTGAACCTTTAGTTACTTCCTCTAATGGTAACATCATGCAAAACCGGAGTACAATATAACAACCAGCATACTGACATTGATACAGTCAAGATTCAGGACATTCCCTTTGTGGTGAACTTCCCCTCCTATTGCATTTCTTTAATTAGATCCACTTCCCTTCCTCCTGATTCTTTCCTTGACTCCTGGCAAACACTAATCTGTACTTCATCACTGCAATTGTTTCATTTCAAGAATGTTATATAAATGGAATCATACAGTGTGTACTCTTTGGGATTCACTTTCTCTTTACTCAGCATATTTCTATAGATATTCAATGCAGATTGTTGCTGGTATCAGTAATTCATTCCTTTTGATTGTTGAGTATAATTCTATGGTATAAATATACCACAGCTTGTTAACCATTCACGTGTTGGAGGACATCTGGGTCATTTCTAGTCTTTATCTAGGAAGGGCTGCTTTGAATATTTGTGTAGAGATTTTTGTGTGAACATAAGTTTATTTATCTGGGATAGATGCTCAAAGTAGCAGTTATTCAATTGTGTGGTAGTTGCATGTTTAGTTTTTGTTTTTTAAGAAACTGTCCTACCGTTTACCATTATAAATTCCTGCTTGCAATATATGTGACTCAGTTTCTCAGCATTCTTGCCAGCATTTGGTATTGTCATTATCTTTTCAAAGACCATTCCTGTAGGTAAATAGCAAAATATTTCCTTATGCTTTTTATTTTTATTACCCTGATGGCTAGTAATGTTGAGAACATCTTTTTATGTGTTTATTTACCACCTATATACCCTTTTTGGTGAAATTTATATTCTTCTCCTTACCCATTTTCTAATAAAACCTTTTTGATTTATTTTACTGGTGCACTTTGAGAGTTATAAAATTGCTTTAGCTAGTATATTTATTTTGTCTTTTGAAAATAATTTTGTCTATATACAAAAATATCTTGTTGGGATTTTGGTAGGAAGTGTGTTAACACTTGTACAGCAATTTTGGGAGAATCAGACCCTTTATTAAGTTGAGTGTTCCGATTCATGAGCCAGGGCAGTTATGTCTCTCCGTTGACCTAGATCTTTGATTTCTCTCATAACAGCGTATAGGCTTCAGCACACAGTACGTACTTCGTAAGTAGCTTTGTGCTTATAATTTTGTTGTCCATGTGGTTGTTGTTACCACAGAGATCACTCATTTTCATATGTTGATCTTGTATGCTTCAAACTTGTTGAATTGCTTGTTTCTAAAAGTTTTTTTGTGGACTCCTTGAGATTTTCTAAGTAGACAATGATGTAAGCTAAAAATTTAGGTAAGAATTCATGCATTCCTCTGGTTACCAGGCTGAAGTCCCCAAATGAGCTAAGTATTTACTGAGTGCATAGAAATGTCCCCAGCATCCCTGTGCTGAAGAAAGTGTCAGTGCCTCTCAGAGAGAAGAGCCTCCTCCCAGCTCTTCCTCCTGGCTCTTTTGGATGAGGATCTGTGCTCTGGAAGTCAGCAGTCAGAAACAGTCCCTTTGGACATGATGGCCCCTCAGCTGCTTAGATTGTACACTCTATGATTCCAGCAATGGTTCATCACAAATAGGAAGAGGCCTGGGGGCTCAGGCTAGACTCAAAAAGATTCCTTTTTGGATCTTTGCTTTCCAGTCACCTGTTTCTCAGAGCAACACACACATCAGAATTCATCAAAATAAATGGTTCCCAATCTCGCCGAAGTCAGAATCACATCTGGAGCTTTTAAGCAATGCGCTTCCCAGGAGGCTTCCCAAATGTGTTTGTGAATCAGACTTTCCTAGGTCAGGGCCTGGGGGACCAGAACCTACCTGCAGAAACTCAGACTCCAGTCTAGTGCTCTTTTTCATTGCACGCCTTGTCCCTGTGGTTCACAACACACAGCCTGGAAGAGGTTAATGATCATATCCCAGAGATTTCTTATCTGTAGAGGGAGATGGGGGTGTTTTGTATACAAGCCACAGATGGTTAAAGATGTAAGCATGCAGTTAGGTTCAAAGCCCACAAGTAGAGCAACATACTTTTGTGACACGAGCACACAGCTCTGGAAAATGTAAGTTTCCTGGGTGGATCAGTTTAAATCTGAAGTGATGGAGTCCTGTTAGCTGTACTGCCCCGGTTAGCTGTAGAGAGCAGGGTCACTGGGTTCAGCCCCTCAGATAAGACCCTGAGGAGAAGAGAAGGTGTGAAATATGGTATGAGAACAGCCCTCCCAGAGCTGGCAACATGAATTTTGAACTATGGTTTTCATAGCTAGTTCATTCACAAGAAACGCAGGGACTGCTAGATTGCATTTTTATCTGTGTCTACCACCTAGTAAAAAGATCCAATAGAAAGTTTGATTTAAAATGGCCATGTTGAATTTCTCAGTCAAGGATGAGAGTGAAAGCTTCTTTCTTTCTTTCTTTTTTTTTCTTTCTGTGCTCTGTGGAAGAGTCTCCAGGGCACAGAGCCTTATCCAAGCAAGAAAAAGAGGGTGTGTGCCATGGCTGCCCTAACTGGTCTCAAGCGAGATCCTGTGGGCTTGGGCCAGGAGCAGGAATTCCCCACACAGACAGTGAGTCTGCTGCCCGAGACAGGAGCGGCAGCTCCACAAAAAGCCACTCTGTTCCCTGCCACCAAATAGCGTTCACACAACACACACACAGCCACGGAAAATGAAGTATTTGAAAGGAGTGTTTTTTTTCCCTAGAATACACAGTGCTCTTATTTCCTTAGGGGTGCAGTAAAAATTAGCCATGAATATTGCCAAATGCAGCTAAGAGTCAGCAAGGATATTTATCTCGATAGGCCGGGCTAGAAACTGTTGGGACCGGTTGCTAGGACAAACTTTGAATACTTCAATATATCATAATGAAAGATTAAAATAAGAAAGCACTTGCTAAACATGTCTGAAAGGGGGCTGTCCTCTTTCCCCATACCAACTGCTACTCAGAGACTGCACTGGGCTGCTTGAATCCAATACAAAATGTGTATTTGTTTGAGGTGGGGATAGTAAATAAATAAGTAAATAAATAGATAGATAGATAAAGCAGTTCATGCTTGGAGCCTTAGTTCATATGGGTTTTTGAAGTTAAAGAAAATCCAATTGACAAATCTAAATGCATTTGTTATAGTTAAGTATAAGAAATAATAAAAAGTCTATCTCCAGTGCATGTGAATTGTCAACAAATGTTTCTGTTTAAACGTGTCATTTGCTTTCTATTTTGTTGAAATATAAGCATTGATTTCCTTAATAGTCTATGAAAAAATTATTAATCTTTTTTTAAAAATTATGAAATATCTTTGTGAGTATTATTGGGCTATAAGAAACTTATAGCTATCAATGTGCACAGCACAGGGAGATACACCCCTGGAGCTCAGCTCCCCTGTGTGCAAATAAGAATTCTTTATTTGTTTGTAGCGGGAGGTGGAACAGAGCAAGAGTAAGAGGCCCTTTGTAGCTTAGAAGTCTCCCTCCCTGAAGTTGGACCTAACCTACCTTGAACACTCAGCATAATATCTACTTCCGTTTGGCAGCCTCTGCTTGAAGCCCCAGGCCTGGCTGCCCCCTCTGGATCCATGAGTCGTCAAGCAGGCTAATGCTATTGCTCTTCTCTCTATTGACATGGCCTGTCCCACCCACTCACTGAACTGCAAGCTCACCAACAGCGATGATCACGCCTTAGGGTTCTGTAATGGACTGAATTGAGTCCCCTAAAAATTCATATGTTGAAGTTCCCAGACCTCAGAAGGTGACTGTATTTGGATATAGGTCTTTAAAGAGGTAATTAAGATAAAATGAAGTCACCGAGGTGGGCCTTTATACCATATAAATGTGTCCTTATGAAAAGAGGAGATTAGGACACAGACACACACATATGAGAGGAAAGTCCATGTGAAGACACAGGAGAAGATGGTCATGTACAAGCCAAGGAGAGGCCTCAGAGGAAACCAACCCTGCCAACACCATTACCTCAGACTTCCAGCCTCCAGAACTAGGAGAAAATAAATATCTATTGTTTAAGTGATAAAACTTATCTGTTGGTATAGCAGTTTGCTATATATAATATATGATAACATATATTTATAGGTGATAATTATAGAACTATGTAAATCAATGTATTAATGTATTATAATTAATGTATAACATAATTATAATTATATAATGTACTAATTGTGTAATATGATTATATGTATGTAACACATTGCATTATATAAAATATGTATAGAATAATATAATATTCTATATAATATAATATTGTATATAACATAATATTAAACATTATAACCACATAAGAAACATAAGTGTTTAAAACAAGTTACTGTTTATTAAAAACTACAAAAATTTAGTGAGTTTTAAAAACTTACCATAAGTAAGATACTCTTAAAATATTTAAAATAAAAACTATAAAAATCTAGCAGCCTTTCACTGAACTTCTGCTTCCAGCAAAATGTAATAAACACGTTTTTTTTCCTTTTCTCTTGATATGAACAAATAAAAACAATAGACTGTATATATACCACAAATATAAGAAGATTCTTAAAGGTTAAAAGAAGGAGGAAGACAGCTAGAGAACTCAGGACCTAAGGAAAAATGGTGATGAATTCCTTGTGTTTTCTTTTTGCCTTGTATATCCCAGACACACAACTGAAGAACTGGCAGCCCTGAAATGTTAACAGGTACAAACTATAAAAGCCCCAAGAAAAGCCACTGTCTCCAGCCAAATGACCAGGAAAAAGGGAGAGGTAGCCTAGCAATAAAACAAAAATTAAATAAAAATTAAAAAAAAACAACTTTTAGAAAATAACTTCTCCACTCCAGCCAAAAACAAGAGCAACACTGTGGCCCCAATCTCACCCCACTAGCAAAGGCTAAGTGAGGGGCATACTCCCCATTCTCTCTAAGCTGTAATGAGATACCCTAAATGCCCTGCCAGAGTGTGTCACTAAAGGCTGAGTAATGGGCTGAGAACTGCATCCCCAATGAGTGTGTGAAGACCCTCCCCCACAGTGTCAAAGGATAGAAATTCACCCCCACCCAGTGGTAATAAGAAGCCCTTTCTACTCCCCCCTGGAGGCCCAATAGAGTCAGGGCTTTCACAGCCCCTGATGCAGTGTCAGTGTAGCCCACATGGAGAGTAGTAATAAGACACCCCTCACTTTCTGAACAGGGTGTATCAGTGCGGGCCCAGTGGGAGGTCGGAAGTGCCACTCCCAACCAGCAGTAACAGGGAGCCCATTTCCTGTGGATGATAATGACGGCCAAGTGGGGAACCTAGACTTCTACCCTCATCTGGCAGGATTAAGGCAGAGATACCCCTCTTCCCTTGCTGGAATAATGTCAGAGGAAGTCAGCTGAATCACAATATTTAAATGAAATCTAGACTCTCATAACATAATACCCAAAATGTCCAGATTTCAGTTTAAAATTATTCATTATACCAGGAATCAGGAAAATCTTAACCCGAATGCAAGAAAAAGACAATCAACAGACATCCAACACCAAGATGTCAAAGACTTTACAGTTATCTGACAAAGATCAATGATCAATTATAAACTTGAAATTATGAACCATGAGAAAAAAAAAACAAAGACAATTACTCAGAAGGGATCCTCGTGGCTAACTGGGCTCCAAATTTTAAAAACAGAGCTTAGCAGCCATTTCTGCACAGGGGTTTCTAACACACAAACTGCACTTTACAGAGAAGCCCGTCAGTACTGGACTGTCTGCCTCTGTGCTGAACAGCCTGCCTCTGTGCTAAAGAGCCTGCCTGCACTGTGTTTCTTCCATCTGAGTCACCCTTGATAAAGGTTTCCTGGAATCCTCTTTCAACTAAGAGCATTGAGGTTTCCCCATGTAATCAGAGAAGTTCTATTTTGTCCAATCAGGACAGTGCCTATTGGACCAATCAAACTGTGAGGATTCACAGCCCTTGTTTGCAGGAGGACAAACCAATCAAGGACCAGGATTTGGAACTTTTGTCCATATAAGCCAACTTCCCTCTGACTCCCAGAGTGTATTTTCCCTTTTCATGGAAGACTGCATGTCCCTGGCTGAGCTGAAACACTGAAGAAGTCTTGCCAGAGCAGAATGAAGCAGACCGTGGTGTAGCAAAGCAGACCATCCTGTAGAGGAGCAGACCCACCCAGCGCAATGCAAACCCTCACAGAATCACAGAGCAGAGCACAGCAGACCACGGAAGAGCAGAGCTATCTGCGCAAAGAGGGGTCTGGCCTCAGGGTTGCCTGGCCCCAGAGTCGTTCCACAGCCATGCTCTATCACTGTTGAGCTTTTGCTCTGAATAAAGGTTCCTTCTTCACCATATCCCAAATTGTGGATTCTTGTTGGTATTGAACTATTGCCAATGATCATTGGTTGACAAAACAAATAAAATAAAATAAAAATCTTAGAAAACAGACTATACAAAGTAAAACAAAAAATATACTTTACAACAAAAGTAATGTATTTTTAGAACAGAAAAAAAATACAATAACTAAAATTAAAATAAAAACTTTAATAGATGGACTCAACAACATCATCATGAGGACAGAGGACAAATAGGTAAACTAGAATATAGAAAAAATAAATTACCCAATCCAAATAGTACAAAGAAAAGATAGAAAAAAAGAAAATAAACAAACAAAATGAATAAAGTCTTGGAGACTATTTAAAAAAACTAACATTCATGGCATGAGTCTCTAAAAGGAGAATTAGACTGAGTCTGAAAAGTTGGTCAATGAAATCACAGCTGGAAAATCTCCAGATTCAGAAAAAGACATAGTCCTATAGATTCAAGGATCTGGGAAGATTCCAATCAGGATAAACCCAAAGAAATCCATACCAAAAGACCTTATCCTTACACTACTAAAATGTAAGGACAAAGAAAAAAACCTTGAAAACAGCAATTGAGAAGGAATACCTTTTCTCTAGGTGAAAGACAATTTGAATGAGAGTGAAATTTTCTTCTGAAATTACATCATCCTCGATATTTTTTAAGTGTTGAAGGGAAAGAACTATCAACCCAGAATCCTGATTCATAAAATACCCTTCAATGAGGAAAACTTCCTATGTATGTCTCAGATTAAGAAAAAAGAAGAGCAACCCAAAACAATGACTACATAAGGTACTCTAAACAGAAGGAAACTTGGAACATCAGGAAATAAGAATGAACAATAGAAGGAGTAAAAAACACATATATAGACAATACATTTTCCTTCTCTGATTGAGTTTTCTAAATTACTCTTGATAGTTGAAACAAAAATGATAAAGCCTTCTGATGTGGCTCCAAAAGCATGTAGAGAAAATATTTAAGGCAACTATATTCTAAACAAGGTGAAAATAGGATATAAAGGGAGGTAAAGTTTCTAACCTTTAGTCAAATTAGAATACATAAAAACACAGAGATCAACAACTGAATCTAAAAAAACAAACTAAACAAAAAAAGTAGGGATGCTCCCCTACTTTCAGGGGACACATGCTCTGTACCCTGTTACAACACCATGTTCTGGGTCAGAAAACAAAAACAACACATTTTTAAAAGTTGAAATCATATAGAATTTGTTTGTTGCTCTCAATGGAATCAAACTATAAATCAAAAAAGAAAAGATATCTCCAAACAGTTGGAAACTAACCAATGAACTTTTAAATATTCCACTGGCTACAGAGGAAGTCTCAAGAGAAATAAAATAATACATATTGAACCTAATAAAAATGAAAATACAACATATAAAAATTTGTGGAACCTAGCTAAAGTGCTCAGAGAGAAACTTATAGCACTTAATGCTTATATCAGAAAAGAAGGAAATGTTCAAGTCAAAGATCTCAGCATACATCTTGAGAAACTAGAAAAGTCAACACAAAGGAACTGAAGGAAGGAAAAGAATAGAACAGAATAGAAACCACTGAAATTAAAAGCACAAAAACAACAGAAAAAAAATCAGCCAGACAAAAGCTTTTTCTTTGAAAAGATCAAGAAAAGTAATAAACCTCTAGCAAGACTTAAAAGGAAAAAAAAAAGAGAGAAAGGACACAAATTATCAACATCAGGAATGAAATAGAGGACATTACTATAGATCCTGCAGATAGATAATAAGAGAATAAAATGGACAAGTACACACACATAAATGTCACAAATTAGCTGAAATGGAACAATTCCTTGCAAAGCACAAACTACCACAACTTACCCATTATAAAATATGTAACTTGAACAGTCTTTTAACTATTAAGGTAATCCAATTTGTAACTAAAGCATCTCAAAAATATAATATCCAGGCACAGATTGTTTCCACAGTGAATGCTACCAAATCTTTAAAAAAACAACACTAACTGTTTAAAATCATTTCTTGATAATAGAAGATCCAGGTTACCCTCCGGCAGAAGGAAGAGCAAAGTCTGAGCCAATGCCAGGGGCCATGAAGACAACTCTTTCTGAGTCTCACAGCTTCAGGAAGCACTATGCAGCAGACCTTTCGAATAACTAAAACTAATCTCGGCGTTCGCTGAGAAAGACATACAGAGAAATCTAAGTAATATAGAATTGGATAAGCACTTCAAAGTGAGTGTATGAATGATACTAATGGGAACACACAGGTAGGGATAAGTTCTGGAGTAGGAAACACTTTGGATTATAATAAATTTTAAGTAACTTTAGTGTCAGTTCTTTCAAGTAATTTCACATCTAGTAATTTGAACTGTTAAAACATTGGAAGATGCTAATCAGTTCTATATTGTAATTAACATGAATTTGCATATAAGTTATATACTGAAGAACTGGACATCATCTTTAATATACTATATGTGAGCCCCAAACCCTGCCTATATTATTAATTTTAAGCAAATAATTCTTCATGTATACTGTAAATTTTAATTGAAACTAAGGTAAGATATGTGATACGGTAGAGTCGGACTTAATGAGGTTTTGCTATAAACACAAATGAATTTTGATTTGTTTAAAAAAAGATGATTTCTTGTTACCAAGTGAAGTCAAGTCTCGTACATAGTATACCATGATGGAGCATACAAAGTATTTAAGTAGGCTCATATACATTCTTGTGCACAAATACAGGTTTATTTCTCAGGCATCTAGATTTTACTCTTCACCTTTAACTTCTCTTTGCAGAAAGAAGTCTGCTTTCTAACGCATATAATAATATAAACTAAATCTGCCCCTGAGACAGGTCAAAGCAGTCTCCAAAGCAGACTCAGAGCAGGACCCGGTGCTCAAATCACAGCATATCCAGGTCTGCTGAAAGCACTCAGCAGTGAGGCCTGTGAAAACAGAACATTCTTTTTCTCCAGAAAGCAATGTCCACATCCATCTTCCAAGAGAAATAGCTTTCCAGGGACTGCAGGCTGATAAGAAATGGCAAGTGATAAATGAAGCACTAGTGTCAAAGGATAAATGGCCCCCTGAGGTTGGGAAAGCCAGTTAAATTTTGACAAGAATTATGCAGGCAAATGCATACCTGCCAAACACAGCACACATACACATTCGCACACACAGACATATACACACCTATGCATACACACAAGCATACGTGCACAATGCACACACACAATGCACAGAAACAATGAATAGGGCATTTGGAAAGGAAACTGCAGTTGAACTCCACCCTTTTGCCTACAACACTGAGCAACTTATTTTACTTCTTTGAGCCTCAGTTTCCTCAAATACAGATGAGAGAAAATAATATTGCCTAATTCATAGGGATCACATCCAGCTAGATGCTTTAATTCATGTACAATTCTAAGAGCAATGTCTAGCATATAGTAACTTGAGCTTATTTAAAAAAAAAAACAAGATGTAGATTTTTCATCGTTACCTTTCTGGTGTCCACCCTCCACCTCCAAATTTTACCTGGTTAAACAAGCACCCCTGATTACAAAAGCTGGTAAATTCCAATTAGGAAAGCTCAAAATTTGTTCTTGGCACAAATTTTTATTCTTAACCAACTTGGTCAGTCAGCTCAGCTGTGTTTTCAGATGCTTTCTCAACACTAGCAATTCCACCTTAAGGAAACAAAGAGGGGAAAACCCTCCCTTCCTGCTGGTCTCTTTGTCCCCTCTACCCCCAGGCATAAATATCTGGGCACCAGCAGGAATGAGGAAACCCTGTCCTGGCAGTTCCGGAGACCAGCGGGCCATCTGCCTCCTGCAGGCTCTGGGATGGTGGCCCGCCTCTCCCCCAGCCTGCAGGAGCAATGCATCTTAGGCAAGAGGTGAATGGCTAAGAGCTCCAAGCCTCCTCTTGGAAAAGCATCAGCTATTTTTGAAACAAAGTACTTCCTCAAGACCAAGAAAGTCCATATTAGTAAAAAAATAAATAAATAAATAAATAACTGGGGAAGTGCTTTTCTGGCTCTTCCTCTAGAATCTCTTTCCTGGTTATTTTTAGTAGTTCCTTTCTCCCCGACCAAACTGTGAAAAGTGAGGAAGTAGATAGTATTCCCAGGGTAATACCTCTGACTTCACAACTTCTGATAGCTCTGCACCATGCCAGGATCTCACTGGCCACAGAAGGTCACAGGAGAAAGCTCAGACTCTATAGTCTGATAGGTGTGGGTAGAGATCCCAGGTCTGCCACTTGTGCCATCTTAGGAATAACTCTTCCTCCCTGGGTTCTGGTGTCCACACCATGCAGTGCTGTTCTGAATTATGACATAATGAATAACAGGTCTTGGCCCACTACCAGTAAGCCCTAAATACAGGCATACACCTAGTCGTAGTCGTAGTCATAGTCGTAGTAGTAGTAGTAGTAGTAGTAGTCGTCGTCTTCTTCGTTGTCATCGTCGTCATCACAGTGGTAGTGTTCTGCCTGGCTAATGGTCAGATAGTTTACTGTTAGATAATATTCATTTAAGAAATCTAGTTCCAGTGAGTTTTAGAGATTGCCTAATATAGTTGGCCCCAAATCTGAAGAAGTATATCTTGACAAAGTAATTAGAACCTACAGGGCTCACGTGATCAGGCCCCAGTTATTTTTAAGCTTGCCTTCCTCATTTACCTTTGCAGTGAAAAGTTTGTCCAGATGGCTACAGTGATTCCTCCAACCTGTCCAAAATGCTTTTTGCAGCATCCAAAATGCTCTTTTGCAGTGTGACTTGGCCATTCCTCCCAACAAGAGGTGCAAGTTACTTCTCTACTGCTTGGGTTTGTACTGGTCTTATGACTTGCCCTGATAAGTAGAATGTGGCAGAAGACAGGGTGGGGGACTGCAGAGCTATGGCTTCAGGTAGCTGCAGCAACCATACTTACTCTTTCTACTGCTGATGAGGTCTGAGATAGTGTCCTTAAAGTGAGAGACCTCCTGGAGAGAGAGACCAGGCCACATCCAGCACCAATCCCAGACTGAAGCCATTTCAGACTATCTCATTTCTGCTGAACCATCAGTTCCCAGAAGACCAGTGGAAGGACTGCTGAGCTGAGCCAAGCCCACATTTCTAACCCACAGAATGGAGAGCTAATAACTGATTGTGGTTTTAAGCCACTAAGATTTGAAGTGATTTATTCCATAGAAGCAGACAACTGATGGCCTCATTCACATTCTCAGGTATGCCAGGCTTGGTCCTAACTCAGGGCCTTTGCACTGGCTGTTTCCTCGACCTGCAGTGCTTCCCCCAATACCCCCTAAAAATGTCTTCTGCATGGCCAGGTCTCTTGTATTCTTTAGGTGTCTATTTAAAAGTCTCCTTTTTGTGAGGCTTTCCCTTCCCCCTACATAAAATGACAACCATTTCCCCTGACACTTTTATCTATCTTCCTTCCTTGGCCCCCATGACACTCGTAACTATGTAATAGAGTATGTATTTAAATATTTGGGTTCTTTGTTCTCTGTTTCCTGCAGGAGAATAACAGCTCTATGAGGGCAGTTTTTATTGGTTTGGTCCGAGAACAACATCTAGCACACTAAGGTGTATTAGCTTGGGTAGGTGTGGCTGCTATAATAAAGAGATCCAATAATTATCTAGTGGCTTAAAACAGTTATTTCTCCCAAGTTAACTTTCCGGGCCAGTAGGGGGCTCTGTTCCATGAGACCCTTCAGAGACTTGAGTTCTTCCACCTGAATTCTCCCACATACCCCGCTTAGTTGAGTCTATGTGGCAGCAAACCTTTCTATCCCAACTCAAGGGAAGGGAAAAGTAAAGATGCTTAGATATCTTAAGTTATAGACCCCCGTGGTGATACAAATCTCTTTTGTTTGCACAGCCATTTCTATCCACATGGGAAGCAGAAGCTAGGATCTGTCTGGGCAGCATTGTGCCCAACTACAAAACTATTACCATGGGGAGGTAAAGAAGAGACTTTAAGTACCAACAATAGACTTGGCCACCATTTCATCAGAAGTGGACATCTTTCCCAGGAATTGTTCTTAAGGAACTTGTACCAAAATAATTAATGTTGAAATTAACAATAAAAAAGAATAAATTATATGCATGCACCACTTTTCCTGAGGATTCTCATGCTTAGCTGAGAGACATGATGGATTAGTTGGTAGAATCCACAGCCACACACTAAGGACTAGAAGAAAGTGAGCAGAGAGATAAAAATCATTCAATCTCACACTGAGCAGGAAATCAGATGACAGAGAGCTATGATTCTGGGGAGTGTGCAAAGGATGTGAAACACCATTTCTGGTTCAAGTCCAACCCTGCCTCTGATTGGCTGGTATGTACACTAGACAATTCATCATTCTGATCACCAGCTCCTTCCCCTAAAAAATCAGGAAATACTTTCAGAAGGTATGTTTGAGTATGAATTAAATGATGAATATGAAAGCAGACTAGAAAACAGAAAGCTGTAAAAACACTGAATATTATTATCTAGACCAGCTGAAGGGAGACACCACACAATCAGCTTGGAGCATATTTGGTATTTGGGAAATTTGGACTTCCCTAAATTAGCAAATTCTCTTTGAATAACGACAATCATACCTCTTACTACTTGGTTGTAAGAAAGAAAACACATGTAGGGCATTTTGTGACTAACTTAGAGGTAAAATTTGGATATTTTGCAGCTTATTGCTATCTAATGCTTCTGTAAATGTAAACACAGGCATTGCCTTTATTAGATGCACTCATGAAGGCCAGGTATACTTAGAAGTTTATGAGCCTCAGAAGGAAAAATAAAAGGAACAGAGAATATATCCAAGTGGTTCTGTCCAAGAGAATGCCCAGCAAATTAGAGAGGGTCCAGGAAGGGAGCCAGCTGAAGTGGAGCTCCCTTCATGGAAGTTTAGACTGCCCTTGGAGGTCCCCATTAAATAACAGCCTTTTCAGCAAATGTTAAGGGAATAATCACAAAAGTGCTTCAAAATATATGTGTTTATATGAAACTCACAATTCTACTACTAAAGCTGGCATTGTGTTTAAAGTGAAGCCTTAAAAAAGGTCTTATACAAAGCCCAAAGTAGGAAATGGGGGTACATTCACCATGACTGCTGTTCCTGGCATCAGGTCGCCCTTCGTGTTATACTTGTCCATTATCCAGAGTTCGGTAGTAAAAAGGAAACACTGAAGTGAACAATTTTCTAATCTAAACAAGGTATGACTCGATTACCTATTACCTGCTTATATTGATATATAAACACACAATGATAAAATCAGTTTTTAATGTGTGCATGACAGAAATCAATAATTCAAACAAAAGACTCTGAAACAAACATTTAAGAACTTGAAATCTGGAACAAGAAGAAACACTTTAGAATTGACATAAAAGGCTCTATAATTCTTAGATACATTTTCTTTAAATGCAATGTTTTCTGACCACTAAAGGGACAAAAACATTAAAGTTTTTGCATTGAATTTGAAATTACAGGATTCCCCATTGAATTTAATACAGGATGGACCTATCACTGAGAACCACTTTGCCAATCAGCCATTGATTAATTCAAGGAGACCTTAATTTAATCACTTTTGGTTCTACTGAGATTTACTGGTATCCCCTATTACCCCAAGTAGCTGGTAGTCCCATCACACATCCCAATCCCAGCAGCACTCACATTCCCAGCCCCTACAGGCCAGCATCTAAAAGGCATCATCAATCGCCATCTTCAGAAAGCCAATCAGTTAATGCCAAAGTGACTATAAAACAATGTTGCTCGGTCAGTAATTTAGCCTTTTTCCCCTAAATCGTAGCAGTTATCTTGTTAACCATGTCCTCTAAAATAAGTATTAGACACACTTTGTTTCATGGATCCCTAGGTCTAAATTGAATAATTCTGCTTCAGGGGAATCCAAAAAGAGATATCAGTTATGAAGTTTCATTGACACAGAGTCACCTGGTACAATTGCTCACATGCTAGATACTTTAGGGAAAAGCAGAAACAACAGCAGTCTGTGTACTTTGACCTATTTTCTAACCTGACTCTGGAGCAGTCATGTGCATGCAATCAGAGCTTTAATAAGAGACTCTTAGATTTGCCAAAAGAAAAACTTGACATTAATCAGAAACTGATTTCACCAGAGATGAATGAAGAAGAAGAAAAACATATTTAATTCTCCCTAAGCTCTCTATAAATAAAATGAGGTCAAATGTGTAAAATCGATATTTTATTAAAGTAAAGAATCTCTTGGCTCTAACTCTGCAAGTGTAGCTAAACTGTTTATGGAATCAGAAGACCAGTAATGCCACTTCTCTTCGTTGTAAACTCAGTGTACAATGAAAAAGAGAAAGTGAAGGCCTAGCTAATCTTGAGGCTGAATTGCCACCAAGGCCTAATGAGTAGATGACGAACAGTCAGAAAATTGTAGGAAATTAATTATCTACAAATTCAAACCAAACTTTGGCATGTCAAATGATGTCATTATAACTAAAGGTCTAGTTGGGACTTTTCATTGTTTAACATTATATCTATTTAGCACAGGACATGATATCACCTAACAGAATACAATACAGTTCAAGGAAGGGAGATTCTCAAAAACAATAGAATTAAAAAAAAAATTGAGAATAAATTTCCAAAGTCTCGAGGACATCATTAAAAAGTACACTTGATTATAAGCTAAAAATTGAAGGGAATATGATGTATGTTCTGGAGACATTATTAAGATTATTCTTTTTGTCAGGGAGAAAGCACTTCTTACCCTAAATCGGGGAGGGAGGGTAGATAGAACTGCTCAGGGTAGGAGGAAAACAGGTAACAATTCCAAAGCTTCTCATAGGGTGACCTGTCTTTTCTGCTGGAAGCGAAAAGCAAGGCCATGTGTCAGGGCTGTGGCGCCTGCAGAGAACTGTGGTGAGCAAACCAGTGCAGCAGCAGGTCTCACACGTTACGGAGATTCAGGACTTCCCCACCTTTAGATATTAAGTTAAAATGAGGGCTTTTTGTTTTGTTTTTGTTATGAAGTGTGTCCTAAGGCAGACTCTCAAAATAATGTATTTATTCTCTTTTCAATGAATAGTCATGGGAGTCTCCTAAAATCAAAATTCTGGGAAGATGGGGGAGGATGGTGACCTCTTTATTTGTTTATTTGCTTTCACAGTGTCATGGGTAATATAGTTCCCATGTGTCTGGTTAAGCAGATTTATGGATTAAATTATTTGGTTTTACTAAACTAGCCCTGAGAAATGGAGATAGTCCTTTATGTAAATTGGATAACCATATGAAAAACAATGAACACATTTACAAAAAATAACTGAAGGGATCAGAGATATAAATATAAGAGATAAAGCCATAAACCATGTAAAAAATACAGAAAATATCCTTGTGGCTTTGGGTTAAGCATATTTTTTAATTTTATTTTTTAGATAGGACACAAAAAGCATAAACCACAAAATTAAAATTTGACACATTGAACTTCATCAAAATTCAAATCTCTCTCTTCTCAAAAGCCAGAAGTAAGAGAATAAAAGTCACAGACTGGTATCTGATACAATTATTCCATCCATAATATATAAACACTGACAACCCAAGTTTAAGTCATAGAATCCACTAGTCTATAAGGAAATGCAAACTAAAACTACAGTGAGATACCACTACACATCTACTAGAATGACTGAAACGAGAAGTCGGACAATGCTAAGTGCTGGTGAGGACTGGGAGCAAAAGGAACTCTTTTACATTGCTGGAGTGAATGCAGAATGGTGTGGCCACCATGGAAAACAGCTTAGTAGTTCCTCATGTAGGTAAACCGATGTTTATTATATAACCCCCAAATCCTGTTCCTAAGTATTTGCCCAGGAGAAATAACTACATATGTTCTCACTGACTTGCACTTGAATGTCCATGGCAGTTTTATTAGTAATAGCCAAAAGTTAGAAATAATGTGTATGTGTACCGATTTGTGAATAAATGTGACACATCTATGCAATGGAACACTGCTCAGCAATGAAATAAATGACTGCTACGTGCAAGAGCATAATGCATCTCCAAAGAATTTAAGCTAGGTGAAAGAAGACAGATAAAAAAAAACATGTGATAGTATTTCTGTGATACTCTAGAAAAACATGGAGATCAGTGTTTTAGGGTGGTAGGGGAGGGGTTCTCTACCAAGGGGTAGAAGTAGATGCTATGGGGTGATGGAATATTTTAGAGCATGGTTATCGTGGATGGTCACATGAATGTACCCATTTCAAAATTCATCAAATTATATAGTTAAGATTGGTGACCTTTATTTTATATAAATTATATCTCAATAAAACTTTTCAATATATTTTGAGATTTGGATTTTATTATTAAAATTCCTGTTGAAAAATTTTAAAGTCATAATATATTTTTTGAAATTTTTAAAAAAGATTTTATTTATTTTTAGAAAGAGAAGAAGGGAAGGAAAAAGAGAGGGAGAGAAATATCAATGTGTGGTCGCCTCTCACGTGCTCCCTACTGGGGACCTGGCTTGCAATCCAGGCATGTGCCTGACAGGGAATTGAACTGGTGACACTTTGGTTTGCAGGCTGCCACTCAATCCACTGAGCCACACCAGCCAGGGTAATGTATTTATTTTCCATTGCTCTGTTACAAATTACCACAATAGCAGCTTAAAACAATAACAAAAGGTTCTGGCAGGCTCTACTGGGTTCTCTGTTCAGAGTCTTCCAGGCAGAAATTCAAGTGCCAGTCATCTGGAGGCTCTGGAGGGAGACCTGCCTCTGGACTCATTCAGGTTGTTAGCAGTATTAATCCCTTCGTGGTTGTAGGACTGAGGTTCTCATTTCCCTGTTATGTAGCCCCTCTATCTTTAAGCAAGCAATGGCATGTGCAGTCATTCCTGTGCTTTGAATCTCTCCTCTTCCCCTTCTACCTTCCCCTTCTGCCTTAAGGGCTCATGTGATTACATTACACTAAAACCTATCTGGATAATCCAGGATAATCTCCTTATTTTAAGGTCAATTTTAGTAACCTTAATGACATCTGCGATGCCCTTTCTGCCATCTAAGGTAATATATAAACAGTCCCAGGGATTGTGACATGAATCTTCTTGGGGACCTTAATGTTGTCCCCACAGACAGCCCACCAAGACTGATAATGATAACAGCTAACACGAATTGAGCGCAGCCTACTGTGTGCCTGACAGTGAGATAACTGCTTCAAAGTCATTGTTGAAGTTTATCTTCCCAGCTGCTGTATAAAGTAAGTACTATTTCTTTGGTCATTGTTCAATATGGAAAATGAGCATGGGAAGGTTTGTACGTTGCTGGTATCACTTGGCTAGTTAATAGTGGGGCAGATATTATATTCATATGTATCTGGTTGCAAAGCACTAGACTGGTGGTGGTTGTACTTTGGTCACTATGTTATTCTTGTTAGCTGATTTTAATCAAAAGTGACTATGGTCTCTCACCAGTTTCTCATTCAGAATTGCTTGAATTCTTCTCTGACAATATGTTGCACAGTTTGTACTTACCTGCTTTTTCAATTATTTGCTCAGCATCTGTCTTTTCACTAAGTGACAAGTGCCCTAGGGGTGATCACGTATGTCTGCTCAGTATTCTATGTCAATGTCCCAGCTGATGCTCGGTTCTTGGTGAAGGTTCAACATGTAGTTGTTGACTGAATGAATGAATGAGCAAGCGAATAGCATGTAAGTATATACCCCTGTTCTGTTACCTTCTCCAAAGGCTGATCATTACTCTCTGCCTTTAAGTTAATAAGAGAGAACAATGAGAATATGATGCAAGCTGAAGGAATGCACTTATGTCCCAGGACTGCTGCCCCACAGATTGTGACATTCTATCAATGCACCTCTGGAAAGGGTTGTTGGAACATGCCACCTCTCTGTTCTCTCTCCTGCAGACAGCCTATTCTTTTACAAAACTTCAGGTCATATTTTATCTCATCCTCATATTTGAATAAGGGAACAAATTGAGCCCTCCCCCACTCTAGATTTTAGGAAGCATCACCTGGACTAAGATGTCCCAGGGACTGAATTCCTTTATGGTGCAATAGAGCTCAAAGTACAGTCTCCCCAGACTAGCACATACACCACTTTACCATGTGACCTTATACCAGGGGTAGGCAGAGCCCAGCAGGAAGGAATGGGGCATAATTCCTGAGTACTAATGTGACTCACTTGGCACATAGCAAGCACCCAAAATAGTGGCTGAATAAAAGAACTACTGCAACCAGTGTGCCACATGAAAACATCCCATGACTTTCCTGGGATTTGTCATCTTAAAAGTCTTCCTCCCTGAAAAAGAATAAAGGCATATCTACAAATATAAAGATAACAATGTTACCTTTCTACAGTTTTGAATGTGAAACTGTCTTTCTTGATTTGCCAGTGTATCTGGTACTTCAAAGAAAATGCTTTTCTGAAACCTCCTATATGCAAACCCATGTTAATGATTACATGTGAGCAGCAAGAATTTTCTTTAAACATCATTATATTTCTGAAGAGCTAGACAAAGTGTGCTCAGAGTGGCTTGTTTGGCAATATTAATTTTAAAGAAAGGCCAGAAAACACACTACCAGGGTTTTCTCTGTCAGTCATCCCCAAGCAGAGAGCACAGGGCAGCGCCTGCTCCAGGTACAGACTGTTTGGGGACAGCATTTGGTATATTCTCCACCAATATGGAGACATCTGGAAGAAAACTATCCCCAGTTCCTTTCTACAAGGAATACCACAAATCTAGAATGGGAATCGCAGGGACTTTGAATGACTATTTGAAGGATAATGTAGCCACTTTGAATTTCAGATGAAATCTTGACTTTTCTTAGATAATTTGAAATATCGAGTAGATATGAAAAGCCATCATGACACATTAGGTTGATATGAGATTGAAGGTTTTTGTAGGCCAAACATGGTCAACTGCTGACATTTTCATAAGGTTCAACCTAGTGAAGAGGCCATGAGGGTAGATGAGTATCATATCAACTTTAGTTTTGTTTTCAAGAATCACAAAGCCAAAAGGACGCAAAAAATAAGTGTAGTTTTTTTTTCATTTTAAACATTGTTTTAGTAAGATTAGGTATAACTTAAAGTAATTGAAAACTCTCAAATGTCAATGAGATAAAAGAGATAGAAACTTATTTCACACCCCTATTCAGGAGTGCCTGCGTATATAAGAGAAACAGCACCTTTTAGTTTGCCCCTCCACTCTGAATGGCTCCAAGTCCTCAGTGAGCCTCGTGGTCTAAGATGACTGCTGGAGATCCCACCATTAAATAGACAGGAGCTGGATAAAGAAGAGGCTCACAAGCCAGGCAGAGGCCATGTCCTGGAGCACTGTGAAAACTGTGCTATGAGGCTTGGATATATCTTGGAGGCATCGGGAAAGCATTTCAATACTAAACAGAAGGAAGTCATGACTGGCTTTGTGTTTAGCTAAATCACTTTGGCAATCTTTTGGATGGCTTAAAGAAAAATCAGGCAGAAGATAGTGAGCTAATGCAGGAGCGAGGCAAGGGCAAAAAGGATGGATAAAACAGGAGGTACAGCAGTGGTACAGAGCATGACTATACTTTCTGGTAAGATAGAAGAGAAGAAAAGACAGAGCTAATACAATACTGAAAAGGAGAATCAAGGTCAAGAGAATTTTAACTTCCTTCTGGGTGAATGAGTAGGCTTGAAAAAATAGGTAGACTTTTCTGTGGAATATCTACAGAAGAAGCAATATCTTCCGGGCAGAAACAGGTTTCAGAGGAGAAAAGTGTAGAGAGGCTTTATGCAAAGATGGATCAGGTAAAGTAAATGTTCACTACCAAAGAGGAATTTGTTGGGAACAGTTGAAAGGGCTTAGAGAGATCTAGGTTGAGAGAGTTTCATAATCAGGTAAGACTATTGGAGAAAGGCAATTTGGGGAGCCTTCTTCTCTCTGAGTGATCAAGAATGTGGAGGAACAGTGTGGTTAAGAGGGCCTGGTCTCAAACTGGTACATGCCCTTTTCTGGTCATCATTGCCTCAGGGGTCTCAGCAGTGCCAGGTCTGAGAGGATACGCCTGGGACAGCTCTGGGTAGGAAGTGTGTGATAGCTTCAGAGGGCTGTGATTGGTGCCAGATGCTACCAGGAGCTCTTGGCTCCCTTAGAAAGGGGTAGGTATCTACTGTCCCTGTGGTCATTATGCAGATAGGACAGTTGCCATGACCCAGGTCTGAGTGCCCATGATCTAGAACTCACTGAGGAGTCCAGAGGATTGCGCAGAATTTCTTGGTCAGCAATTTCTTGAGGCCTGGAGGAAAAGCTTCCTTATTCAACCCACTGACATCATTACCATTACATTAATTACTTATCACATACCACATCTTAATTTACAACTTCATAAATGACATGTAAGATATAAGAATACTATCCTTAGTAAACCTTAGGCATATACCTTATTAGTCACTTGATTATCGTTTAAAAAGTCTTATAAAGAAATGTCTTAACACCAGTGAATATTGTGGGTATATTTTGGGAAAATCTCTTCTTTAGTACCCAGCTCCTTTTAAAGACCCTACTATGTATTCAGGGGGCTCCCCACAATAGGGTGTTTGGGGGAAACTCGGGGATCAGCCTGCTCAGGTGATTTTTCCCACCAGTCTCCCTTAATAAGTTGTCTGTGTTGTCAAACTTCAGAGGTGTAAAAAGATAGGTGGTAGATATAGGGATACAAATAGGCATAAATATAGGAAGGAGAATATGAGCGAGAGTGAGAATGAGAGAGAGGGAGGTCCTATAATTGACAGTCTAGTGGGGAGGAGAAATTAGAGAAAGTTATCACTCACTATTGTGGCAAGCACTAGAGCCAAAATGCTTCTGAGGCAGAGAAAGACAATGGCGTATGGGGGAATTCACTTAGTATGGGAAGTCAAAAACTATTTGGAGAGTTTCCTTTGGGGATGGGAAAACAATATGCAGAAGGCCCAGGAGTGAGACAGCTGTGTGGTTGGAGGTACTAAGCATGGATTGTCATTTCAGCTAGCAGCTAAAGGAGAAAGTTGGTAAGAGAGAGCAGTGGAGTTTCAACCACACAAATAATTGGCTAAAATCACCTCAGAATTTCTCATCACTACCTCTACAAAAAAAATTGGTAAAATTAAATTGAAATTACGTATATAACTAACCTTTATATTTTCCTTTTATTAATGTAATTTCATAATAGGTTTGTAATATACTTGGATATCAATTCTATGATGTCATTTCCCAAACAGCTTCCAAATGCCTTTATCATAAAAGGTCCAAATTATATAAAACACTCATCAATTCAAGGTCCAAACTATTTATCATGGCAAAATTCTAATTAATTGTGAGTCAAAAAGAACATTGTTTTGCATACAAAATTAAAGGAAACATTTATAGTATTAATAGTCACTTTTATGTACTTTTTATTTACATAAGTATCTATCTCAAAGTTGCTTGAATTTTGGAAACTTCTGTGATCATTTCATGCACAGTAAAATTTGTGTACAGTACAAATTAAAGGTTTTTTTTATTATTCCATTGTTGATTGATTTGATATGAGGTAACTGTTCTGGCTTAATTGCCTTACTCTGAAAAAGCCCTTAGGGGAAAGAAATGCTTTGTCTACTCAACACAAGCAACTAGGAACTACAAATAGAAATTTCTCTTTGCCTTGAGATGTGATTAGCTGACTCTATGAGGCCTACAGCTTGTTTCTAAAGTCTGAAGATACTGTCTGTAATAGTGTCAACAATAATAATATAAATAAAAAACCTAACAAAAATGTAAGGAATGGTCTAAAGTTTACCAATATGTTGAGAAAACATGCCCTTAATAAATACCTTGTTTTCCCTGAGAAGGATTTTCAAGACGTTATAGGAAGTTGAATTATGTAGGCCACTCTTTCGGAGAAGTGAATTTTATACAACAGTGCATTTGGAAATTTTCTGCAAAAAGAATAGCATAGAAGAAAGAACTTGGGAAGGAGGAGGAATGGTAAAACGGTACCTAACAGAAATTTTTTGGCAGGTTAAGTAATTTTTGCCTAATAAAATAGATTCGACTCTTTAATTTCAACCTTCTGTGGTATTGCCTTTACTTTTTTTCTACATTCAGGGGACATGGTTGATGGGTCCTAGACCTGAAGCTTATGAATTAAGAACGGTTAGTTCATCCACAGATGCTCCCTGACAAGGTCCCAGTGTATCTGCAGGGATGCCTGGACAGGCCCATCAATGTGATTCCCCGCCAGTAGGGCCCTGCTCCCCAAGGTGTGCCAGCAGGGTGTCCCTTCAGAAAACCTTGGGGCAAGTTCTTACAAGACCTACCAGCACAGATATAGGGGACCCACAGCTACTCACAAGCACTCTTTCAGCTCCGTGTCTTTTGAAATGACACTGCAACAACCTCTGTGAATTAAATATTTGCTATAATTCTTTAATCTAAGAAAAGCCACTAGGGTCTCACAGGTGAGTGTAATTAGAATATGCTCAGTCTTTCCCATTTGTTTTCTACGCTCTCATTAGAAATGTCACAGCTGCTAGACAAGAGGACATGTAGGAATACTATTTAACCAGAAAACTTTTGGAAACTCATAATCACTATTGTTTTATATTGGTTAACTGTTCTCAGGGTAATTCAGCCCTGCCTTTACCAAGCACCCTTGACTCTGGTTTCAAACAGCATCCCAGTTCTTTATTCAACAAACAAATGAAACGAAGGGAAAAAAGCAGAGACCTGGACACTGGAACTATTTTATTTTGGATTATTACTCACAGTTGGCATAATTTTTCTGTTTTCAGTCTAGAAATGACAGTATGTATTATATAAAATAATTTCTATTCAAAGGCATTTTTGCCTCTGAAATTAAACAAGTAGACACATTAGAGAATACTGTAGGTTTTATACTCCTGGCTGAGCTAAACCATGTCATTGTTGTCCTCATTCAAAGAGGGTGTTCGTCTTGGTTTAGAAGATCAGAAACTCCTCCCACATTAAAGATGTAAGAACTATTCTTTGTTTGCAGTCACAGGATCTGTTTTTCCAATAAGTAAAGGATCAATTTTACTTAAAGGGATATTTCCCAGAAAAGCAAGTTTGGGCTGTGTCACACAGCCAAGTGGCAGTTGTCACTCTGTTCACTAGGAAGGCTGACTCTTTTAACTAGCTTAAAAATTGACAGTGGCTTTCCCCAGATTCCACTGACAGCCCCACCCCCACCTCCAAGAATGAATGGATGGGGAGCGGGAGAGAAAAAAATCAAGTTCTCACACTTCTGTATCCCATAAAACAATCGTGTGGATAACACACCTGCTAATTCTCCAATCTCCTCTAAGTTCCTCCAAATCTCCCTGAAGATCTTTACCCACCTTGGTGAAACACCACCCCAAAAATCATTCACACAGCATGCACAGCATATTTTTAGACGCTGACGATTCACAGTGCAGTCCGTTGCAGGGGCTGTGAACCCGAAAGACAGTAACAACTAAACAGTTAATATTCCGACATTAACCAAAACACAGTCCCAACTGTGCCTGGCCACGGTCCTCCAAGCAGGACTGCGCGCCCCGAGCCCCAGGAGCAAATGGGCGCTGCCCTGAGGTTGCCATGGTCACGTTGTGTGTTAGGCGGCCGACGCACTCCGCTCGCCCGGAACCAATCAGCGGCGGGCCGAGGCGTTGTCATGGCCACTTTATGTGTTAGGGCGAGTACTCGCCAGCGATGGAGACCCGGCAGCTTTCCCCAGGCCCAGGGCTTGTGAGCGTCCGGGCAGCCGCGCGCCGCTGGACACCAGCCGCTGCCAGCTTTCTCGAGCTCGCGGCATGAACCGCAAGAAGCTGCAGAAGTTGACGGACACCTTAACTAAAAACTGCAAGCATTGTAAGTAAGAATGAAGTTCTAGAGTAGCAGAAGCTCCTGGTTCAGGTTTCGTGTCCTACCCGGTGCTAAAGTCCTCTGCTCAACCTGCTTCCCACCACCAGCCTTAGAACTGGTAGAGTCCCCTCCATTCCCACCCTTAAAGAGAAGTGTGGAAGAGAATACCCAGGTGTTGGCTTTCGGGGGCAGGCACCCAGGCCTATCAATGATCATAAGGATCAGTATCCAGGTGTCCAGGCATCCAGTACCTCTCTCTCATGAATACAGCTACTTGCTTCTCAAATGCTCTTCCCAATTTACCTTTACTTATAGAAACGTGATTTATATACCCACAACACACATGTGGTTTTAGCCTCAGACATAGCATAAAATAAATACTAAAAAATCATGGACTCAAGAAAAATAGCACGACCAATATACACCTGCATTCTAGCTTTCTAGAGCAAATAAACTGGCAGTGTCCAAGTCCTGGAAACTTACCAAGAGATCCAAAGGGTAAATAGTTATCAGTGACCCTGAGGAAAGGAACTTGTATCAGAGCAAGGAGGAAAGTTGAACCAAAGAGCTCACCAAAGCCAAACACATGAAATCTGTTCCCTCCTAGACATCCACTTTCCAGTTGCTGGTGGGGTTGCAACATAAAGACTTTGCAGGTGACAAGATGAGCAGTTATTAAGGAAGCCTGCTCCAGTCACATATTCTCAAAGGTGGTTCTAGAATTTCATAAGTAACTCTAGAATTATATTCAAACTGAAAACAGAACTGTACCTAGTGCAGGAAGCTAAGAATGTGGTTTAGGTGAAAAAGATGTAGTCAAATGAGCAAGCTTATGAATTTTGTGCTGATTGCTAAACTACTAGCCACTTGAGGAAATAGAAGAGGTCATAATCTCAAGACCAACCCCAGTGTGAAAAAAAAAAGAGAGAAGGAATAAATATGTTGTAATGTAGTTCTAGAGATTACGGGATCCTAGTGCCTTTTAACTGTATTTAGCATCTAATGCAATGAGTGGTAAGAAAGCTCTCTTAGTGGAGTGGTGCTATAAATAAAAGTTGGAGTGTGTATAAGCATCTTGAATGTAGAAAAAAGCCATCCTATAAGGCATCCTTATAGGTATTATAACCTGATGAGAGTTTTATTCTGTTGTTGTTTTTCCTAAAATACTTCCATTTCTTGGAGAAGACGGGCCTTCTAAAAACATCTAGTAAACATTTTGAATAAAAAATAACTTCAATATACAATACTGAATTTAATTCGTTCCATGTTCAGTAAGTTTGCAAAGCATTGCAGACATTCTGTGAACAATCAGAAGGTGAGTGTATTAAAAGGTAAGGAAAACATGGCAGGAGAAAGTCTCTTGCTTTGTGTACTTACATAAAAATTTTAAAGCGAACCTTAAAACCTAGATAATTATTATAGAAATAGTTACAAGTCAGGGACATTACAATGATTTTAAATTTCTTCAAATAAAGGACCTTTCCCCTAAAGTCAAACTTACTTTCAGTTATTAGATGATAATCCCACTAAGATGAAATCAATAAATTTTGTGGAATCAGAAAAGAGGGAAGTATTTTAAGTGATCATCTAATTAATCCACCATTCTACAGATAATGATCTGAAGAACAAATAAACCAATCCCCAAAAAATTCATCCTTGAATTATTTAGTATAGTATTTACTAGAATTTAAGAAGCATTTTAGCAAGAAACATTTTCTTTTGCCTAATCTTGGATTACTTGGGTAATAAATTAACCTAATATTTTTTGTGTGTGTGAGAGAGAGAAGGGAGGGCAGGGAGAGAGAGAGGAAGATAGATACCTATGTGAGAGAGAAACATTGATCATTTGCCTGTTTTATGTGCCCTTACTGGGGACTGAACCTGAAATCTAGGCATGTTCCCTGGCTGGGAATTGAACCCGCAATCTTTCAGTATACAGAACAATGCTCCAACCAACTGAGCCATACCGGTTGCTCAAAATATTAAGCTAATGTTCTTTATTTTTTATTTCAGTTGAAATGGAAAAGATGAAACATGACATGCTAGCAAAGGGGATTTTGAATAGTCATTCTTTATGCACACTTTTCTTCCCCAACCAACAACCTTTTTAGTTTTACAGCTTTTTAAATTGTGGTTAAAATATACTATTTTAAGCATGTTAAGTGCAAAGCTCTGTGGCATTAAGTTCATTCAAATTGTTGCACAACTGTTACCACTATTCATCTCCAGAACTTTTACACATTTTCCAACTGAAACTCTATATCCATTATACCCGTAGGATAACTACCCATTTTCCCTTTCTCCAAAGCTCTGGCAACAGCCATTCTACTTTCTGTCTCTATGAATTTTACCACTCTAAGTACATCATAAAAGTGAAATCATTCAATATTTGTCTTTTGGTTTTTTTGCTTGGATTATTTCACTCATCATAATGTTTTAGAGGTTTATCCATGTTGTAGCATGTGTCAAATTTTCCTTCTTTTTTAAAGCTGAATAGCATTCCATCGTATGCATATACTGCCTTTAGGTATATGGCTACTTATGGCTACTGCGAATAACGGTGCTAGTGAGCACTGGTGCTCAAGTATTTGGGTCCCTGTATTCAAGCCTTTTGGATATACACCCAGAAGTGGAACCACTGGATTACATGGTATTTCTGTGTTTTCTACAGCAACTAGCAGCTCTTTTAAAAATTATAATCATTATATTCCTGTCTACTATTTAATTTACTTACTAATTCATTTGTTGTTTTTTTTTTTAAAGTTTTGGATATTTCTCTTACATTCTGGTACCCAAACCAGTAATTACTCTCACCTGTAGAACTAGAAGTGATTTCTTCATTTCTGTGTTCTGTTTTATTGTACATACACACAGTTTTTCCTTGTTTTTAAACCTATAATCCATATTCCACCTATAACTCATATTTAAACTCACTTCTATGTTTTCAGTGCTAGATATTAACCCTTCCACTTGCATATCTCAAATGGGGATTGGAACACAAATTAGTATCTCAGTGTTTATAAACACCACCCTTTATACAATATGTGTGTGGACAAATATAAATATGTGTGTACATATTTTCAATAAAAATTGCCTTCATCCAACCTGCTCAGGTGGCTCAGTCATTAGAGAGTTGTCCTGTACACCAGAAGGTCGCAGGTTCCTATCCTTAGGGCACATACACTTTGGGGTCAGGTGCATACAGGAGGCAACTGATCAATGTTTCTTTCACATCACTCCCTCCTTTCCTCTCTATAATAAATAAACTTATCCTCAGGTGAGGATTAAAAATAAAATTGCCTTCAAACTACTACTGAATAGTTGCATGTTAATTTTCATATCACCTGCAACAAGAACCACAAGAGTGCTAAAATATGCTTACACACTTTTTTATTGGAAAATAGGTGATTTTTATTTCCAAAATCTGGCTTATGAATTTACTAAGGCTGATATGAAGTAAAAATTGTTGCCCAGCTTTCAGGAGCCTGCCATCCATTTCCAGGGGATTGTTAAGTTACAAATCTCACAAATGACTCTGAACAAAATCCTGAGGGAAATGTTACCATTCCTGAATATTACCATGCTTACTTTGAACCATATCTCTACTGCCTTGTAAAGTTTGGAATCTGACCCCACAATCATTCAGGTAACTTGGATGTTAACTTCTTTCCTAAGTTTGACTGAGCTTGCATCCATTTCATATGGGAGGGAAGGCTTTCTCTTGATTTAGTGAAGAGTCATCTGTAGTAGCCATCCTTTATTAACTTAAGAGTCAAGAGTCTCAAAACGGAATTGTCTTCTGTTGACAACTACATATTTGATGGCTTGCTAGTGTTTGTCTATAAAGTCATTAATTTAAAATTTAAGTCAGAGACATATGAAAAGATGTTCAGCATCACTAGCCATCAGAGAGATGCAAATTAAAACCACAATGAGGTACCATCTCACACCAGTCAGAGTGGCCAACATAAACAAATCCACAAACAAATGTTGGAGAGGATGCGGAGAAAAGGGAACCCTAGTACATTGTTGGTGGGAATGTAGAGTGATGAGGCCACTGTGGAAAACAGTATGGAATTTCCTCAGAAAACTAAAAATGGAACTGCCCTTTGACCCAGCAATTCCGCTGGTAGGATTATACCCTAAGAACCCTGAAACCACAATCCAAAAGAACCTATGCACCCTAATGTTTATAGCAGCACAATTTACAATAGCCAAGTGCTGGAAGCAACCTAAGTGCCCACCAGAAAATGAGTGAATCAAAAAACTGTGGTACCTTTACACAACGGAATTCTATGCAGCAGAGAGAAAGGAGCTTATACACTTTGCAACAGCATGGATGGAACTGGAGAGCATTATGCTAAGTGAAATAACCCAGGCAGTTAGGGACAAATACCATATGATCTCACCTTTAACTGGAACATAATCAACAAAAGAAAAAAGCAAACAAAATATAACCAGAGACAATGAAGTTAAGAACAATCTAACAATAGCCAGAGGGGAGTGGGGAGGGGACAATGAGGAGAGGGGTTTACTGGAGCTACTATAAAGGACACATGGACAAAATCAAGGGGGGAGTGGGGGGAGGGGGGTTCAGCTGGGGTGGGGTGGAGGGATGGGGAGAAAATGCAGACAACTATAATTGAATAAAAATAAAAAATTTAAATAAGCAAATAAATAAAATTTAAGTTAGAAAGTAAAAATTAAAATACATTTTTGTCATATCTTAATTTTATTCTTTCACAGTTAATAAATTTGAAGTGAAATGTCTTATAAATCTTTTTTATAAATTGATGGGAGATGTAACAAAGCGGCAAGGTGTGGTCACTGGACTGGACCGCAATGCCTTTCGAAACATCTTGCACGTGACATTTGGAATGACAGATGACATGATTATGGACAGAGGTAAGAA
Source organism: Desmodus rotundus (assembly GCF_022682495.2). NCBI lineage: Eukaryota > Metazoa > Chordata > Mammalia > Chiroptera > Phyllostomidae > Desmodus > Desmodus rotundus. Next base: position 48,241,592 of record NC_071394.1, on the reverse strand, counting down.
GACATGAAAATCCTCCATAACTGAAAAGAAAAAGTTTAGAAGTTGGACATGCTTTTGGTTAAAAGCTGAATGTTCTGTATTTCTAGTTTCACATGAATATAAAATTTAAATTTTTATATTCAAGAACACATCATAGGGACAGAAATAGTATCCACTCTATTTTGTGTATTTAAGAACACAAAGGCAGCTTGAAAAATAGGTTTCCCTTACTTTTTATTAGAAAACCTAAAATATTTCTGCTTTTACTTAGTAAATATAGTAAGAAAAAATAGTTTTAAAGTGACATTTAAGATTCCATTGGAAGTATTTCAATAAGAATTAAGAAATAGTACAGGCTATATATAATAGCATTACATTTGTTGAGAAACAAAAGTATAAAATTATATATTTTATGTTATACATTAAACATATATTAACATAACATATGTTAACATATGTGTATATTAATAGTTAGTGATTAATATATTTAGGTATTCAGAATTTACTTTATTCCCACAAATTATGAGGAGAAAATGTAAATATTTAATTTTTTTAAAGATTTTATTTATTTATTTTTAGACACTAAGGAAGGGGAAAGGAAAGACAAAAAGAGGAAGAGAAACATCGAATAGTTGTCTGCCGCATGCCCCAACTGGGGACCTGGCCAGTAACCCAGGCATGTGCCCTGACCTGGAACTGAACCAGTGACCTTTTGGTTCATAGGCCAGTGCTCAATCTGCTGAGCCACACAATCCAGGGCAAAATGTGAAAGTTTAAATAAAAAACTTTTCCAGTTTTATGATGTCTTAATTTCTTCCTTTGTCAAATGCGAATGTTGGACCATATGATCCTGAAGTTTTCCTTAAATTTTAAAAGTGAGTGGTACCAATGTAGTACATTACTGAGATTAAAAATGCAGCATAAATATTATATTGTACTTTTCTTTCTTTTTAGTATTTCGAGGTTTTGATAAAGACAACGATGGTAGTATAAGCGTATCAGAGTGGGTTTATGGATTATCACTGTTTCTTCGAGGAACTTTGGAAGAAAAAATGAAATGTAAGATTTTAGGTTATCCTACCGGTTTGTGCATTATGATTCACATATCTAAGGATTTTAAATTGATGTCCTCCAACCCAGCCAGTGAAGTAGGTTGTCCATTGGTTGCTTGGTTTGAATTTCCATTAGCCTCTTTTATGGTGCAAATTCAAGTCAATGATAAAGGTTGAAAAAATTAAAAGGAAAATCAAGAGATTTTTGAAGAATAATTCATGTCAAGAAAGACTGCGCAGGCATATTATACATGTGCTAATCATGTACAAATGCATTTACATATCAAGGTATAAAGATTTAACATATTTAATTACTTGAATTGTAACCATAAAAGTAGGGAATATTGATTCTAGTATTCTTATTCTTAGTTAATTCTTAATTTTGATAAACTCTGTTTAACAATAATACTTCAATCAGTTTTCCAAGAGTTTCAAGATGAAAATGTTGAAGTTATTATTTCTTGTCATGCTTTTCCATTGCTGAGTGTAACAAAAACTTTTTCTAAGGATTGTTGCATATATTCAACAAGTGTACATTAAGTATTTGTTATGGAAATTAGATTGCATTAAGGCCTTCAGGATTGATAAGATCATCAACCATACAGACAGACCTTGGCCTTGAAAACTTTATCAGATCAAATGATACCTTAATAATAATATCAAATTCATAATTGGCTATTTTTTTAAAGATTGCTTTGAAGTGTTTGATTTGAATGGTGATGGATTCATTTCAAAGGAGGAAATGTTCCATATGTTGAAGAACAGCCTTCTCAAACAGCCGTCTGAAGAAGACCCTGATGAAGGAATTAAAGATTTGGTGGAAATAACACTTAAGAAAATGGTCAGTATGGATAATTTAGAGTTTTATATTAAAATGTTCAGGCTAGATGTGGGATAAAAAATAATTCAAATTATAGTAACTATCAGTTTCCTGCTTAGTGAAATCAAACACTTAGATTGTGTTCTTTCATTATAATATTAAAAGTTCTCTTCAATTTCACTATTTAGTCTCTTATATTCTAACACCTTTCTTTCTATTAACACTTGCCTGTGAACAGACAGCTGTATTTGTGATAAATATTTTACATGTTGACTAACATATGGCTGGTCACCCCCAGGATCATGACCATGACGGGAAATTGTCCTTCTCAGACTATGAACAAGCTGTGAGAGAAGAGACTCTTCTGCTGGAAGCTTTTGGACCATGCCTACCTGACCCAAAGGTAAAGAGATCTTATTTCCACTGAACAGTGACCAAAATATAATGAGGATCAGCAACCTAAGACTTTTTGTTTTGGTGAGTGATGGATCAGATGAATCACCCTCACCCACAGAGAATAGCTGCTACATAGAGGAAGCCCACTGCAGAAGAACCTGATGGCTCATCTTATAGTACTATTATAGCCCAATGCTCTGTTTCTCACTTACTAATTCATTCATTTATATAAGAAACAATATTTTAGATTAATTGAGGACAGAAGCACAGATGAAAGGCTCAATGGCAGCACTCAAGAGCTAATATTTTTCTAGGAAAAACAAACATGAAAATAATGATTCAAAAGTGTGATAAATATTATAATAATAGTTAATGACTTGTACAGGGCTTTATCTATCCCAGGCACTGTCATAAGCATTATGCCCCACATTGTCTCATTCAATTCCCCTAACAACCCTATGAAGTAAGTACTATTATTATCATTTTACCGATAAGGAAACTGAGGCTTGCAAAGTTTAGGCAACTTGTTCAAGTTCGTGCAACAATTATGGAGTACCCTGGTTCTGGAGTCCACAGAGACATGTATAGAATATTGTGGTAGTCACAAAGAGGGCATCTAAACTGGCTGTTTCAAATGATTGGTAAATGGCTGGTGGGAAAAGGAAGGCTAGGTTTTTAAGGACAAATAGTCAGCTAAGTCAAAGTGGAGAAGAATAATGTCCCATCTGCAAAAGAAGAAACTAGAAAAGAAAAGGAGAAGGGAGGGAGGGAAAAGGAGGGAGGAAAGGAAGAAGAAAGGGAGGAAGGAAAGAAAGTAAAGGAATTACCTTAATTCCACACCTACTTTTATATCCTGTCCAATGGCTTTCTTTTTAGCAGTCAAGCATCTTGAGGAAATTGTCCACATGTGCAACCTATACTACCATTGCTTCTTCCTGTGCATCCTGAAGCTGCTCTTGCTGAGATCACCACACACTCCTTGTTAATAAATCCCAAGCATTCAGCCTTAGGGTTCTTGTCTCACTGCACCACATTTCTTCCCCACCCCCAGCTTTTGGGCCAGCTTCTCCTGCTCTAGGAAGCACCTCTGCTACCTGCCACAGCCAGGCTGTGATGTAATGAGTCCTCCTGGCCTCCTATAGTCTATGGTGTGATGACTTTATTGAAACCTTCAGTGCAGTGAATTAAGTTCCATAGTTTCTGGCCAGCCTCTGCTACTAGTCTGGAGGCTCTTGGAGTACTGAGTCATGTAGTCATGTTCATCTTTGTGACCCCTATCAAGTATTATGCTTGGAATATAGTCTGTACTGGTACTATCAGTGAGTGAAAAAAAAATGTATGAACACCCCAAGTTCTTGATCCCATTCTTCCTCTGGTATCTTGTTTCTATTCAAAGAAGACATACAGAATATTTTGTTTTGTTCTGCTTTTTTTGGAAGTCTGTACTAATTTTGAGCCCTTTATTTTACAGAGCCAGATGGAATTTGAAGCCCATGTATTCAAAGAGCCAAATGAATTCAATGACATATGAGTACCAAAATGTCCGTGTTGCCTCAAGTGAGTAAAATAGGAAGTGTATATATTTTCTGCTTAGCTCAGAAAGATGATGTTGAATTGTGTGTTTGGGGTGAGGAATGGTGTTAACAGACATGTATCCTTTAACTTTGGTATAAAAACCAGCTGAAATGGATGGAAGACAAGAAGTTTCTTATTAGATGTTGGGTTTGGTAAAACAATTTAACATTGCTAAAGGTATTTTATACCTAGATATCTGCTGAAGCACATAACTGCTGTAAAATGTTTGTATTAATGAAATGAATAGCAAGATTATGTAATCATGAATTATTAAAACAAATATTCATGTCAGAAAAATACCGGGTATAATAAATTTAAGAATCATTAAAACTACTGAATATTTTTTGGAACAGTAAATAATCAAGATGGCATCAAATGATATTGGCATTTAGCATTAAAATACCTTTCTGCTAGGCACTGAGGGAGATTTAGAGAAATGAAAGAAACATGCAACCTATTTTAAAATGATCTCTTTTGTTTGATGCTTTGCCATAACAACCTGACTAGATTGTTAGTGTCTGAGGGCAGGGGTCTTATCACACCCATCCTTATATCTGTCTCAGCAGTTATTACAGTCCTATGCACAGAAAGGGCTCTCAATAAATACTGTGGATTGAAAAGTACAAAGTACAACAAGAAAAATCCAAACTCTTGGCCAGCAGCGAAAGAGGAAAGTGCTGTTTCATGCGTTTAATGAATGGTGCATGGGTACAGCTTTCTGTTTATCTCTGGAGTCATCCTGGTTGCTCCCCACTCCTGCCATGGCACTCAGTTGGGAAGCCTGTTCCAGGATCTGTTTTTCTACCTCACCTCCACTCTTTGTCCATGTAGAAAGGTGTACCTCAGTGGTATCCACCCCCCCCACTGCCTGGGATTCCCTTTGTGCACCCCCTTATAAGGGGACCTGGCTTGCCCTTCTGCCCCTCACTGCCCCTCAGGTGCCTGTAGGCATTGGAGAGAAGCATGAGAACGATGGAGCCTAGTTATGTCTATGAGTTATTGGCTTTTTTAGTAAACGCATGCAAGCAGCTGATATCTCTCTGTCAATATATAAACATTTAGAAGCTGCTTGGATATTAAATATCTTTTACTGCATATACATTATTAGCATTAAACAAAAGGGTACATTGAGTAAAAAATGGACACTTACAAATAAGTGGAATAATCAGTTACAAAATAAAGATATTTTACTGTCCCAGTATTTTTTTTAAAATTTAGATTGTTATATACTTGGACTCTGACACAATTTTTCTATCTTGAGTTTGTGTAAATAATGCAATACACAATGTTTTTAATTTCTTAATTGTAATTTTCTGATTACAAAGTAATAGAGATTCCTGAAGGATACTTCAGAAGTTTAGGAAATAAATAAAATTATACATTAATATTCTGGTATAGATCCTTTCAGGTTCTATTAAGGCATCGGTAAGTATACCTATATATTTTTAGGTAATCACATTGATAATATTCTTTTAAAAGCTGCCTGTTTTATGTGTCTCTCTCTCACAAACATTTCTCAGGTCACCAGATATCTCTCTACAGCCTCACTTGTAATGGATGCCTGGTGTCCCATCTCTACAGACCCCATTAAATCACTCCCTGCCACTGGCATTTTGGTTGTTCCCACATTTTTGCTATTAGAAATAATTTCCAAAATGAACTGTCCTTACAGATAAATCTTTTCACATGCATCATTGGTGACATCCTTGGAGTGAGTTTGTAAATGTAGGAATGTTGGGTTAGAGGCCAGCATAATTGTGAGATTTCTAGCACATGTTACCAGATTACCCTCCAGGAAGGCCTGCTGTGCCTGATGCATGAGAATGCCAATTCTTTTCCATATGGGGAACATTCTTCTAACTTTGCTAATGGCATGGACCAAAACCGACCAAGATTTTAATTTCTCATTTAAAGAACTAATCTTGTACATCTGTATCTAAACTTCTTATTGTAGTTTGATTAAAAATTGAGTCCATGTGAATAACCTTGTGCTATTACATGACATTATTTAAAGCTAAAAAATATTATAAAAATTTCTAAATAATTTTAGTGACACTTAAGATGATATCCGTCCCTAACCATAAGAACTCATAATCTCTGTTTATGAGCTGTCCTGTACATTATAGAACACACCGCCGTGGCTATTCCTCATCCTAATTTGTCCAAATCATTTCCTTCTGCTAGTATATCTAGATTTCTGGATTCTCTTAGTTTCACTACTGTAGCAACTCATAAATGATATGAACACTGAAAATTCACTCAACGTAATAGTAGGGTCATCTGACTACAGAGTACCTTTGAGGAAAAGCTTTCTTTCCTTACTCTGAGCTCTGTGGCCCTTTGCCTCCTGCTGCCAGGCTTGCCCCGACTCCTCCTCCTTGCAAGTACAGCCAACAGCCAACGTTGCTCAGCCCCATATTTGCCTGTCTGTGGAGCAGCTGGGTGAGGACTATGGATGAACAAATGTAGTTTGGAGGACTGAATATAGTTGTCCCCTCACTGACTTCTCAAAGCTTTGGCTTCCCTTTCTCCTCTCAGCACTCTGGGAGGACCAGCAGAAAGCAGGTCAGGCTCCTGTGGGAGAGGGGAGCATCGCCCTGCAAGCAGCATGGAGGTATTCTGTTTGGGAAACAATCAAGTCCTTTTTTTTTTTTTTAACTCCAGGATTTAAAAACTGCCACTGCAAACTGGCAGTCCTGCATTCTTAACCTGCAAATATCTTTGGGTACAAGATTGCACTTGTAAGAAGCCAAGCCAGCAATTGCTTGCATTATAAAATCATCCAAAACATTCACTAAGTTCCTACTTTGTGCTAAGCCACGAGACTTAGCATATTCTAGGTCAGCTGCCCTTCCCTCACCTTGTTTGTGCTGTACAATGAGGACTCTACACCATGTGACAGTGCCGTCGTGACTTATCACTGTTCAGAGTCACTGTGACGGCCCTTCTCCTGCCGTTCTCCCCTGCCCCCCAAAAGTTACATTATTTTTAATTAAAGAATCTGTTAAAGGGACTTAAAATAGAATACACTGTGAAACTTGAAAGGCAGTCATGCCTGGAAAAGGTTTCTCTGAGCTGCTCCTCAGATTGTCCATTCTTCCCACTGCACTTTATTGACTGCATCCATTTCCTCAGAGAATCATCCCCTAACTCCCCTGTAGCATCCAGAGCTGATGATTAGTCCCCACCAACTATGGCAAAGGACAGCTGGAAATTGCATTTGACATGAAGAGACTATGAAAGATATTTTTCAAAATAAAACTAATCCATGCATATGTTAATTACAATTTATCACATTGTGAGAATTGGTGGTAATTCAAAAGAGGTAGAAGTACTATATTTCTTTTCTCGACTACTGCAGTTACCTTTTCTGTTAGAGTAAAGCAGATGATTTCTTGAAGTGTTTCCAGTCTCAGTTGCCATTGAAAGAGGAGCCACCTGAATACAGCCAAGCAAATCAAAGCCTTCTTCTCAGGAGATGAATCTGAAGGAGACTTGCCCAGTTTCACATGGGGAGCAAAAAAAGGAAGGAAGTCTAACAGTGAAACATTCTGAGTGAAATAAAGCATGCTTCTATATTTGAAACGTCTTTATCAGAATGTTATTACCTTATGCAGCAGTTAACTGCCTCCAGTTCTATCACTGGCGATTTGTGGCTTTCTGTGTACCCCACGCATTCTACCTAATCTGTCAAGAATATATTTCTCCCCCCAAGACACACATCCTCTTGTTTACTTCACCTCCTCATGCCTGTTAGCCCACACTGCCCCTATTATATGGACCAGTCAGGCTCATGGAGAGTTCCCTGGATGAAAAGTTTGTCAACTTAAAGGGAATTTGAATAAATTGGGTGAAACACAGGCTGTCTTCCCCTTAACCTGTATTGCTCCTTCCTGTCTCCTGTCCACACCTCCAAAGTCTTTGTGTGAACCACAAAGTCCGCATCACACACAGCTTAGAGCCAGGCAACAGTGAGCCTGAAGATGAAGAATGGCATGCGCTTCCGCAGAGGAATTTACAAGTTCTCTCTGCCAGTGGCTTCTAGAACTACAGTCACTATCACCTAGAAGAAGCCATTAGCCCCACAGCACAGGGCAGCCCAGGAGATTAATTAAAACCATTTGGTCAAATCCTCCTTAATGAACCCTGCCGACATACAGCAGAGTCATAAAGTAGAATAAAACAATCCCCATAATCTCTAGAATACATTATACAAAAATCCAATGAACAGTTTTATTCCAGGCATTATGCTAAATACTACATTAATTATCTCACTCATTTCTTACAACTATCGTAAGAGGGAAACATAAACATTACTTCACAGTTTCATCCTACAGATTGACAGAATTGGAGATTAGGAAAATGGTGAAAATTTCTCAATGTCCCACACTGGTAAATAGCAAAGCCAAGATGCAGAACTCATCTAGTTCTAATGTTGAGACCTTTTTCTAAAGAAAAATTTATTCTTCTTGCCATAGATAACCCCCTGAGGCTTGGAGTAATTGAGAACTCCAGGGTCCTGAAGAATCTTCAAATTGCCCCTTAAGACTACCTGGTGGTGCTATGTAATATCTGTATGTATGTGAGTGAGACCATTGACAACTCTCTCCAGGGCTCTCTTTTCATCTGAAACACTGGGATTTTGGAATTTTCTTTCCTTAGCTGAAGTTTCCAGTTTGGAAGTAAAGCATCCATGTTTGGTACCAATGTCAGTCTGAACCTCAGGTTGGAACCTGGCCTTCTCAAGAGTCCAGGTGTCTGTGAATAGTAGCCAGGCTTCAGGCCCTATGACTCCAAGGTCAGCACAGGGGCAAAAGTGAGATGTGTGTCAGTGAACCATGGAAGCTGAGACCACTGCTGGTTTATGAGGAGAACAGCAGAAGGCCTTCTGGAAGGAGGGAAAAGAGCCAGATTCCTCAAATGGAAAAGGACAAGGAATGGGTTTTTTGAGCTGTCTTGGGTGGCAACAGAGAAAGACTTCTATCTGGACAAGAAAAAGATGCCCATGATGAGAAGCCATGTTATCAAGCAGCAAACACAAGAAATGACTATATAGCACTTATTAGGTGGCAGTAATTAGCACAAGGATGTACAACTAGGAGATTTGTACCTTGGATTTGCAGCACAGGCCCCTAACAAGGCCGTAGCTCCGACTGTTTCTTACTGTCATGAGCTCTCACCTTGCCTCGCACAGGCCACATGAACTTTGAAAGCCTGAAGTAAATAAAAGCAATTTATAGATTGGATGAGACCATAGTATCTGTCACCCAAACTGGGGTAATATTGAGAAAGAAAGGAGATGCTAATAATTACACCACGACAACATAATTTTGGGTTGTCCCAGACAAAGCATGTATGGTCACCCTATTTATAATCTATAAAATACTCCAAAAACTACATTTCACGTAAAATGGGAATAATACCTACTCTCTGCTTTTATTGCACAGGGTTTTTATAAGAATTTAATGAGATAATGTCTATGATACCATTTTGTAAACTGTGATACAATACACAGATTAACATAGGTATTCATTAGACAGGGACATATGTGCCCTGTATTAGAGGATGCTTGTGTTCTCGATAGGAGCTCATATGTAATTATTAAATAAGAACATCTAAAACCTGGAAATAAAAATCCCTGGCTTCCCGGACCTTTCATGGGACCAAATGTATGATATTGCTTAAGTTACTTAGCCAAAGAAAGTTAAAGGATATCTGAAAAATACCTTTAATAATTTAGCTTACTTAGAGAAATGAATATATTGAAACTAAGACAAAATTCCAATGTAAACACCACCCAGAATTTTCATGAATATTACACTCTTAGTACTTGTGAAGAGACCCATCCTATTAACACATGCATGCACACGCACACACACCTCTGTCATTTCAAATTCACAGACACACATGGTCGTTTATCCCTCTTTACAGACACAGTACAGCTCCTTTAATTTCTCTTTTCATGAAGAGAATGAGAGTAATTCTACAGCAATTGGCCCATAGGACTAATGACTGTGGTCCTGATTAACCACAGTCAAGAGTTAACGTGTTTGTTATGCTGGTTCTAAGGTACTGAAATAATAAAGATAAATTAATAAAATTTATGCTTTGTATAAAAGTATAAAGGTCTAAAATCCCATTAAGCAAACAGAACCTTGCATCCAAATCATATGAGCTCCATCCAGCCAAATTCATGCATCGCTCTACCTGCAGAATTCTTAAATTGGATAGTATAAACTTGACTAAGTACAAAACAGGCTGCTGGCCTCTGTGAGTTTCTAAATATTGCTTGGTTCTTTATTTTGATTTATATAAATACAGAAAAGAACACAGCAGCCCTAAGAATTACAGTCATTAAGTAGGAAGAAGGTGCACCCTTTTTACATCGAAGGACTCTGAAAATCATCCTGTTGGTATTGATGCATGATGTGCTCCTGCCACTACGTCCAACAGCTGCAGACTATGTACCGGACCGCAAAAGCAATACGCAAAAGAGGACATGGTCCCTACATGCAAGGAGCACACAATCTAGGTGTCAGATTTGCTATTGTCTTAGATGGGGAGGAGGAGGAGGAAAAGAGAAAGAGAAGTAGGAAGATGAGGAGGGAAAGGAGAACCAGGAGAGAAAAGGAGGTCAGGAGGATATGGAAAAATAAAAAGATTAACTGAGTAGGGGCAAATGTTTTATGGCATGAATTTTTTAAAAGAAAACAGGTAAGCAGGAAAGTTAAGGGGGAGATGCTTTTCTCTCCCTACATATTATTACAGAAAATCAAGTGGTGGATATAAGAGCGACTGCCGGGCTTTGCCGGGCCTGTTGAGAAATTAGTAGAGTACAGGAGATATCATCATGGGCAGAGCAGGATGTGGGGCAGGCCAGGGCCTGCATGCCCAGCACAAGGTATGTGACTGAAAGGCAAAGAGCTGGCCTGCGGCAGGTGCAGCGCAGCCAGTGCCCTCGGCCCCAGGAAAAGAAAACCTGCAGGTGCAGTCGAGACATGTCCTGAGTCTCCAAAGCCACGCGTTTTTCTGAATAGTTGTCCTATCTTCATTGTCTGCCGGCAAGATTATGGTTTTCAGAGGGAGGGGAAGAGAGAGAGGGAGTGGTTAGGTGGAGTCTCCAGTTCTGGGGCTTTGATGACACACGCAAGCTGCTCCAGAAGTGAGGTGCAGTCAGAGGAGGTGGGACTATGCAAGGGCAGTGGTGGTGGTGGGGACTTCCCACACCAGCCCCATGTAGCCCCTGGATCCCTGGGAGGGCCCTCCACTCTCCAGAGACCATGGTGGATTCAGGGAGTCTGTTGGTTGCAACCCAGCACTGTCCCACTGCCCTCCACTCTGGACATCCTTTTCCTTCTACTCTAGCCATCCTTGGGCAGAATGATTACCTAAGCATTCCACCTCAGTGCTCAAAAGCCCAGAACTACTCAAATTCTCTTGGCACATCCCCAAAACCAACATAGGTTTATGTATACTGTTTGTGCTTAGTGATTGTTTACTAAAGGACATCTTAGTCCCTCTCATGACCTGTAATCAGAGGAAGTTTTGCATATAAACAACTATTGTGTTGAACTAGAAATGACAAAGAAATGGATCCATGTGTCTTTTGCAATTTCCCAATATTGGTAAAGGGGAACCCCCGCCCCTATTCAGAAAAAGGCTATTAGAGAATGGAGGGACCAGGATGTGGAAACTATGATTATATTTTCTATTTTATAAATTTAACTCAAGGTTACAGTAGTTGCTATAGTAATGACTGTCAACAAAGGAACAAGGAGGAATGGACAGAAGGGTGAGGTGACTGAATGGGGAACCAAGGAAAAGATCTAGTGAGCCAGAAAAGGAAGTACTGGGGCATGAAGAAGGCTCCACAACAAAAATTAGAGAAGACAGCAAGAACAATCTGATCCCTTCAAAAACAGTGCCCAGAGACAGTACAGGCGATAGCACAGCCCAGAGCACTATATCTGGAGAGAGGCCAGAGGAAAAGGAGGACGAGGGTGTGTGGAGGGACAGCTGGAGGGCTGGACGGAGGAAACTACTGGGGCAAGAGGAGATGGGGCAGCACAAGCTTATCACCAGGTCCAGATGTCCTGTGAAGCCACATGCTGGGGAAGGCTCCACATATTTGCTTGGATCTTCCTTCTGACACTCAGGACTTTGGAGCTTCTGGAAGGCAGACAGCATCTGGGTGGTGGGGAGAGATGCACCCATGTGAAGAGGGTGAGGGATTATTCCAGGTTGAATTCCTTCTTTCTCAGGTGACTGGATTCTGGCCGCCCTGCACCTCCCCCTTTCATTCTTGGCCTGCCTCAGTCTGCCTGAGGCATGCAGGCAGCTGCTCCAACCACATGCCCTGTCAGGACCTGTTGCTTCATGGGGAAGAATGCAAGAATATCAAACCCTTTCAAATGCTGAAAGGGGAGGGCTCTGCTTTGTAGGGTGTCAGGGTTTTGGGATGTGAGTACAGTACAAAATCGTAATATAAAACAATTTAAGACTGAACCCCAGAACCCAGAGAGAGTAGGGGTTGGTGAGTCTTTTTGTTCCTTGACTGCAAGAAACCAGCGGTGGTGAAATTCTTTTGTCTCCCTGCTCCAGGTGAGTAGGAGCATCCCCTTGTAGTGCCCCTTCCCACCCTTGCCCCTGCCACCACCAGAAAAGCTGCAGCTGCGTTTCTGAGTTGGAGAGACCCCAAGACCTTTGCTTTGCCCAAACCCAGCACTCACAGCTGCATCCATCAGGGCCAAACACATGCACATTCTGGTAAGCCCATTGAGCAAGAAGTCCTCATCACCATGCCAAGAAAGGGATGCCCATCTACAGAACCCCTGGACATGTAGCACCCCCATGCACCTTTGCACTGGAGAGGTGGCATAGCCAGGGTTAGAGGTAGGCTCTGCAGCAGGCAAGACTGACACTCTGGTCTCACCACCTTCCTGTGTGGCCACAGACAGGAGCCTTGACCACTGTGTGCCTCACTTTACACAGCTGCAGTGTGGGGGTCATCAGAATATCTATCACATAAGGTTGTGAAGATCTAAGTGAGTAGATCAAAAGCACTTAGAATGGTGCCAAACACATAATAGATGCTCAACAAATATTAGCTCTCCTAATTATTACACATAGCTCTTATGTAAAGATTTGTGTGCTTTGGCTGCATTTCTGGATTTTGGACCAGTCTCTTCATTCAGTGTTACCTTCTCAAAAAGAGCTGTGATATCATACTCCCTTGATTTCCCTTTAAAGTATCCAGATGACCCTTAGTGCTACTGGCTACCAGTCTGCTGCAGTTCCTGAGCAGGACTGAAATTCCTCCAAGGATCAGTGTCCTAGGTGGGTATACCTGGAAGGAGCCAAGACAGGTACAATTCAGCTGCTGTGAGGAGGTGATTAAGAGAGTCCTCATTATATGAAGCAAAATACCTTCCCTGTAAAACTGCTCAGCTAAGAATAAAATGGTTTATTTTCATAGGATGCTGACTTTTGGTCAAATTGAAATCCCAGTTGGTTAAGCATCTAATCTAGGGGCCTTCTCCTTATGAAAATATATGAAAGGATGCCCTCACTTTGAAGGAATCATTTCCTATATTTTACCTAACCACTAAATTACAATCTATTGTTATATGAGCTTTACAGCACTTTTTAAAAATCAGGTCTTAATTTAAGCTGAAGTTCTGTGTGCCTGCACATGTGTGTACACACATGTGAACTCAAACTTACACTCAGTGGGACTTCCTCACTCTGAATCTCTTGTCTTCAGTCCTCAGCCCCACCTTTCTTTGCACTTACTTGCAGGTTTTGCCTCTGAGTCTCCAGATGTATGCATATGGTATCCCAGTCTGCCTGAAGGACACGGTCTCTTGCATTACTGACCATTTCTAATCACCTCATAGAAGCTTATAGACCCTATGTGGGGCTCAGATAATAAGGGGAGCTGGACACAGTCTTGGGATCACAGGCCACAGATATATATATGCCTCTGGGACATTGATTATAACTTTTAGGCCAAAGGCTGCCCCTGAACGCTGTGTCCTGAAGGCCAATCTGCAAAGCAGAGCTCTACTCCCATTAATGAAGGCTGCAGGTGCATGTGAGTTAACTGGCTGGCTAATGCCAACAGCTGAGAGGGTGGAAAAGCAAAACCTGAGTCAACTAGAGCATGGAAACTCAACATGGTCATATACTAAGTTAGTTCCTTAAATATCTCTGCTTAGAAGAAAAGAATTACCTTGAAAAAATAAACAGTGAAAGTTTTGCTGTAATGTGGACTACAATTGTAATCACTGTAGGAATCCATATACAAGCACACACAGCCTTTCTTTCACAGATAACATAAGGTAGATGAATACAAGGGAAATATGGGGGGAGGTATAGAAATTAAAGAGAAGAAAGAAGAGGAGAGGCAAGAGGGGAAAATTAAATGGTGAGAAAAGAGGAAGAACAACATGAACCTCACTCTTATTTAGGAATTGCAACATGCATTGTACAACAAAACAACAATGAGATGTGTTTTACCTTTGCATTAGGAAAATGCCACTTCTGATGGACGGTAGTGGGAAACAGCTAAGCAAAGGCTCCAGGAATAATAAACAAGCCAGACTTAGGGCTCTGTAGGGAGCAGGAAGGGGATGCCTTGCTCACAGTGGTGTCCCAGTGCATCTCATGCTTATGGCACAGGGCCCAGCTTGAAATCCTGGAGGAGGGGGAAAATAAGAAACAGCTGTTAGGAAAGGATTACCTGGTTTGGGCTCAACCTCACTTCTGGTTGTAACACGAATGACAGACAAGTAGCTGGTGGAGGTGAGCAAGCGTTCCAGAAAAGCACAGAGTGCACACCTCATCTTCAGGATGAGGTTCCACTGCGTGGAGGGTCCATGCCTCAATGGAGAGTCCCCTTCTCTCTAGAAGGTAAGCCTGGTCTCATTTGGCTGCAGAGCAGCTGCAATCCTGCACTGCCCATACAGCAGCAGCAGCCCACTGGGAGCTGGTTAGAATGCAGAGTCTGGAACCCAACCAGCCCTGCTAAATCAGGATCCTCATTTCACTGGATCCTACAGTGACACGGGTACGTGTGAGAAACTCGGCTCTGGATACCCTGGAGACTAACCAACCATGACTGGCAGCATGTAGCAAAACCTTTCAAATGCATCACATATTGCAAAAGGAATCACTTAATGGACTTAGAGAAATGAAAACTGAGGTTTGATTTAATTGCCCTGAATCTAACCCCCCCAAAAACATCAACAAAAATGGGAAGCTGTTTTAATTTAAATATTAACCTAATTTTACTCATACCCAAAGAAGAAAAACATTTTTAAATGGAAATGGACTTTACTGCAGCCAGAAGTAACTTGGTAAAACATAATAAGGAAAAGGTCTTGCTAGACAGTGAGTCCACCAATAGGATGCATCATTTTCCTCATTGGATTATGTGAAAACAACCTAAGAAAGCAGCAGTCCTGAATGGCTGAGGCAATCATGGGCTTATAGACTAGGAAGAAACGGAACTAATAACATTATAAGGGTCTGCCAGTAAATCCAATATTTAAAAGAGAATTTACCCCGATATGGACATCAAAAGGATGAAGTGTTCCTAGCTGCCTTTCATTCACACGTGAATTCACTTACATGGACACAGTCATGGAAATTTCAAGAGCAACATGGGGAGTGCTGAAGACATACCAGAAATCCCACTGGTGTGTCATTATATCCACTCAATCACTGACATCCTTTGGGTGCTGAACAGTGTGGCCCTCATCCTCAGTAATTAGTGGCTTGCTGTGTACTCATGCCTTGATTTAATCCCTAAAGAAAATACCCCTCCCCCTAAGATACACATTCTCTTGTTTATTTTCACCTCCTTCTGCCTGGTCAGCCCACACTGCCCCTGTTATGTGGCCCAGCCACACACACACACAGTTCCCTGGGTGAGAGGTTGTCAGGAGAAAAGACATTTGAATAAATGGGTAAAATATGGGTTCTCGTTCCTCCCCCTTAACCTGAAGTGCACTTTTACAACCTCCCCCTCCCTGCATCACCAACCTCCACTGACAGTCCCCAGCTGCCAATTATCCCTGCAGGGGACAGTCTTCTTCCAGTCCTATACAAAATGGAATTTGAAGGAAATAAAAATGCCTAAGTAAAAAATTCCAGAAAAATAGAAAACAAGATTTTAAACTCCTGTCATTGAAGAACACTTTTAGTACTTTAATCACTGTTTTGGTCAGAGAAGGTAGTGGCATTAAAATGCTTGATCATTAATAGCAATATCTTCTCATTCCATCACTAAGTAACAAATCATAGTAGCAATATGATTGAAAACCATCAGGTCAAACTTTTGTTAATGGGTCAAGTAGTTAATAGAGCGCACAGGCTGTGGACTATCTGTGCATTAGAAGACATTTCCTGCTCCTTCTTTAATCCATGCTCACCGCTTGTGAGTTTGGTACTGCTACTTACTTCTTAGTGTACGCCTTCCTGTCTTTCAGAGAAAACCCAATCCTGTAAATGTCTTTTAGAGCTTGGAAAAATTACTAAAATGTTCAAGGTAAAGCATTTGGTTTTACAAAAAGTTAGTATTGCTTCTGATAGAAAAAATCTAGCCATTCCCTCAAAGGAGCCTTCTAATCCTAAGAAATTCCTATTTCCCTGAATGATTGGTTTCGTTTCTCACTCGAGATCACACACAACTTGAATCCAGATATATCAGATCAGCTTGTTTAAAAAAATATAATGAGGAAAATAAGGAAAGAAATTGACAAGTAACAGATTGGTTGAAGGCAAGCAAGATCTCACTATGGACTGGCAGGAAGCCAGAGGCACAGAAGGTGGAGTTTCTCTCTCTTTTTCATAGCCATGTTATTAGGGAAAATCAAATGGCGAATATAAGAGCAACAGCCTCATTTTGCAGGGCCTGTTGAAAAGTTAGTGGAGTACAGGAGATATCATCACGGGCAGAGCAGGATGTGGGGCAGGCCAGGGCCTGCATGCCCAGCACAAGGTATGTGACTGAAAGGCAAAGAGCTGGCCTGCGGCAGGTGCAGCGCAGCCAGTGCCCTCGGCCCCAGGAAAAGAAAACCTGCAGGTGCAGTCGAGACATGTCCTGAGTCTCCAAAGCCACGCGTTTTTCTGAATAGTTGTCCTATCTTCATTGTCTGCCGGCAAGATTATGGTTTTCAGAGGGAGGGGAAGAGAGAGAGGGAGTGGTTAGGTGGAGTCTCCAGTTCTGGGGCTTTGATGACACACGCAAGCTGCTCCAGAAGTGAGGTGCAGTCAGAGGAGGTGAGACTGTGCAAGGCCAGTGGTGGTGGTGGGGACTTCCCACACCAGCCCCATGTAGCCCCTGGATCCCTGGGAGGGCCCTTCACTCTCCAGAGACCATGGTGGATTCAGGGAGTCTGTTGGTTGCAACCCAGCACTGCCCCCCTGCCCTCCACTCTTCAAACAGTGGTTGTGCAAGTCAGCAGGATAAGAAATTTTACGTTAAAAGTTACAGTGACTGAGAAAAGTCTTTCTTTCTTGCAGGTATCTGTTACATTCTTAGAAATGGGCAAATCTATTCCAGTTAGAAGTTATGACACTTTTGGTGCTTCTGAAAAGTTGCCTGCATTCTCAGCACATACTAGATCATCTGAATAAGAGAAAGGACTTCTGGAGTGTCTTCTAGTCACTTTTGCCATTAGGCTCACATACCTGACCAGCCCAAGTCCTCTCACACCTTCACAGTTCTTTCAGCCTTCCTTCTACATTTTCCTGCCTGACAAAAAGTCTTACCCTCCCTTCACATCAAATTTCACCTCCACTCTCAACCTTCCCATTCTCTGCCAAGAAGTCTGGCCCCAAGCCCATTGTCCAGACCTCTCACAGCATCATATAGCATTGCACTCATTTATAAATTTTGATTTCACTGAGACCAGGGACTATAATTCATTTCAGTGCCTTGTCTGGCATATAATAATTCCCCATTAAAGTGACAGATACATGAAGTTCTCAGACCAAACTAATGGACTCTATAGGACTCTAAAAATTTCCCAAACATTTTCAGAATTAAGATCTTCTACCCTTATGAATAACAAATGTTTGTGTAGACAATCCATGGTATCCGACCCTCTTAACAAGCATGTCACACCACAGATCTGGCCATTATAGGAACACATTTTTTCCCCAAAATCTTTAGCTTGATTATTTTAAACTTTTTTTGAAATTATATACTCAAACTTTGTTTTTTTGAATATTTTATTGTTGTTCTATTACAATTGTCCCAATTTTCTCCCAGTTGCTCTCCACTGCCCCACCCACCCCTACCAAGCCCCTGCTCCCACAGTCATTCCTCACCCTGTTGTACATGTCCATGGGTCATTCATACATGTTCCTTCCCCTTCTTTCCACAATTATCCCCCTCCCTCCAACTCTCTGGTCATTCTCAGTGTGTTCTTTGTTTCCATGCCTCTGGTTCCATTTTGTTCATTTGTTTGATTTGTTCATTAGGTTCCTCTTCTAGGTGAGATCATATAGTATTTCTCTTTTGCTGCCTAGCTCACTTCACTTAGCATAATATTCTCCAGTTCCATCCATGCTTTCGTGAAAGGTAGGAGTTCCTTCTTTCTGCTGTGTATCATTCCATTGTGTAAATGTACCAGTTTTTTGATCCACTCTGAGTATTTTAAACTTCTAACACAATTTCCTAAACTTCAGCTTTTCAAACCTCAGTGTCATTTAACTTTATCTTTCATGTCATAAATGCTTCCACTACTTTAATCCCTAAATTTTCTCCCAAATTATCAACTGGCATTGATCATACTTTTTTTTCCCTTTTCCTAGCATTTCCTGTTCTATTTTTTCCTCTGACTAACTCCTGCTCATACACCATACTTGCTTCTGGCCTTGAATCTTTCAAGAAATTCTCTCTAGAGGTTCTTAGTGAGATGCTAGCATACCCTCCTGTCATCCCATTGCCGTATACAGCCTTTATAGTACAATTTCCTGTTAGCAAATCTTCAAAAGAAGAACTTCTCAAGGGACAAAATCTACTTTATTCATCTGCAATCCTGTGTCAATAAATGACTGTTAATCTCTCATCTTGTGTGAAGATTCTATAAGCAGCCTGGGTAGGGTCTGTGAAGCTGAGGGATTTGCAGAGGATATAAGTTGTCTAGATCCTTGGAAAGTTAGGGCACCCCAGGAGTGCTGCTAAGATCTAAAGAAAACCAAACCTATTCAGGCCCTTCTCTACAAGCTTAAAAATAGAAATGGGAGAACAAAACAGTTCTTCATTGAGGAGTTGACATATGTGAAGAATTTACCTCCCAGTGCCCCTTTCACCCACAGTGCAATGCAGCTACCAGCTCCTGGAAGACTTCCATCTCAGGTTAATCTTGGGTATTCCTACAGATGACAGTCAACACAAATACTCTTCACATGTACTGTGGGCTGCACAGCCACAGAGAGAGCAATGGTTCACTGTGTATCTTAGGTCAATAGTAAAATGTGATTTACATCAGTACTCTCAATGAATTATCTTATGAGGTCCCGCACCTTTGTCAGCTAAGAGTCTCTCCATTCTTGAAGGTGTACATCAAATTATATTTTCATGGTGTATCTCCAACCCTCAATTCATCAATAAAACCCAAAAATTGAAAATGAGAGAGGTAACCAAAAAGTCCTTTCTCCATCTTTTGAATCCCTGGTGCTGTCTTTGTTTTTGCTATCAATTTGGCACAGTTTTATAGATTTAAGAGACTTGACAGACTTGTATTCACCATTCTTCCCATACGCACTCATATTTTTGCATAAACTGTCACGTTATAGGTATTCCATAAATTTTTCCTATCTGACCGATAAAAAGAACACTCTGATCGCTGATCTAAAAGAAAATTCTCCCAGGAAGCTGAAGCCCAGAGTTTCTACTAAGCGGACTGTCATTCTTTAGAGCTATTCTGGCCGCCATGAAAACAAAACCTATTTCTCCAAAGTAATTGTAGTTTATAGAAGTCTAAGTATTTGAAAGTTTGGTCATGATGACAATGCAGTCACTTTTTTATGAAGAGCCACATATGAAGTCTAATGGTTGGCAGATATGGTTCAATGTTATCCATGTCCTAACTCAGGTAACTGAAGGATTTTTGTTATTTGTGTGACATTTTAATACTTTACAATCTCTTTTATATTCATGGCTTCATTTGATCTTTACAACCATCCTAGAAGTGGATGGGACAGATGTGATAATTAATGGATGAATAAACTGAGGCACAGAGAGATCAGGAGACTTTTGCTCTGAAGTCTGCATGAGAGAAGTGACTGTGGACAAGATTACAATACTGGCCCAGAAAAATCCAGCAACTTTAAGCAAAATTCACGTGCAACCAAATAGAAGAGTGATGCGTGCTAAAACAGAGGTCTGATTAAAGTGTTATGGAACACAGAGAAAGATATAAAGACCAAATTCCCTGACACGCTCTCTGCATCCCAGGAGAGGCCCTCATCCAGAGAATGGTGATTCGATGGGACCTGAGCACCACTTTGCACACAAACTGTCCCAAATGCTGCATGTTCTGAAGAGATAAAAGGGGCTTTGAATAAGTACAGTATGATAATTATGTTTGTTTTAGTAGAGCAATGTGCACTTCTGTTGTGCTATGGCACAAAGTTCTAATCATTCAGACACAGCCATTAGTTCTCACACAGCAGAGATGATAGCAGATGTTATAAAGATAGCATCTCTTGGCAATTCGCCCACAAGGCCCAGCCTCAAGGCCACTTCAAAAGCAGCAGCAGCCTCTGCCAGGAATATCCTATCACATGTCCTAAGACATTAGAGCCCTCAGTTGACTAAACATCTGGAGGGAGAAAGGGGTCAGTCAATGTGTCAGTAACAGCCCTTTCTCTCACACCTCTCAGGTAGAACAGGTGGCGGCTGGACCTGGTGAGAACAGAGTGATCTGGGCTGCCTGGAGCCCTGTGTCCTGCTGGCTGTTCACACAGACAAGCAGCCCCCATCAGGACACAGAGCCTGTGTGAAGAACTCCTTTCAAACTTACAAGGCTGAAAGGAAGTCATTTATTTGACTGGAGAACACAATGTACCTAGGAACTTGTCCAACGTGTATATGTATGTGTATATGTATATACACATAGATATATACATATATATAAACTGACTGAATTTGTGTGTGTACTATTGCTCAAACCTGAGTGCCCAGAAGCAGGCACCAGCCTGCCTGCATTTTTCCTATTCAGGCTTATTAGTTACAGTTAGGAAAACACAAAAGGCTTTAAAAAGTTCAAAGAATTTTTTTTTTAAAAGTGTGTCATTATCACCAACAAACTGCTGAATATTTAGATTTCTGTAAACTAAAAAAAATGTTAAGTTGATAGACAATCAGTGGCTATTTTTTCTCTTCATCAACCATAGCAAGGAGATTTCCTGGAAGTGGAGTCCCTGAAAGCTTTAGTTTCTTTGTTTTCTACACATATGTGTGCATGTGTGAATGCGCATGCATGGGTGCACACACACACACTTGTATCTTTAATAGGTTACATGCCTGGAAACAAGAGGCCTGGAAAGAAAAGAGTGAGGAAATGTTCTTCTTGACAAATATTTCTGCCACTTTGTTCTGTAATCACATTTTTCTCTGTCTTCTCTTCTCACTTCCACCAAGCCATAGAAAGACTATATTCCATAATATTTGCAGCATGAAGTGCTCTCAGTTTTTAAAAAAAGACTAAAAAAACCTCCTATAATATTTAGGGAAACCACACTTAATTCCTGCTGGTACAGACTCTGTTTGAACAAAGCCAAGATTTGCCGTCAAGAGGAGACTTCCCAGGGAGTGGAAGGAGGAGATAAAAAGTGCTAAGATCCTATGGGTTGCCCCCTCCACAGCGACATGTTGTTAAAAATTTCTATTGGTGAGGGATTTCCCATAATCATTGCATTGTTCTTTGCTACCATGTGAAGATGTAAACGATAATCTAGATAGGAAAAAGACAAAGAATATTTTTCTTAGCTCAGGAAGAAGAACATGAACTTTAGAAAGACCTATACAACTCAAAAGGTCTCTAGAAGTATATCAGTTAAAAAATAACAAAAAGTTTAAAAGATTTAAATAACTGCCAAAGTATT
This sequence comes from Desmodus rotundus, assembly GCF_022682495.2. NCBI lineage: Eukaryota > Metazoa > Chordata > Mammalia > Chiroptera > Phyllostomidae > Desmodus > Desmodus rotundus. The sequence goes on along the minus strand of NC_071394.1, from coordinate 48,219,647 downwards.
AACAATGAGAAGTAGCATTGAGCACACTGGTATAATTGGCTTTGTACCAGCCAAAGCAGAGGAAGGACAATCATAACCCTCTACTAAGAACAGAATTTTACACAGATGAAAAGGATCTTGAAGTAACATTAAGTCTATATTTTAATACTAAAACACCAACAAATCACTAAGTGCCATCCTGGAAGATCAGGATGGGTGGAGACGGTGGAGAACATGTAGATCAAAGACTCATCCTGTAGACAGGAAAACCAGACCCAGCTGGCTCGCGTTGTAGCTCGCTGATGGGGGTAGGGCTGGGAATAAAATTAAGGAAAATTTTGTTACTACCCCCATTTTACAGATAAAATAATGGATCTAGGGTAATTCAGCAAATAAATAGCACAGAATGGCTTTTACCTAGAGCTTGCTGTCCTCAGTCTCACTACTCAAACTTCATAAAACAGTGGCTTTGGGTCTGGATACACAAATGAAAAATGGACTAGTGGATATAGGTGAGTCTTGAATCTACATTTGCAAACACCTTCTAGCAAAGTGGCCTCCATCTCTCACCCCAGGCAAGGTTTATGCCCTACAGCATAGCCAGGAGCCAGTGTGCAGGGCTATGGGTAGGAAACACAACTATTTTGGGGGAGGGAGTGATGGCCTACGTGCAAAGAAAAGCTCAAATCCTTAATTCCACCCTACAAAGTAAGTTGATACCTAATTTCCCTAACACAGTTCTTCTGAACAAATACCGTATTCTGCATTTGTCTCTCCACTTCACATACCAAATAAAGAAGTACTAAAGCAAAAACAAGGCAACTTCAGCTTCCCTGAGAAGCAATATATTGATGGATGAGATTGGGCTACAGATGTTTTAAGACCTCAATGATGAGAGACTGAAAAAGATGCTGCACCATCAGACTCAGCCCACCCAGACTGGGTGTGTGAGCCCAATCAGCATGATTTCTTTTGTATTTCTTTTTTAAATCCTCACCAGAGGATATGTTTATTGATTTCAGAGAGAGAGGAAGGGAAAGAAAATATCCATGTGAGAGAGAAATATTGATTGGTTGCATCCCATACATGCCCAGACTGGGGATCGAACCTACAATCCAGGTATGTACCCTAACCAGGAATTCAACCTACAACCTTTCTGTGTACGGGACAATGCTCCAACCAAGTGAGCCACCCAGCCAGGGTTACAGGCATTATTCTTAAAGGTACTCAGCCTACAAGAACTGTAACCCAGATAAACATACAAGTACTCATTAAGACCAAAGACCAATTCCTACTCCTGTATGAAACATGGGATTCCCTTGACAGAAAGAAACATTTTCCACTATCAGTCTTCATAGAAAGAGGCCAGACTTCTAGCAAAGATGGAGGCATAGGTAGATATAGTTTGCCTCCTCGCACAACCAAAAGAAGGACAACAAATTTTAAAAAAATAACCAGAACTGCCAGAAAATTGAACTGTATGGAAGTCCAACAACCAAGGAGTTAAAGAAACATTCACCCAGACTAGTAGGAGGGGGAGAGAGGGGCAGCTGGGGTAGAGAGGCAAGGTGGTGGCTGGAGGGCCAGGCAATTCCACACTTGGGTGCAAATAAACCAGGAGGAACAACTGGGGAGTGAGATAGACCGCACAACCCAGGTTTCCAGCATGGGGAAACAAAGCCTCAAAATCTCTGACTGAAAAAACCTGGGGGTTGAAGCGGCAGGAGAGCTCCTAGCCTCATAGGAGAGTTCACTGGAGAGACATACGGGGTCCTAGAATGTACACAAAACCACCCACTCAGAAATCAGCACAGATTTGCTTGTGGGTAGCAGAGGAAGTGACTGAACGCTGGCTGAGAGCTGAGCAAGTAGCATTGTTCCCTCTTGGACCCCTCCCGCACAGACAGCACCACACCACAGCCACATGGGTTGCCCTGCCCTGGCAAATACCTAAGACTCCATCCCTTTCTACATAACAAGCAGGCTGAGACAAAAAAAATATGGCCCAAATGAAAGAACAGATCAAAGCTCCAGAAAAAAATACAACTAAGCAATGAAGCGATAGCCAACCTATCAGATACAGAGTTCAAAACACTGGTAATCAGCATGCTCACAGAAATGGTTGAAAGTGTTCGCAAAATAGAGGCAAAAGTGAAGGTTATGCATTATGAAATAAAGGAAAATGTACAGAGAATCAAGAGTGAATGGAAGGAAACCAGGACTCAAATCAATGGCTTAGAGCAGAAGGAAGAAACCAAGATTCATCCAGAACAGAATGAAGAAACAAGAATTCAGAAAAATGAAGAGAGGCTTAGGAACCTCCAGGACAACTTTAAACTTGCCAACATCTGAATCATGGGGGTACTAGAAGGAGAAAAGAAGAGCAAGAAATTGAAAACTTATCATGAAAACATAATGAAGGAGAACTCCCCCAACCTGGCAAAGGAAATAGACTTCCAGGAAGTCCAGGAAGCTCAGAGAGTCCCAAAAAACTTGGACCCAAGAAAGCACACACCAAGGCACATCAGAATTACATTACCCAAGATTAAAGATAAGGAGAGAATCTTAAAAGCAGCAAGAGAAAAGGAGACAGTTACCTACAAATGAGTTCCCTAAAGACCATGAGCTGATTTCTCAAGAGAAACCTTGCAGGCAAGAAGGGGCTGGAAAGAATTCCAAGTCATGAAAGGCAAGGATCTATACATCCAAGATTACTCTATCCAGCAAAGCTATCATTTAGAATGGAAGGGCAGATAAAGTGCTTCCCAGATAAGGTCACGTTAGAGGAGTTCATCATCAGCCAGCCCTTATCATATGAAATTGTTAAAGGGACTTATCTAAGAAAAAGAAGATCAAAACTGTAAACAGTAAAATGACAACAAACTCACAACTATCAACAACCAAACATAAAAAACAAAAACAAAAATGAACTAAGCAAACAAGTAGAACAGGTACAGAATCACAGAAATAGAGATCACATGGAGTGTTATCAGAGGGGATGGGGAGGAGGGAGAATGGGGGAAAAGGTACAGGGAATAAGAAGCATAACTCATAGGTACAAAATAGACAGGGGGAGGTTAAGAATAGTATGGGAAATGGAGAAGCAAAAAACCTTATATATATGACCCATGGACATGAACTAAGTTAGGGGAATGATGGTGGGATGTGGGTACAGGGCATAAAGGGGAGAAAAAATAGGACAATTCTAATAGCATAATCAATTGTGTATATATATATATATATATATATATATATATATATATATATATATATATATATAGAGAGAGAGAGAGAGAGAGAGAGAGAGAGAGAGAGAGACCCATCTCAGGGTGGGTTGAAGTGGGAGAGCATGTCTGCCTTTGTGGGGTAAGGTGTCAGGACTGAGGTTCCCTGGGGTGGGGGAGGAAGTGAAGTCTGAGAAGAGGCAGTGACCTAGGGGATCTTGGTACTTGGTGTCAATGTGGGGAGTGCCATGGCTAGGGGTTCTTAGCCTATCTTGGTGCATCAACTGCTTTGGCTTCAGTAAGGCCTATTAACTTCCTTCTCATAAAAATGTTATAAATACACAAAATAAGATAAATAAGATTTTGGAAAACAATTATATTGAAATAGGTCATGTCTGTACACCCTTTGGTTAAGGAGCTCGAGTGGCCTAAATTTTGGCATGAAAAGTACATGTAAAAAAAGTCACTGTAATATACTATCTGATTTTGTTGTCACAGACTGTCACAGGTCATTTGGTCTGCCACTCTGATGAAGGACACCTGGCTCCAATAGGATTCGAGGTTAGAGCATCCATTTCAGACTCCCAAAGGCCTCAAGTGTTGCTGTAAGCCGCTCTGATTCTGTATTATACCGAAACGCCAAAGAACAGGCTAAGAACTAAAATGTGATTTTCAAAACAAAGATACTTGTGCAAAATCATATTTTTAATAAATTCCAATTAATACATTTGTTTATAGGACATAATGTATTATTATTTTATATTTTATGTTGCTTTTTTATGAGGCACTCAAATCATAAATAAATCCAAGGATATTATCTCAAACACAGATAAACATAGGGCATGCAGGACTCAATTTTCATGTTCTTTCATACATCTTCAGAGTGGTGTCTGATCACAAATGCTGGCTGTTACTTAGAAGTTTGAAATGGAACCTGAGAGCAGCCACATGAATCCTGGGCCCCCAGGCTCACAAGGAAGCACATTCACCAGCCCCATGCACCTGCTCACCTGTTTCTGCAGAGCTCTGAGTCCAGAGAAGGGCTCTAAACATTCGGAAACACTGTCATTATCCTCAGAGCTAAGTACACAAGCGAGTCTAGGCCTGTTGCTAGTTGCCTTCAGTAATCAGAGACCCAGACACATGACTCTTTGGAGGAGCCAGGAGGCAGCTGCCACCCACACTTGGCCCCCACGACCACCATCAGGACCTAGGCATGTCCTGGCTGACCTTACCCCACCACCACGCTCTCCCTAAGCCATAGGGTCTAGTCCCAGTGCCAGCCTGGAGGCACAACCCCTCCCCCCACTCCCAGCCCTGGTCTTCACTCCCCCACACTCTGTGGACTGAAAGCCCCTCTATCATTCCACCCCACCCCTAATATGTGAAGATAAAAGAAAGTGAACCGTGCATAAGTCTCAACCTAATGTGCAAGCAGGAAGCTTAGATTTCACACAATGACTTACCTCCAACATCTCTTTAACATGAGTCTTTTCCAGTGTACATTAATGTTTCTCATGTTTGTATTCAGTCAGTTCTTCTCAGGTTAACTGGCAGCTCTAATCACCATAAAGCCTGAAGTCCAAGGGGAAGTCACATAGTGAACTCAATTCCTAGTGGCACCTAGGGAAGACCCACAGCCATCTGAACTTCTCCTGTAGCCCAGGAAAGCATCCACCCTACTCTCCACTGCTGGCCCAAATTATAATGTTAAATTTTCTAAACATGCACGAGCCCAGTTTTCTCCTTATCATGGCTTCTCAGAGATGATGGCTTCTGCTCTGTGGGGGATCATAGCACGAGGATTACTCTGTTCCTCTCATAAGGCCCAAAGATTTGTACACCCTAGCAAACCCTTTGTAAGGTCTGTTCCAGTGCCTAGTCAAAGTATTGGGGATTTCATGTACTTAAGAACTGAGGAAGAGGTGCTGGAAGAAAAACAATCTCCAGATAATAAAGTCAAAGCAGTGTTTCGATACCAAATACGTCACTTGTTTTCTTTTGGAATTGTCAAATGGTAGTAATATCCCATTTGACAAATCCAAAGGCAAAAGAATATTTTCTCATTTCTATGACAATCAGGTTTCCAAATAAAAGAAAAATAATAATGAAAGAACAGAATCTAAGACCAGGTAAGCTCAGAGAGAGATTTTACCTTATGCATTTTATTCTTGTACAAAATGCAATCATGTCCTGCATCTCTTCATGGGGAGAGTCCTACAGAGAATTCTGATATCTCACTTTCCTAGACTAATTTTTACAATGCAGAAACATTTGTTTGAGGCAGCCCTTAATGCAAACTGGGATAGACACTTAATTCTGGCTCCTGACATTGTTCTGAAGGGCTCATGGCCCCAGGTGAGGCCCAGGCACCAGAGGTGCCTTAGAGTAATGTAGTAGATAATCCTTCTCTAAAACTCTGGCTCTAAAACCTTGGCAAAGTCCACTTGACTTTCAAATATTTTTTGTGTGTCAAAGCTCTAGCCCAAGCTTTGAAATAATACACTCCAAACTATTTGTGGCAGCTTTTGTGGCTGAGCACTTTGTGACACAGAGAAGAGACTGATCTTCCTTCCCAAAATGCATGCATGAAGTGGCACTTCAAGATCCTGATATCAATTTTTTGAATAAACACCCAGAAGTGGAATTGCTGGATCACACGGTAATTTTATTTTTAATTGTGGAAACAAGCAAATATCCATCAACAGATAGAGAAGTTGTGGTATATACATATAGTGGAACATTACTCACCCTTAAAAAAGAAGATCCTGGCATATGCAATAACAATGGATGAATCTTGAGTACATTATGTTCAGTTAAATAAGCCAGTCACAAAATGAAAAATATTGTATGATTACACTTATATGAGGTGTCTAAAATAGTCAAGCTCATAGAAACAGAAAATAGAAAGGTAGTTACCCTGGTTTGTGGGGAAGAAAAATGAGGAGTTGTTTATTGTATATAAAGTTTCAGTTATGCAAGAGAATAAATTCTAGACTCTGTTGTATAACATTGTGTGTGTGCTTATAGTTAACAGCACTGTACTATACACTTAAAAATTTGTTAAGAGGGTAGATCTCATGTAATTTTCCTTATTGCAATAAAAAAAGAGATAAACATATAGAGTGACAACCACTAGCAATCCTTTTGCAGTCTTGTGGAACTGGAATCCTTTGCTTACACTGTTCTCTCTGGAAGGCCCTTTCCTCCGTACTCCTTCTTCCTACATGTGTGAGAGGCACAGGCCCTCATTGCTCCATTATATGTAGAAAGCAACTGAGGCTGTCAGATGCTATTTCTCCAAGACTCTCTGTATCACAAGGCACTGGAGCACAATACATACCCCATCTCCCTGTGGTTACAGGCACTCAGGTCTCTGACTTTGGGGGGTTGTTTGAAGGAGTAAACAACTAAAATTAGTATGGTATGTACTTAGAACAGTATCTAACATCAGCTATTATTTGTATTTTAACTAATAAAAATAATAATTTTGTTCATTGAATGAAATGTGTTGATATGTGGTAAGTGCCCTGTGGATTAGATACTCCAAGATTGCAGTAACCCTGCATGTATCCCCAGTGCCAATATTTGTGCATGATTATTTTGTTCTTATGGTGTGTTTTGTTTCAGGCTGGTGGGGAGAGGGTGGTGAAGAGGTTCACCATCAGAATTACATTCCAAGAGTCGCTTTTTCTGAAATTGGACCCTGTTTCTACAAAAGGTTCCAAATGTCACACCTCCTATTATAACTAGAATATGTACTCTTTACATATACAGACCAATTAAAGGAAACTACAGGATTCACTATAGTAGGCTAAATCTGGGAACCACTCTCATAGCATGGGAACTGAGCAATCAAGCTTTTCACAGTGATTAAAGCTACAGGTTTAACAATGCCAAGGAGGGATGGGCCAGTCTCCCCATGAATTCATTAATTGTGTTTATTGTACATATAGTCTACCTGTGTCTTTGAGGCTTGGGATCATAAAGTATGAATGACTGCACCTAAACTACAGAGCTGTTGTTTCTGCTCATTCAGTTTCAAAGAGAATTCTGTTAGACCACAAGTACTGGGGTCCCAGCTCCTCCTAACAGGCCAACAAGCCCAGAGAAAACTTAAGCTGTGCATTCTACCCTACTGGTAAAGGTTAAATGCAATAGGTCACTTAGCAGCAACATGATTTAAATTAGGGAGAAGGAGAGATTTCAAGATGGCAGTGAAGTAGGTGGAAACTACACTCACCTCCTCCTCAACTTCAGCTACAACTAAATTAAAGAACAATCATCCTGAAAAACCAACTGAAGACTAACTAGCTGAAGAGAGTCTTATACCAAGGATTTATAGAAACAAAACATATCAAAACAGATGCCATCTTTCTTGGTTGGAATATTTACCTCTGTGTAGCATCAGTTTGGGGAACAGCACCTGCCCCACTCTCTGGACTCCCTCTTGCTCAATTCTGCAGAGTTTAAGCCCTGCTGAGAAGACAGCTGCCTTGGTCAGGGTATAGAGGTCTGGGCAGACACAGGGAGCATCAATGACTAAGTTGTCTGGCTTGGGGCAGAACCCTCTTCCCTTACTTTCCTGGGAACCTGACTGGTGATTTCCCCTCATGGGAGATCCAATAGAAACACACTCCCAGCTTCCAGCAGACCCAACTTCCCAGGTCTGAATACTCAGTACACCTGACTCCTAATGGCTCCACCCTGCTGAGGTCAGGGCAGAATTCAAAACAGACTAAGTCCTGTGGCTGTGGTAAGGGGACCACACCCACCACCATCTCCAAAGCCAGAATGGTACTTCTCCCTCACCAGAGATCCACTAGCCCCATTATCCCAACTCCATCAGAGGCTCTTTTAGTGACTGAGCTTAACAGGCAGACAACAGGCTAAGGTGGGTTAAGGCAGATATCAGGGTGCCTTAGGACTTTTGCTGACTTTCCCCAGACTCAGTGCTGGAAAAAGCTGGCCTTAGTGCACAGTTTGTTCTTCCTGTGCACAATCAAACCCAGGAGAGGCAGCTACAAACTGTAAAAAGCCTGTAGCTCCAAACAGATTGCCAAGGGCCAGGCACAGATAGCATTAGATATTAGAGTGCACCAGAGTCCCTCCCAAGAGACCCAGAAATAACACACCCAGTGACAGTACATTTCATGCAACATCAGAGTAGGATCCCATATTCCTAGAGCAGCCAGCTCAGGTGTCCAAACAGACTGTGCCAGTAGGTCCCAGAGGACAACTCCTATATGAGGCCAACCCACAAAGACTGAAAGTCATAGGAGATCTGTCTAATACCTAAAAACAAACACAAAGAGTCAGCTAAAATGGGGACATAAAGAAAGACTCAAATGAAAGAACAGGAGAACTCTCTAGAAAAAGAACTAAATAAAATGTAGGCAAGCAATTTATCAGATATAGAGTTCAAAGTAATGGGTATGGGATGCACAAGGAACTTAGTGAGAAATACAATAGCATGAAAAAGAATATAGAAACCATAGAAAGGACCGCTCAAAAAAAAAAAAAAGAATACAATATCGGACATCGAAAATACATCAGAAGGAATTAACGTAGGCTGGATGAAGCAGAGGATCAAATCAGCAATTTGAAAGACAAGGTAGAAAAAAACACCCAACTAGAGCAGCAAAATTTTTTAAAAAATGAAACAGAATTAGGACAGTTCAAGAGAACCTTTGGACAACATGAAACATAACATCCACATTATAGGGGTACTAGAAGTACAAGAAACAGAGCCAAAGATTGATAACCTATTTAAAGAAACAATGACTGAAAACTTCTGACCTGGTGAAGGAAAAAGACACCCAAGTCCAGAACACAAGAAAAGTCCCAAACAAGGTGGTCTCAAACAATATGAAACCAAAGAGACCCACACCAAGACACATCATAACTAAAATGCCAAAAGTTAAAGACAAGGAGAAAGTCTTAAAAGTCACAAGAGAAAGAGAGTTACCTGTAAGGAAGATCTCATGAGACTGTCAGCTGATTTCCCAACAGACACATTTCAGGCCAGAAGGGATTGGCATGAAATATTCAAAGTGGTGAAAAGCAAAAACCCTACAACCAAGACTAGTTTACCCAGCAAGACTATCATTTAAAATTGAAGGAGAAATAAATAATTTCCCAAGAAAAAGCTAAAGGAGATTGTTACCACCAAAATAGTATTACAAAAAATGTCAAAGAGATTGCTTTAAGATGGAGAAGAAGAAAAAAAATAGAAGAACATAGTTAAAAGAATAAAATAGCAATAAATACATACCTATCAATAATCACTTTAAATGTAAATTATTTAAATGCTCCAATCAAAAGATTATGTTAAGTGAATGGATAAGAAAGCAAAGTCAACATATATGCAGTCTAAGACACACATAGGAATGAAAAACACACACAGACTAAAAGTAAATGGATGGAAAAGTATATTTCATGCATATGGAAATTAAAAAATCTGGGCTAACAATACTTATATCTGACAAAATAAACTTAAAAACAAAACCTACAGTAAGAGACAAAGAAGGAGAAAACAATGATAAAGGGAACAATCCAACTAGAGGATATGACCCTTGTCTTATGCACCCAACATAGGAGCACCTAGTATGTAAAGAGAGTTTTGATGGACATAAAGGGAGAGATTGACAGTAATACAGGCATAGTAGGGGATTTTAACATACATTGACATCAATGGATATATCTTCCAGATAAAAAATTTACAAGAAAATGGCGGCCTTGAGTAACACACTGTATCAGAGAGATTTTACAGATATCTTAAGAACATTTCACCTCAAAGAAGCAGAAAATATATTCTTTTCAAGTACACAGGTCACTATGTACAGCAGACCTCATGTCAAGAAACAAAACAAGTCTCAGTAAATTTAAGAAGATTAAAATCATATCAAACATCTTCTTTGATTATAGTGCTATGAAACTAGAAGTCAATCACAAGGAAAAAAATGGAAAAATACACAAAGACATGAAGGCTCAATAACATGTAACTAAACTTGAATGGGTTAAAAATGAGATACAGGATAAAATCAAAAGATACCTTGAAACAAATGAAAATGAGACAATAACAATCTTAAATTTATATGACACAGTAAAAGCATTTCTAGCAGGGAAATGCATAGCATACAGGCCCACCTCAAGAAACAAGAAAATTATCAAATAAAGAATCTAACTTTACACTAAATGAACTGGAAAAAATAAAAACAGGAAAGTGAGTAGAAGTAAGGAAATAATAAAGATCAGAGCAGAAATAAACAAAATAGAGTCTAAAAAACAATATAAAAGATAAATGAAATTAAGAGATGATTATTTAAAAAGATAAACATAATTGACAAACATTTAACCAGACTCATCAAGAAAGAAAGATGACCCAAATAAATAAATATCAGAAACAAAAAAGAAGTAATAAATGACACCAAAAAATACAAAGGATTATAAGAAAATATTATGAACAATTATATGCCAACAAATTGGACAACCTGGAAGAAATGGATAAATTCCTAGAAACATATCACCTTCCAACACTAAATCAGAAAAAATCAGAGAATCTGAATAGACAGATTTTAACTAGAGAAATTAAAGCAGTAATCAAAAAACTTCCAAGAAAAAAAATCCTTCACCAAATGACTTCACAGATAAATTTTTAACAAACATCCAAAGAAGAAATAACACCCAACCTTCTCAAACTATTTCAAAAAATTCAAGAGGAAGAAATACTTCTAAGCTCATTTTATAAGGCCAGTATTATCCTAATTCCAAAACCAGCTAAAAACACTATAAAGAGAGAAAATTATAGGCTAGTATCCATGATGAATATAAATGCTAAAATCCTCAAGAAAATATTAGTAAACCAGGTCCTACAATACATTAAAAAGGTCATACACCATGATCAAGTAAAATTTATTCTGGGGATGTAGGTTGGTACAATATCCACAAATTAATAAACATGGTATGTCATACAAGCAAAATGAAGAATAAAAACCACATTATCATATCATTAGTGCAGAAAATGCATTTGATAACACGCATCACCCATTTATGATAAAAAAAACTCTGATCAAAATGGGAATAGAGGAAATATACATCAACATAATAAAGGCCAGATATGACAAATCCATAGCCAACATCATACTCAATGAACAAAAACTAAAAGATTTCTGTTAATATCGGGAACAAAAGAGGAATGTTTGCTTTCACCACTCTTATTGAACATAATACTGGAAGTCTTAGCCACGGCAATAAGACAAAAAGAAAAAAATAAAGGGCATTCAAATTGGAAAGAAAGAAGTAAAACTGTCTTCATTTGCAGATGACATGATAGTGTATATAGTAAACCCTAAAAATTTCACCAAAAACATCCTATTAAGCTAATAAATAAATTCAGTAAAGTAGAAGAATGCAAAGTAAATATCCAGAATTTAGTTGTATTTTTATGCACCAATAATGAACTATCAGAAAGAGAAACTAAGAAACAATATCATTCATAATTGCTTAAAAAAGAATAAAATACCTAGGAATAGATCTAACCAAGGATGTAAAAGACCTGTACTCAGAAATTTATAAGACACTAAAGAAAGAAATTAGAGAAAATACAAATAAGTGGAAGTACATATTGTGTTCACGGATTGAAAAGATTAACATTAAAAATTTCCATGGTACCCAAAGCAATCTGTAGATACAACACAATTCCTCCCAGGATACCAATGGCATAGCTCACAGAACTAAAGAAATATTCCAAAAATTTATATGGAACCACAGAAGACCTTGAATACCTTCAGCAAACAAGAAAGAAGAACAAAGTTAGGGGAGTCATGCTACCCAATATCAAACTATACTACAAGGCCATAGTAATGAAAACAGCAAGGTACTGGCATAAAAATAGATATAGATTAATGGGACAAAATAGAGAGCCCAGAAATAAACCCATGCCTCTTAATATATGACAAAGGAGGCAAAAACATACAATGGGTAAGGCCAGTCTACTCAATAAATTATGTGGGGAAAATTGGACAGATACATGCAAAAAAATGAAAATAGACCACCTTCTTACCCATACACCATACACAAGAATAAACTCAAAATGAATTAAAGACTTAAATGTTGGACTCAAAACCATAGAAATCCTAGATGAAAACATAGGCAGTAAAAACTCATTCATTTCTCATGGCCACACTTTTTCTGATACATCACCTCAGGGAAGTGAAACATAAGAAAAAATAAACAAATAAGACTACATCAAAATAAAGACTTTTTGCACAACAAAGGAAACCATCAACAAAAGAAAAAGACAAGCCACTTGCCTCGGGATGGGAAAACATATTTACCAATATTACATCTGATAAGTGCTTAATATCAAAATGTATAAGGAACTTATAAAACCTAATTAAAAAACACACCAAAACAAATAATCCAGTTAAGAAATGGAGAAAGACCCTGAACAGACACTTCTCCAAGGACAGCCAATAGACATATGAAAAAATGTTCAACATCATTAATCATCAGAGAAATGCAAATTAAAATCACAGTGATATATCACCTAACACCTGTCAGAATGGCTGTCATCAATAAATCAACAAACAAGAAGTGCTGACCAGGATGTGGAGCAAAGGGAACACTTGTACACTGTTGGTGGAAAGCCACCATGGAAAGTAGTATGGAGTTACCTCAAAAAATTGAAAAGAAAAAAAACTGCCTTATGACCCAGGGATCCTACTTCTGGGAATATATTCTAAGAACTTTGAAACACCAATTTGAAAAATATATGCACCTCTATGTTCATTGCAGTGTTATTTACAATAGCCAAAATTTGAGCTGTGGTACATTTACACAATGGAATACTTGTTGACTGTAAAAAAAAAAAAAATGGAAATCTTACTTTTTATAGCAGCATGGATGGACCTGGAGAGTATTGTGCTATGGGAAATAAGCCAGTCAGCAAAAGAGAAATAGAATGTGATTTCACTTATATGTGGAATCTAATGAACAAAATAAACTAACAATATAGACTCATAGTTAGAACAGATTGATAGGATTTAGAAGGGAAGTGAGTTGAGGGCTGGGTGAAAATTATGAAGAGGTTAAACAAAGGATAAAACCCTCATACACAAGATAATAGTATGGTGATAACCAGGAGGAAAGACATTGGTGGGAGGTAGAAGTGGGTAAAGGGGTGATAAATGGTGATGGAGACTTGAATTTGTCTGGTGAATACGCAATACAATATATAGCTGCTGTATTATAGAATTGTATTTCTGAAACCTATATAGTTTTTATTAACTAATGTGCCACAATAAATTGAATGAAAATAAAAATATATTTAATTATAAAAATAAATAATATAAAAATTAGGGAGAGAAATATTTATATTTGCCTTATGATGTAATAAGAGTCACGTTTAAGTCTAAATGTAGAGAGCATTTGTATGGATTACCATATGTGGCCAGGTTATGAGCAACTATGCCCCCATCCCTGCTCAAGACACAGGCTGCTCCCCAGTGTGCTAAGTGCTACCATGGTCTCCATACCTTCACAGGTCCCAGAAGTTTGTGAAGAGCCTATCCAATTTGCAGGGAAGTCTCTGCACCAGAGATGGGATTCCCCTTTGTCTCTCTTCCCTCAGCAGTTTTGGGGGTTCATCCTCTTCATACACTAATTTTTATTCGCTCTATACTTCCTGTTTCTGGAAAGTCACACATCCATATGCAAACCAGCAATGCCATTCACAGGACTTTTACACACAGACACCCTAACTTATAATTAAGTAGCCAATGTCTTATGAGAGAGTAGAACAATAATAAGTGGATATTTAATAAAGGGTTTTCTGTTATTTTCACTTGAATAATTAAAGAATACCCTAGAAAAATTTAAAAGTAATGTATATACTCAAAGACTTCACATTAAGATAACATTTTCTTTATCATATTCATATCTATGTTTATCCATTGACTTTGGTATTTACTCAATAATTGCTACTTGTGTCCAAGTTCATCTTTATACGTTAGCCTCATGATTACTTTACATGTATTAAGTGGTTTAAATCTGGATGACATATTATCATAAAAATAGACTGTAATAATTTTAGATACAATTAGCCAAGATTAATCCATGTTATTGAATACGAGTTTAGGTCCAGTACTCACACCCATGAAATTTACAATCTGTGTTTTATGTAATTCCACATTCATTGTTAATATACATTTCACAATATCTACTACTAATAATTAGGTCAATTAACTGGCTCACAGTTGCAACATGCATGCTTGTTTTGATATATTTCAATAAAAGTCACCACATACATTATGAGTTTCAAAGGTAATTCCATGAAAGAAATACAAATAACTGATCTTGTTAGGAGTCACTGTTAATGTGTTTTACAAATAAAACATTACAACTTCTTAAAAGGCTTTTCTAAAACTGTACTTATATTTAATTTTAATTGTTGAGACATTCACCAAACTCAACTGTAATTAACAAAATCAGTGGAAAACACATATATTTTCAAGAGCTAGAACAGCTTTATAGAGGCTCACAAGAAACACATTATATTTGCAGAAATTTCATAGTAACTGACAAAAAACATGTTAAAATTTCAGGAATTGTTAAACTTTACCATTATTAAACAACATATAAACTTACAGATTAACATTATATTAAATGCAAAATTAATAAGAATTCAAAAATCATCACTTCCTATATATTTTAGTCCATTTTACTATGACCTATGTTCTTGGGGATTTTTACATCTATCATATCAGCATGGTGGAAGTACTATGTAATGGTGAGCTAATGTACATATAGTCCTAACTCTGTGATTAATCATTATCTCCCTGGCAGCAGGAGATGGGCCACAGTGGGAGTATTGATGCTACAGGAATCAGCAAACTTCAGCGGTAAATCAGGGCTTGACTTGTTGTTTTGTTGATTGGACACACTTAAGAAAATGATGAAGTAAATATTGATAATACAGATTATACTTAAAAGTGCTTTGTGTATATAGGTCTTACATAATAAAATGGCACAACATATTGAGGAAATAATCTTCCTCAATAGTTTTCAAAACCTATTATCCAATTTAGCAAAATGTCACTGGTATCACTGAACAACAAGTGCAGCTCCTAAATCCATTTTCACTGTTTTATTTTCACCTTACTTGCTTACATAATTATAACAATAACAACACAATCACGTCAGAATCACATTTGTACATCTGCTGCAATGCTAGCTTGGCTACAGATACAAGATTTCAGCAAAACTCAACAAAAGCATTATTTAAGAGTCAAATGGAATTTATGATAAAAAGCAAGGTTTATTTTATTGTTATTTGTAATTTTTGCAATGTGTACATAACAGGATGATAATAAAATTATGTATATGTATATGTATTTTTTTCTGGAAAGCTGGTTGCTAACATTTACCATTTTAACACTAGGTATCTTTATTAGTTTTCCTCTGTGTGTATAAAAATTATAGGCAATGTAAAGAGATATACTTGCCTAAATATATTTCCTAAGGAAGCAGTAAGGGATATTTTGATTTTATTGTAAAAATAATTCCAGTTAAGAAATAAAGGTCTTTGGCGATAATTACCAAAGAGTGATTTACCAAAATGCTAAAACTCAAAGATGATTTGGGTGCTCTCATTCTATGACTGTGCATCAGAAAATATTGTTCAAGTTTATCCATTTAAATTGTATTCTCATCTAAATATATAATGATGGTATATACCTTATAATTTAAATTATTTAGATAAATACTTTCTAACATTTTAAATATATTTTTTAAAAAATTACACACACACCTACAGGTTTAGCAGCTGCTTCTCATGAGCTGAGACTGGAAAGTCAACCCAAAGGAGCAGTGAAAGGGTACAAGCTCCAACCCCTGGTTCTAGCACCATACTGAATTGTTCAATAAAGCCCATAGTATGTTCCAAAACCAAAGACACAAAGCTGCGGTGAGTGGACTTACTGAGGTCATGCCAAATTGTTGTAAGATAGAGATGATGCCAAGTGGGCAAGGAATATCTTGAAAGCCATTCAAGAAATGTCCAGAAGCCAGTGGAGGCAAACAAAGGGAAATAATGAGCAACATACCTCTGGGGCAAGCATCTCAGGATCAACTATGAAAGTAAGTTGTATGTATGGAACTGTTTCCTTTTTTACACCTAGAAAAGTGCTGCACCATAATAGAATCCAAAGTAATAGGATGAATGAGTGATATTCTGAGCCTGCCAACCAGGGTAGGCATAGTTGTTTGAAGGCTTTATATTTTGAAAACATGTATTATGAAGTTTGTTATGGCACTTAATTTTTAAAATGTGAGACCCTTTCAACCCTTAAAGCAGAAGTAGGAAACTACAACCTCTGCACCCAATCTAGCTCACCACCTATTTTTGTAAATTATGTTTTATTGGAACACGGCCATGCTCATACATTCCTGTGTATCTATGGCTGTTTTTCGCTGCAATGGCAGAGTTGAGTAGTTGTGACAGACACAATATGCACTGTGAAGCCTAAATACATACTATTTGCCCCTTTAAAGTAAAAGTTTGGTGATCCCTTCCTTAGGAGAATTAACGCAGTAGGTAAAATTCTTCTAATGCTTTTACCTTTCCTATGGTTCCACAGAACAAGAGTGGTTACATAATAATTCACTGTTCAATTAACACTTGTTGAATGCCTACTGTATATCATTAGAAATAAATAAGACATCCTCCCACCCTGGCTGGCCAGGACCTCTAATTAGAAACACAGAAAGGTAGATGCTTAATGTCAGACCTAGGACTTGGCCATAAATTTGAAGGAGATGCTCACTCCCAGCATCGGGTATGCATCAGGTGAGGTCTCACGTTTCACAAGTAAACAACTGTCACTCATCCCTTGCTTCTTTAATGCAACGGGTTCCTGCTGTTTCAGAAGTGGGGTGAGAGACTAAGGATGACCCTGATGGGCCTCTGCAGGAGTAGCTGTTAGGACGCCAGCCAAGACTGCAGCATGTCTTGTCACTCTCTTAACAAGTGACCTTGGTCCATATCATCCCCTGGAGCGGGGAAGAAGTGAGTGATACCTGATGCTACACTGTATAACACTCACTGTGGTAAACACTGTGGAGCATCATTTTATGTAACTAACACTTGTAGCAAACCTATGCAGCAAGGTTTCTCACACTGAGTAGGGAGACTGAGGCACAGAGTAGGAAAGGTACCAAGCATCCCACTGCTAACAGGTAATGGAGTAGGGAAAGAGTCAGATTTACTTCAAAGCCAAGTTGTTAGGCCTTCTGCTGGAGTCTGAAGCTTGAGGCAGGAGGGAGTGGTGAATGAAGTCAAATGTAGCAAAAAAGGTGGAGAAGAGTGCTCAATGTACCCTGGGTGTCATCAGTTTGGCATTACTGGTGACTTTCAGCATGGAAAGACACCCTTACTTTCTGTCTGGTATCTTCCCTTGATGCTGCCTTCAGTCAGGTGGCTTGGAGGGTAGACATTCTGGACTCTGTTTATCTTATTCTTTGTGTCGAGATCAACTTTAAAGAAAAAATGAATCATAAAATGCACAGCCTGCAAAAATGAAGTCTGAATGTTCAGATAATATCTGAGAAGGCTATTCAAAAATATTCAAAGAGCATATTTCCAGGGAAAAACCATGCATTTATTGGGTTGGCCAAAAAGTTCATTTGCCTTTTTTCATAAGATGGCTCTAGTGGTGCTTAGTCATCTTTAACTTCATTCAAAACAATTTTGTTAGATTATATTGTTACAGCTGTCATATCAGCATGTATTAAAAATTTATCAAAATAGGTGAATTTTTATATAGCCATTTTAATATTGAAGATGGAAGAAAATAAGCAGTATTTTTGGCATATCATGCTTTATCATGTCAAGAAAGGTAAAAACACAACTGAAAGGCAAAAATGCAAAGCAAGATTTGTGCAGTATGGAGAAGGTGCAGTGACTAATCAAATGTGTCAAAAGCAGTTTGCAAAGTTCTGTGCTGGAGATTTCTTGTTGGATGATACTCCACAGTCAAGTAGACAAGTTGAACTTGATAGCAATCAAATCGAGACATTAATTGAAAACAATCAACATTATAACATATGGGAGATAGCCAACATACTCAAAATATCCAAATCAATAAAGTTATTAGTGAAAATGAAAAACATGTCTTTCATTTTATGAAAAAAAAAACATGGACTTTTTGGCCAACCCCATATTTAGAATGCCCATTCCTGAACTAGGAAATCAGGTAGACCTGCTAAACTAGACCCCATCTTGAGCAAGTTCATATCCTCTTAGATTCTCTGTTTCCTAATTTACCCAACAGAAATAACAGGGCCTAATTCCCAGGGTGGTTGTGATAATAAAATGAGTCCACATTATAAAACACTTTAGTATTTTGGGGACATATATCAATATTGTTTTTTTTGTGTCTCTAATATTATTAGGATTGATGATACTATTATTGGTTTTAACAGTGGGTCAGGTTCTATGCAAAGAAATCAAGATATAAAAGTGAATAAGCTGCAGCCTCTGCCCACGGGGATTTCATGGAGGCTGACAGAGCAACAGGTAGCAGGAGGGAGATACAGGCAGCAGAATCCCTCCTTCAGTTCAGCTGCCTACAAAGTGTTAAATATTGAAGAACTCAACATATCTGTGTTGCATCGGTTTGTCATTTACAAAAAGGAAAAGATAGTGATGCTTGTCACAGTTCTTTCCTAATTCTCTTCCCCAAGTCCTTGTGTTTCTGGGGCTGGAAGATGATGTTCATGTCCCAGTTTCAAATAACTATGAAGCCATGTAAGTCACTCATTCTTGGAACCTGAGTTTTCTAGGTCCTAGAACCTAGCTGTCCTAGAACCTCCATGAGGTGGCCATGAGGATGAAAGAAGTTTATTGAGACACTTTAAATTCTAAGGTTCTATACCATTATAAGTTTTTGTTATTATTACAAAAGCATTCAGCACATAACATGACAACTCTTATACATTTCTTTATTTTAACATACTTTAATTAGAGTGCTAAGAAATCTACAGCTTCCTTCTGACCCTGCAGAGGTGTCTGTTGAGTGTCCAGCCTAATTTGTATCAGTATTTTTTCACTAGTAAATTTTGAAATCATTCATTAATCTAATTATTGTAGCAAATTCTGGATTACTCTAGAACCTCTCCAAAATTCATGGAATCATTTTGAAAGGATAGCACCATACTACCATGTGGAGGAGAAAGCCTAATGCCCAACTTCATAAGCTCTTAGGATAAAAGATACTGCTCCATGAGAAGATGTAACTATTGCTAACCAATTTTAACTGACTAATAAAGCAGATTAGTGTAATCTTTCTCCTGGAATTCAATTTAAGAACAGTATACAAGGGATACCCTCCCCAAAAAGAGAATTACCTTCTGGAGGGACAGCCCCTTGTAGTACAGGTTTTCCCCGTTAGGTGAGTGTTCTAGAAACCCATCTGTATCAGTTTACCAGCTGGTGTTGTTGTGAGAGGCTGCATTCAACTTCAGTGAATTTTTTGTGAGGACTCTTTCAATGTGTTTGCCCATTTCATGATGAGTGATTTACAAGTGCACCTGCCCACACCACACTGTGAAAACTGAGTATTCAGCAGTTTTTGACCACTGGGCTCCATCCTCGCTACTCACCTAATCTCACCCCAATTGACTTTTTTGTTGTTGTTTCCCTGGATTAACGTTTTGCCAACATGGAAGAGGCTAAACAAAAAATGGCAGAAGTACTAAAAGGCATCAAAATCAATGAATTCAAAAACTGTTTTGAGCAGTGGAAAAATGTTTTGATAGGTGTATTGCATCAAATGGAGAATACTTTGAAGGTAACTAAAGTTTAAACCTATAAAAATCAATACACAATTTTTTATAAATAAATTCTGTTTTGGGGTATCCCCCTACATATTATATTAAAAACTTGAATGCCAGGTGTCATTAACTCATTTCCATTAAGACCTTCAAAATACCTGGAAATTGAATCTGAATTCCTACCAGTCATTTGACCTTCTTTAAGACTTTATCCTCTGTAGGCCTTGATTTGTCTGCATGGAAAATAGCTTAATATCTATGCTGTAGAAATTTTATGAGAAATAAATCTGGTTGTATAAATGAGAGGCATGTAGCTTCTTTTCTATTCAGATATGTCATTTTTAATTGACACTGAATAGTTTCATATACAATAATGCTGAAATCTCAATGGGTACCTGTGAAGCACAATTATTGTATATAAGCAACATAGACAAAAACAGGGTAGAATTGTTACTTTTCAACACAATATTCCTCTTGTGGGTTGAATTTTGGGATTTATAAAACTAATTCCTCCTTGAAATTTTCCTCAAGATAGTTTGGGTGTATAGCAGACACCCCTGGTTGTCTGATTTTTCATTT
This sequence comes from Desmodus rotundus, assembly GCF_022682495.2. Lineage (NCBI taxonomy): Eukaryota > Metazoa > Chordata > Mammalia > Chiroptera > Phyllostomidae > Desmodus > Desmodus rotundus. Next base: position 48,199,032 of record NC_071394.1, on the reverse strand, counting down.
CTTCTCAGAAGGCAGAACCCATATTTAGTTTAAATGTTAACCAATATGGGTATGTTTACTTACCCTCTACCTAAATCTAGTTATAAATGGTAATGGGGTGGGGTCAATAATAGCAGTCATATTCACCACGCTAGTGGTTCAGCTAGGCAAGTGATGCATTTTTGACTAATATATGGTAAAAGGAACCCTTCTGGGGGGCTTCTAAGAAATGTTTTCATACTTCTAGGAAATGGAGTCTGGAACTAGATGGGCCACTCTCCACCTTTGGACAACCTCGGTCTAGAAGTAGTACTTGGAAGATCTGCAACCATCTTGTTCTCAGAGCCTGAGGATGAGGCCAACATGAAAAGCAGAAGAAAAGGATGAAATAAATCTGGTTCTTAAGACACCCAAGAGCTGTTAAATCAACCAACCTGAAACCTGTCTTATTTCTGGACTTGTGTTTTTTGGGGGTGTGTGAAATCATAAATTTCTTAATTGTTAGAGTTTTCTCTTACTTGCAGCTCAGTGAGTCTTTACTAATTCTTGTCTTAATGCCAAGGATCTTAAATATATTAAAAACAGTTGTCCAAGCGCATCTGAAAACATATGTTGCATCTTGGAGGATTTACTGTGAGACAAAATGCTATCATCATATGCAGCATGAAGGTTAGGTAAGTAGAATCTCTCACCAAAAATGATGTCACCTAAAGCTCCTGGGGCAGCATAGCTGGTGATCAGAGTGCTTATGGACATTTGAACTTGCTAAAGAGCTGACTAATCTCTCATCTGTAATTACTTGAAAAAAGTTCTAAGCAGAATATGTTTCCATCTTCTTGCTTTACCTTTAGCTACATCTGAGAGTATTTTTCTAAACTAATGAAACTCTCAAAGAATGAGAAAATGAGGTCACAAAATGACATCACTTACAATGTCTGCCTGGTACAGATGTGGACTAACCCACCAGAATGACCTCCCCAAATGAGAAAATACCAATAAAATTGCATGGAAGGTGCTCCATCATGGTTAATAGTGATTTTTAAAGAAAATGACTTCACATGTCTCATAAAGTCAATTAATTATGTTGTTATACTTCTAAAATATAGTATGGTTAGGGAATATGTCAGAAAAGCTTCAGTATCATACTAGAGACCAGAGGTTCAAAAGTTCAGGGAAAACAATAAAAAATATTTTTTAAAGAATAAAAAATATAATGTCAAGATAGATTCAAATAAATATACCAAGAAACATTTTTACTCAATAAAACTTTGAGGAATATAAGGAATGCAGTAATAAAGCATCAACAAAAAACATTTGCATGTTCCAGAGATGCAGAAGAAATTGAAGACAGTTCATCTATGTAAAATATGACCCTTTGAGTATTGCCAAGGTCAATGAGACCCAGAACAATCAGTTTGATCTAAAACTGGTTTGCTCATGTTTTTTATTTGTGCTAGTTCCTCCCTTTCTTGTATATCTACCTCTTTCTTTAACTTCCCTACTATCCCTCCAACTTTATCTCCCTAGCACATACTTTATAATTGTCCCAGAACACATTTTGAAAGCAGAGGAAAGACAGAATGACCAACTCATGATTTCAGGAGCTAGTTTTTCTGAATTTCTGTTTCTTATTATACCCCACTACCTTTGTTTCTTTATGGATTGACACTCAGTGATAATAGGTGGAACAGACACATGTTCATTCAAATCATCTGAATCATTTTGGTACAAATTAGTCAAATGTTTCCTCAATACTACTCTGTTTCTGTATAACACTATTTGTCTTTCTATTCCTATTTTCCTTGGAATCTTTTACAACATTTAATCTTTCACAGGTTATAGAGGATATAGTTTGGACTAAAGTCTAAAATTATGTGTTTGAGGTTGAGAAAATAAAATGTAAGTCTTTTAAGGAATTGATAGATTTTTAAATCCACTGCCAAATATTAAGGTAGTTTAAGGTTCAAATAATCTCTTGAAACAATAATTGTAATTGCTCCCTAGGCGTGTAATTGCAAAACACTTTAAAATTTTCATAAATATTGATATTAGAAATAAAGTGTGAAGAAAGATTTATTTTTTTAAATGCAAAGTAAAGCAGAGTTTCTAGTCAGAAACAAATGAGCACATATTGTGGTTTCTGATGACCAAAATTACAAAAGCAAAATTTGCAAATCAATTAAGCAGAGTGGTTATAGTATTATTAGGAAGTGAAGATTGTAGTTAAAGTTGCATAAATATTTTCTTTATAACTCCCATTTATCTAATTTTCCTTTAGGTATAAATTTCTGAAAAACAAAGTATTTTTCTTGAAAATTTCCCTGCTACAATTTTCTGTTTCTCCAGGGGTCACTTATTTACATTTTGGAGAAATCTGAGTAACATCTGTTCAAGGACTTTGGCTTTTAGAGAAGAATTAAAGTGGAGGAAGCACAAAATAATATACTTGTCTCTAAAAAGTATGCACTCATTTTAACTTTAGACTGCTAATTAATAAGGAAAAATAGAAGGATTTTTACACAGACCTCAACAAGAAAGGTAATTTTGTAAAATAATTGAGCTTAAATAAAAAAATATTTATATTAAACAGTGAATTTTTCTCTAAATGCATTATGTTCTTTTTAAGTCAATCCCCAGAAACATGTGCTGAATGTTCTACCTTTTCTCTGTTTCTTTAGTTTAAGATAACATATTAATTCCCTGAGAATAAATACTGAAAGACAGCTGTATGGTCTCAGTTTAACATTAGGCCATGTAATTATAGAAATACCTTGAATTTTTATAGCTTTTCATCCTCTGAGGACTCAACCTTCATTCACATTATATTACTGCACTGGGCTCCTACATAATGCCCACAAAGCACCTGCTATAGTTGAAGAATTGGCCGAGCTACAAGCTTAAGAAGTCTGGGAAAGAGCATCAACAGTCATTAGAGCCTCAGAAACAAAACTCTGTGACTCTGGATGGATCGTTGTTCTGTTCCTGCATGCACTGGGCCCCACCCAACTTGTGTTTCCTTCCAGAATATTCTAGAAGCAGGAGACTCAGGGGAGTCATGGTTATAATTTACTGACCTTACATAACGGTCAACTACATTTTTTTTAATGTCTTAGAATTAGGGAATTAACTCTGCCTATTGGCTTGATACCAGATATCACTGGCAGGCCTAGTAAGAGAGTTCCATTCTATTACTCCCTTACAGCATCCATTCCCAATGAGAACAGTGCACATTTTTGCTCAACAATTTGCAACAAATTTGAATATTAATGCTAAATTCTGATCTATTTATACACTCATGATTGTAATAAAATATACACTTCCTGGATAGAGTGTCAATCCATTGCTGTCAGCTGGTTTGTAAACAGCTGGCAGAAAATTTTTCTTAGGAATGCTGAAAGTGTGCTTAAGAATGACCCTTGGGCTAACATAATGGAACAATTAATCCTGGATGGAGAAGAGCTCTGCAGTCACAAGAGCTGGCACAGTTGTATTGGGAGATTTCATATTGGTGATATAGCTGGTCTATGTCCTTGTAACTGCTATCTGTATGTTATCACTAGGTATAAGGTGTTATGGGAGCTCATGAAACAGAAAACTGACCCAGGATTGAAGGGTCAGGAAAGGCCCAAAGGAAATTCCAAATTTAGATGTGATGGACTAGCTAGCTACAGAAAGATTGGAGGGAAAGCTTTCCAGGGAGGAAAAAGTAGCAGCATATATAAGGGCTTACAGATAAGACAATTGGTACCAAGAGTTGCCAGTAGCTCAGTATTCCAACAGAGAGCATCATTTGTTGAATAAATAAATGAAGAACATCTCTAGAATGTTCCTGATTCATTCTAAATAAAGACTTAAAACCTCTTCAAATAGTAACAGAAAATGCCTACTATGAGACTATCTTCCTCTTGTGTAAGAGTCTTCACTTCTTAATGGCATGGATTTTTCCTTTGCACCAAACCCCATCACCTCCTTGTTCTAAGGGGCAGTGTTTATATAAGTAGTATAATTTGTTTTTATTGGTGATTTTTGGCTCTGGGATTATAGTTCTTATACTCACACTGTTTTGAATGTTACATTTAAACCTAACTTTGCCCTTTTCTTCCAAAACTACATTAATATGATAGAAAGCTTAACAAACAATCCAGGCAGAAATGCCTGTGAAAGTTCACTGCAAGTGCCACAAAAATGTAAATTGTAAATTTTTTTCTGCATATGGGGATTTAGTGTTATTGCAGTTTCAGATTTTTATGAGCACTTAAAATTTTGGATCTGATTGGGATCTGTGTTCACATTAACTCACTTCAAATTAGTGAAATGTCCATGTTCTAGCTGAAATAAAAATGTCACCAAATCAGAACGATAAGAGCACGGGCATGAAGAAAAAGTTTTCAGATATCTTAAGAAATAATGTGAAAGTACCATGGAAAACTAATCAACATATACATAAGTAAGTGGGACCAAAATAATTTGTATCAAATAATACTAATACAGTTGCATGGTTCAGTTGCAGGGCATCATTTTTTACAGCATTCATCCTATCATCTAGAAGAACTAGTAATTTTAGAAACCATAAAGCCCACCCTAGTTGTCTCAGTTCTGAAACGTTTGTACTGATTAAGACAATAGTGACTTTCTGATCTTGCGATACACTTAAACACATGCATGTTAAAGTTTTGCAAAGAGCCTATATTGATTCTTCCCAACAATCCTTATAATTTAATCTGAGAGCTAAAAATGGGAGTTATTATAAAGACAGACTCTCCAACTCTCTCTCTATTGTCTTCTAGTTTCTATAGTTTCTATAGATATCCAGGTCCTACAAAAATTGGGCCCCTATACATTGGGACATTATTTTATTATCTCTAATATTTTTAAGTTAAGTAATGGTATACTCATATTCCCTACAGCATGGGAAACATATAAAAAGTCAGAAAATCTGTTGTTTTATTAAATTTATTGGGGTCACATTGGTCAATAGGATCATATAGGTTTCAAGTGTACATTTTCATAACACAACATCTGTTTTTAAAAACCCAGAATCTTCATTTTTCTCAGCATTAAGAATACCTGGCCATATTGGTTATTTATTTTAGAGTATAAAATTTTATACTTGACTATATTGATTAGTCAGATTTAGAGCTAAAAATTTTATACAAGTTAAATGTTATTTTTTAAGTCACTACCTTATTTAAACTCTGTGCTTTAAAGAATTTGGGGTGGGAGTGGTTTAAGCTATTTTTTCCTCTTTCATTCACTGTCTTGCCTTATGTCTTACACTCAAGTCCTTAACATCACACGACTTCTAACTCTTCTTACAGAATAACCAAAACCAAGCTCACACTCTTCAAATCATAAATCTGTTTTTATATTCAAATACTGTTTGATCTAGATTAACATTTTCAAGATGAATCAAGCCTAAACTTTCTAAACATTCAGGAAGAAAAATAAGTACTCTTACTAAAAATGGGAACAGGTAAAAACCTGTATGTTCAGTCATAACAATGAGGGAGCCAAGATCCCAGAACTCTGTTGAGTAAAACAATGGGAATGAACTCCAGATCCTGATGCAGAAGCTCCAGCTCCTTCCAAGTTGAGGGTGGAGTCTAAAGAGGAAAAGAGTTCAGAGTTATTCTTCCATGTGTGGTTTTAGGACACTGGAAAGATCTTCTTAAAACTTGAAAAGATAAAAGATGTGAGTCTAGCACCTCTACCACTTTTAACACTTTTGATAAATATTTTTATTGATTTTATACCAGATTTCAATTACACAGATAAAATTAAAAGATGCGTTCAAACAGGATTTCAGAGAAGCAGCTAAAGGCACAGGCATCAGTCAGCAAGAACAAAAGCTAATTAACTGGGTTTTTTTCATTTCTTCAATTTTATTATTCATAGGATAAAACATGTAGGTAGAAGATTAAGAGTTGTAAAATGTACTCTGCTGCTCTAAAAAAGGATATGCTTACTTAAAAATATATTAATAACCAAGATATTACTTTTCTCATTGTGTATATGATAGTAGTTAAAAATTAATATAGTGCAAAAGTTTAGAACACTAAGTCGATTCCAACATCTTTGAGTAGAAAACACAACACTTGTGTATCCACGCTGTAAAAGGTTATGTTCAATTCAATATGTATTTAAATACATAATCCAGAGAGATTACAAGATGGCTGCGGAGAAGGTGGAAGCTACACTCACCTGCTCCCAGTGCAAAGCTGAATTTACAGCTAAATTATACAGCAACCTAAATAACTAACTGAAGCCTACCTGAACTAAAATTTTACAACCAATGATTTACAGAAGAAGCCATATAGAGATTGCTAAAATGGGTGGAAGGATATGCATAGAGGGCTTGCTCCGGCAACCCTGATAAGCTTGGTTGAGAAGCTGGAGATTGTATCTCAGCTGCAAAACTCCCTTCCTCTAGTGTGTGATCTCATCCTCATTCAAGGACCCCCAACCCAGAGAAACAGAGATGGGAAGAGGAGCTTGCATAACATCTGATGGTGAAAATCAGTGGGGATTCAGTCCACCTGTGAGAAAGGAGATTCTGCTAGAGTCCCAGATACTACCTTTCCAGGGACAAGTACTCCTATTGTTACAGCACCAGCTTAGGGAGTGAGTGCACTGCCTCGTTTTCCATCTTCTGATGACACCACTCTGCTGTGATTGGGTCCTGCAGAGGGGTCTGCTGTCTACACCCAGTAGGGAACTTTGGGTGTTTTTTTCTGGGGAAGTTCTCGGAGGAGACTTAGACAGTGATTGAACTGTGTAGCTTTGGAAAGGGAAACATTCTTCCCCCCCTATGAACAACAAGTGCTCCCCCACCCCACCTATTGAATCACGTGGCCTGCCCTGCCACTCTGTGGCCCCACCCTGCTGAGTTCAGTCAGGTAGGGGGATCAGAGTGCTGCACAGAACTGGGACTTTCAGAGTGCCCTCTCTGAGGAGGCTTTTGTCCAGGAATCAGACAGTCAGGTGCTGAGTTGTGTGTCTACATCACAGGCGGTGATGGGGGCCACTCAGATCTCCCCTGTGAGCTCAGCCCACTCTATCCCAGGGAGGGGAAAAGTGCTCGACCCCATCCTACAGGTTTGTCATCTCCACCTTCATGGGAGACTGTTTGGATCTGTGCCATCAAGTCCTGGTAGGCCCGCACCCACCGAGGTCAGTTCCACGGGAGGGAGGGAGATCTATTTAGAGCAGGGACATTCAGAATGTGTCTCCCTTGGAGGCTACTGTCTGGGACCAGTTCAAAGTGCTTGCCTCCCACATGCAGGAACAACCAGCACAAACTCCAATGGGAGACCCTTTTGATCTATCCCCTATGAGCCTCAGTGGTTCCACCCTGCTGAGCTTGCTCCTGCAGAGGTGCTGGTTGGCTGCATGCAACCTGAACCTGTGATGTGCTCCTCCTGGGGGAACTGGAGTTGAAGACTCTGGCCAATACTGAGTGGTCTGGCTCTGGAGTAGGGGCCACTTTTCTCTCAACTAGTGCCTGACCATGCAACCCCCAAGTAGAGGATGCACTAGCCACATCCTCCTGACCCCACCTGCCCCATCCTACTGAGCTGACAACCTAGCCAGCCTGGGTCCACCGTACAGTCTAACTTCAGATGGCTCTGGAGGAAGACCAGGCAACTCAGGGTGAGGCTGAGTAGCTGACAGTAGGAGGCAAATGTCAGGGAACCTCAGACCTTTTACAGATCTGCTTCCAGGTCTAAGCTGGAGGAAGACAATCCTTGTATACAGATACAAGGATTGTATCTCTATAGAGAACCAAGGCTGGTTACACTAAATGTCTGACATTGACCTGCACCTAAACCCATCCTAGTAGGCCCAGGACCAATACAACCAGTTGTGTGTTTCAGAACACACAAGAGCTCAACCCAACTAGCCACACAAACAGCACACAAAGGGGTATCCTAGCAAGCACCAGACCCTGCTGGGAACAACTCCACCTTGGGGGAATAGCCTTTCCACAGCAATCCATACACAGTGATCAAGGTTTATCTTTATAGTCAGTCAGCCTGAAGGGTTAACTCCATCCACGAAAAGGCCAAAAGCATTTATGACTCAACTACAACAGGTAGGTTCAGATAGGCCACAATAAACATTCCTAGAGGATGGAGCTCAGGTGAACTGAAAAATTGTACCACTGAGCCCAAGAAGATACCCTCATCATAAAGCTATCATAACAAGCTTTGGAGTCATAGCAGATCTACCCAATACACAGAGACAAAAGGGGGAGACAAAGGAAAGTGCCCCAAAAAGAAGAATGAGTAATCCCCAGAAAAATAATTAAATGAAATAGAAACAACCAAAACACCACAAGCAGATTTTAAAACAATAATTTTAAGGATGCTTAAGGACCTTAGCAGAACAGTGGATGGTCTCAGTGAGAACTTAAACAAAGAGATAATAATCATTGAAGAGGATATATAAACCATAAAAAAGTCAGAAATAAAGAAAAATAGCTGAAATGAAGCACTCGAAGGAATCAACAGCAGGTTAGATGAAGCAGAGGATCAAATCATCAATTCAAAGGAGAAGATAACAGTAAGACCCAAGCAGAGCATCTTAAAGAAAAGGGAATTTTTAAAAATGAGGAAAGTCTAAGGGACCTCTGGGACAACATCAAACACACAACATCCACATCGTAGGAGTCTCAGATGGAGAAGAGTGTAAGCAAGGAATAGAGAACCTGTTTGAAGAACTAATAGCTGAGCCCTGATTGGTGTGGCTGAGTGGGTTGGGCAGTGTCCTTCAAGCCAAAAGGTCACCAGTTCAATTTCCAGTCAGGGCACATGCCTGGGTTGAGGGCCAGGACCCCATTTGGGGGCATGCAAGAGGCAGCCAATGGATGTTTCTCTCCCTCTCTTTCTCCCTCCCTTCCCCCTCTCTAAAAATAAATAAATACAATTCTTTAAAAAATAATAACTGAATACTTCTTTAACCTGGTGAAGGAAAAAGTCACACAAGTTCAGTAAGCACAGAGAGTCCCAATAAAGATGAACCCAAACAGGCCCACACCAAAATACATCACAATTAAAATGGCAATGGTTAAAGAGAGAGGAAATCTTAAAAGCAGCAGAAGAAAAGCAATTAGTTATCTACAAAGAGCTCCCATAAAGATGTCAGCTGATTTCTCAACAGAAACACTTTAAGCAAGAAAAGATTGGCATGAAATATTCAAAGTGATGGAAATCAAGGACCTACAACTTAGACTACTTTATCCAACAACTCTATCATTTAAAATTAAAGGTGAAATAAAGTGTTTCCCAGACAAAACAAAAACAACAACAACAAAAACAGTTAAAAGATCTCATTACTACCAAACCAGCCTTGCAAGAAATGTTAAGGAAACTTTTGAAAAGAAGCAGAAAAATAAAATATATAGAGAGGAACACAGTTATAAATAATAAAATGGCAATTAAAATCTATCAATAATAACCTTAAATGTAAATGGATTAAATGCTCCAATCAAAAGACATAGGGTAGATGAATGGGTAAGAAAACATGACCCATATATATGCTGTCTACAAGAGATCCACCTCAGAACAAAAAGTAGACACAGACTGAAATGAAGGTATAGAGAAATAACTATTCCATACACATGGAACAAAAAATGGGGTATCAAAATGTATATCAGACAAAATAGAGTTAAAATCAAAGGCTGTAACAAGAGACACATATCATGGCATAATAAGTATTAATCCAACGTACATGCAACCAATACAGGAGCAAATAAATATACAAATATTGGACATTAAGAGAGAGACTAACAGCAATATAGTCATATTAGGGGATTTTAACACCCTACTGACATCAATGGATAGATCTTCCAAACAAAAAATCAACAAGGCGATAGCAACCTTACACAACACCCTGGATCAGATGGATTTAATTGATGTTTATGGAATATTTAATCCCAGGAAGCAGCAGGACATACATTCCCCTTAAGTGCACATGGAATATTCCCAAAGATAGACCATATTTTAGGACACAAAATAAGTCTTAATAAATTTAAAAATATTGATTCATATGAAGAATCTTCTCTGAAAACAAGGGTATGACTAGAAGTCAACTGCAATTTAAAAAATCTGGAAAACATTCAAACATATAGAAGTTAAATAGCATTTCATTAAACAATCAATAGGTTAACAATAAGATGAAAGAAGAAGTTAAAACTTACCTGGAAAAAAATGAAAATGAGCACAAAACAACCCAAAATCAATGGGACACAGCAAAAGCAGTCCTGACAGTTAAGTTTATAGCACTACAGGCATCATTACATAGTGTCAAGAAGAAAGAAGAATCTCAAATAAACAATCTAATCCTACACATAAAAGAAACAGAAAAAGAACAGCAAAAAAAAAAAAAGCCCAGAGTAAATAGAAGAAAGGAAATAATAAAGATCAGAGAATAAATAAATGACATAAGACTTAAAAAAAAGACAAACAAAAGAGCAATGCACCCATCTAAAAGGAGAGAGAGAACCCAAATAAAGAAATCAGAAATGAAAAATGAAAAGTAACAACTGACATCAGAGAAACACAAAGAATTGTAAGAAAATACTATGAACAGTAATACACCAACACATTGGACAATGTGGGCAAAATAGATAAAGTCCTAGAAATATACAGTCTTCCAAAACTGAATCAGGAAGAATGAATAAACCTGAATAGACTGATTACAAGTAATGAAATTGAAGCAGAAATCAAAAAACTTTCAGCAAACAAAAATCCTGGACCAAATTGTTTCACTGGCAAATTTTACCAAACATTCAAAAAAGAAATAACACCTATTCTTCACAAACTATTCCAAAAAATTAAAGGGGAGGGAAGACTTTGAAACTCATTTTACAAGGCCAGTATTTTCCTAATTCCAAAATCAGATAAAGACACTACAAAGAAAGAAAATTATAGGACAATATTCCCAATGAATATGGCTGCTGAAATCCTGAACAAAATATTAGCAAAATGGATCCAGTAATATATTAAAAAGGGCATACACATTGATCATGTGGGATTTACTTCGGGGATGCAAGGTTGATACAATATTTGCCAATCAATAAACATGATACATCACAGAAACAAAATGAAGGATACAAATTACATGACCATATCAGTGATGTATAAAATCATTTTATAAAACCCAGCACCCATTTATGATAAATACTCGCAGCAAAGTGGGAATAGAGGAAACATATGTCAACATAGTAATGGCCATATATTGAAAACCTACAGCCAACATCATACTAAATGAACAAAACCAAAAATTGTTTCCCTTAGGATTGGGAACAAGACAGGGATGTTTGCTTTAACCACTCTTATTCAGTGTGGTACTGGAAGTCCTAGTCTTAGCCATGAGACAAAAATAAGAAATAAAGTACATCCAAATTAGAAAGGAGGAAGTAAACTACCATTATTTACGGATGACATGATATTGTACATACAAAGCCACAACAACTCCATGAAAAAACTACTAGCTCTAATAAATGAATTCATCAAAGTAGTAGGATACATAATTAATATTCAGAAACTGGTACCATTTTATACACAAATAATGAACTATCAGAAAGAGAGACTAAGGAAATGATCCCATTTACTATAGTAACAACAACAACAAAATAAGGTACCTAGGAATAAATTTAACTAAGGTAGAAAAAGGCTTACACTAAAAAAATTGAAGAATACTGAAGAAAGAAATTGTAGAAAATGCAAATAAGCAGCAGAATATACCATGTTCATGGATTGAAAGAGTTAACATCATTAAAATTTCCATACTACCAAAAGCAATCTACAGATTCAATGCAATTCCAATTAAAATGCCAATGGCAAATTTCACACATCTAGAACAAATATCCAAGAATATATATAGAACCAGAAAAGGCCCCAAATTTCCTCAATAATCTTGACAAAGAAGAACAAAATTGGAGGTATCGTGCTGCTTGATATCAAACAATACTATGAGGCCATTGCAATGAAACAGCCAGGTACTGGCACTAGAACAGGCATTTAGATCAATGGAACAGAACAAAGAGCCCAGATTCAACCCAAGCCTATATGGTCAATTAATATTTTTCAAAGGAGATAAAAAGCATATAATGGAGTAAAGACAATCTCTTTTGAGATGGTGTTGGAAAAATTGGACAGGTACATGCAAAAAATTGAAATTAGACCACTAACTTACAGCATACCCAAGAATAAACTCAAAATGGTTAAGAGACTTACATATAAATTGCATAAAAATCTCAGAAGAAAATATAGGCAGGAAAATCTCAGATATCATTTGTAGTGATATTTTTGCTAATATATCTCTTAGGCAAGGGGAAAAAGGAAAAATAATCGCATAGGACTACATCAAACTACAAGGATTTTGCATAGCAAAAGAAACCATCCACAAAATGAAAAGGGGACCCACTGTATGGGAAAACATATTTGACAATGATACATCGGATAGTGAACAATTTCCAAAGTATATAAGGAACTTATACAAGTCAACACCAGGAAGAGAGATGACAGAATTAAAAAAATGAGGACCTTAACAGACACTTTTCCAAAGAAGTCATAGAGATGGCCAACAAACATAAAAAATGTTCAACATCCCTATTATAAGAGAGATGCAACTTAAAACCACATTGAGATATTACCTCACAACTGTCAGAATGGCCATCATCAATAAATCAATAAACAAGTGCTGGGGAGGTTGTGGAGAAAAGGGAACCTTAGTGCACTGTTAGTGAGAATGTAGACTGGTGCACCCACTGTGGAAAAGTGTGTGGTTTCCTCAAAAAATTAAAAGTTGGACTGCCTTATGTCCCAGCAACCCCACTTCTTAGAATATATTAAGAAATCCAAAATGCTAATTCAAAAGAATATATGCACCGCTGTGTTCATTGCTGCATTATTTACAATAGATAAGATCTGGAAACAGCCCAAGTGCCCAACAGTAGATGAGGGGATAAAAAAGCTGTGGTACATTTATACAATGGAATGCCACTCAGCCAGAAAGAAAGAAAAAAAGAAAAGAAAAGAAAAAGATGAAGAAATCATACCATTTGCCATTCAGAGAAAGACAAATATCATATAACCTCACATATACTCTCACTGGAATCTAATGAACAAAATAAACTGATAAACAAAATAGAATCAGAAGCTTGGACACATGGAACAGACTGACAGCTGTTTGTTGACAGGGAGGGCGGTTTGGATACCAGATGAAAGATGAAAAGTAAGCAAAAAACCATATACATGTATATATAATACAAAGACACTGACAAAAGCATGGTGATAGCCAGAGGGGAGTGAGGGGTAGGTGCAGGTGATCAAAGAGGGGGAAATTGGGATGGAAAGAAACTTTGCTTTGGGCGATGGGTGCACGATGCAGTGTGCAGAGGAAGTTTTTTTGAGTTGTGCACTTGAAACAGGTATGGTTTTGTGAACTGATGTCACCTCAATAAATTCAATAAAATAAATATATATATATATATATTTTAATATCTCTGATATGTTTAAAAGGCAAAGAACTTCTGTTTGAAAAATGTAAATTATACAGAAAAGAAGTACCATGGCCATTGACTACTACTTTAAGATATAACACGTTAGAGAGAAAAAAAGCACACCAGTATCCAAGAATATTCAACATAAGTATAGGAATGTGAAGACTCTTAGGAAGTTTTGTACCCTGAGTAAGTAAATTAGTAATTTACCGATCATGAACACTGCAATGAAAGAAAAATTAGGATAGATACTGTACATTTGTATTAGTTTTTCATTATTTTTGTGCTGACCCTCCTCACAAACTCCAAATAATATATGCCCTAAAATTACAACCATATAAATTGATGTTAACTTCTAAGATGCTGTATCTTATTCTAAACCTTCCATATCCATCATATATTGAATAGCTCTTGTTTATGCCATCTTTCTCCAATATTGAGTTATTTTATCTTTTTGTCTTCAAAATTTAACACCCAACATTAAAGAAAGTTTTTTTAAAACAGAAAATTTTATGGAATATTGAAATTGTGGGTGATTTTTGTTTATGTTAAGGTCGTTATTTTGTTTTTAATTGTTATCAATTGCCTAAATGTGAAGAAAACAAAAATTTACTTCATGGCATTCCCTATAAAACCTCGAAGCATTTAGATCACACCCATTATTCATTTGAGTGCTTTCATCTTAAACTGAAATAGTGTTGCTGTCAGAACAGGTCATTGAAGGGGAATATTTACCACAGACCATTTCCTATTTCCTTGTCAGTTGCCAAAGGCCTCTTTCTGGCCTCTGGTGATGGGAGAGAAATCAACAAATAGTGCATCATCTTTTTTCTAACCTGGACTATTAACATCTCCAGCCCTGACAAGAAAGGATTGGCAGTGTGGGAAGGATTTTCTCTATTTCTGTAGAAAACAACACCAATGGAAGGAAGTGAGCCCTGCAGATTAGCTTCCCTTCTCAGTTAAAAGATACTTGGCAATTTTCCATCTTTTATAATTTTTGTAAGAAAAGTGTACTTTTTCATTATAACTAATGTAACAATGATTATGTCTTCAAACCATCAAATAGTTATGATCTCCTATGTGGTCAGCATGAGAAAACTATATATATATATATATTTTTTTTCTTTTGGACAAAATATTTAACCAAAAACTACCTTAAAATTCTAGCATTGGAGCAGACTTCACTATAAAGACAAACTATTGCATATCTTATTGTTTTTAATTTCCAATGTCGAAAAATCCACAAGAGTTTTAAATACTCTTTTAATTTTTGATCAGTTCTTCTATTTCTTTTAATCTGTGTTCTTCAAAATTATATATTATTTAGTCATCCATACATTTGGAAGTAACCTTAGCCTTTTCTTCTTTAGGTTCAAACAACTGATTAGTTTAACCTATGTCCAATTCCAATATTCAAATTACTTTATAATTTTCTTTTGTAATGTTCTCTATGTTTTATGTATTATTCATAATACTTAAGGGTTAATACTAGATTTCTATTCTAGGAAGGCCCTAAAAAGTTTACAAGTAAGTATTTTATTTAGTACTTGATTTCTATTCTAGGCAGGTCCTAAAAAATTTACAAGTAAGTATTTTATTTAGAGAAATATATTTAGTTATAGTATTACAAAGAAGTAGACTTTCAGGGAAATAAATTTCAATTCTTATAATACATTAGGATGAAAACATGATTTAAAAATTGTATTATTTGGTTAACAAAATTTATTGAGCACCTACTATATGTCATGTACCATTCTTGGCAAAGAGATTAATTGGACTCTTCCCACCCAGAAAAAGCTCAATTTTCTCCTGTAAAAATAAGATTGTCTCTTCCTCCAAATAAAGGGTGGGGTTAAATAACTACTTCATTAAGTATTCATGTTATAACAGAATATTTTAGCAATACTCAATCTCTCATTCACAGAGAAACTATTTAAATTTTATATCTGAAAAAATACAGCATTTATTTTATAATTTTATGCAGCAGTGTGTGGATTATTTCTTTCCAGAGATGCAGCTGGACCCACCACACCCCTACATTTTTTAGGCCTGGGTCCACGAAAACCAAGATTGGGTTCACAGAAAGGACAAAACGAAATTCATGATCCACTGCTAGTTCTCCCTACAAACTGAACAACAGCATCTACATAACACAGGCCAGGTCCCCCTTCGTTCCTTGCAGCATGTGCCCAGGTTGGAGGCCAGGGCCTGAAACTAAGGGAATGAGGATTACTCAGGGCACGAATGCCTGAACCCCTGTTGTCAGGTCTGTACCCTGCCCCAAATACTGACAACGTCTGCAGCCCCTCCTGTCATTTCCAGCCCAGAAGTCCCTGTCATCACCTACGTGACAGATATGCATTGCATCATGTAAATGACAGTGACTGCAAGGTATTAAGGGCAACAGGATCACTGCCAATAAGTATTATATGTTGCAATCATAAAGCCAAACAGCAAAAAATTTACCTCAAGGAGACTTATAAATACGGAGGCCTGGGCAAGTACCTAGGAGTACCTGTGTCAGGTGGAGAGACAGGTGTACAGTTAACACCAGGACATGCATAACTGCTAGGACAGAGGAGAGATGAGTACCTGGGAGTGCCCATGTTATGTGTACACACAGGTAGACAGTTATCTCCAGGACATGCAGGGCAGGGAACCATCACCTTAGCTCTCCTAGGTCGTGCTCCTTAGTACAAGGGCTTGTGCACTGCAGTTGGTGCTAGTGGGCCACTGGCAGGCCACACTGCACTGAAACAGAACAGCAGTTTCATGAAAAGGAGCTAGGAACTACACTGGAGCTGTGCCTATCAAGCCAGGCTTGGCCTTCGTCATTCCAAGCAGGTGATGCATCCTTTGGGAACTTTGTGAGGGTTCAGGATAAACAAGCCATACCTTCCTGGAACAAGAGCTCAACTTTACTACAGAATTACAGGTCAATTTTCTATTAAAGTAAAATGCTAACATATTATATAGTAGAAGTAAAGATTGTTGAAATTTAAAACACTGTGGGAATTTGACACTCGCTAACCCCCTTGGGTCAAGTGTCAAAGTCCTGCCCCACCCTCCCCTCACCCTCCCAGCTCTTATGTGGAAAGCATGGAATCTTGTCTAGTCTTGAAGGCAGTCAGTTCTACTTGAAAGAGAGAAGACTTTCTCTTTCAGCATATGTAATCCCACCAAGAGTGAAATTATTAGTCATGACTATCCACACATACGGAACTACTGAAACTACCCAGTGATAAAACTCCCTCACCTATCTCCAACTTGACTACTTACCATGAAAAAAGAAGTATTAAAATTATTTTTAAATATCCCCAAGTGGATCTTCTCCACTATTGATGGCCTGAGTTCCTGGGGCACTTCAGGATTAAGTCCAGATAGGAAAAAAAAAAATGACTGAATAAAACAGTTTTAATCAGCAACTTCAGTAAAAGAAAAAAACTAATACAGGTATTATTTAAAGTTATATTAATAGTTTGTATTATAAAAAGAACTATATATATTTTATGGCTACTCTGCTGAGTAATGTGTGTGTGTGTTTGTTAAACATGGGAGAAAAATTATTACTGGCAGCCAGGAAGGAGCTGATATAAATTAAACAATAGATTTAAAATGTCTCTCTTGAAAAAAGCCATTGATAATGGGAAACAAATGTCTCAACCCATTATTAATTATACAATAAACATAGTAATCATATATTTCCATTTGTGTGTTTCATATCAGTGCAGTTTGTCTAGGTTCCATACACTATGTGGTCTCTTCAAGTCCCAAGTCCACTACACTGTGGGAGAAGGCAATGTGCAAACTGTCAGTACCCAAAACCCTCCATGTAGCCTGGCAAGGGGTTGTCATCTCCTTTATTTGCTTATTGTTCTTGCTTGTAAGTAATAGTTAAAATATTTTTATGCATCTTGTCGCCTGGGGGTCCTTGAACTGATGACAAGAAAGAATAAAGAATAGAGAGGAAAAAAAGGAAAGGAAGCTCAGCAAGCCACTTGAGACCTCCATGGATTTTTCACTTTTTCCCCAAAACAAAACAAAATAAAAATTAATCAATGACTCATAGCTCAAGAAAGTATTGTGCCTGATTTGATTAGAAGCATGTTTCGATCATTAATTTACTTTTAAAATATTCTACTTTGTATGACTATTACACGCTGCTCCCGAGGAACTTTGATGTTTAATACTGATGTTTTGAATTCAGCCCGGTTTATATGCCCCACACCCATGCCAATCAGAGAAAGGTAAATCTGAAGTTAAAACAGAATCTCCAATTCTCAGTCTGTATTTCCTAGGATCTAACCTAAAGCCAAGGCATTTGAGAATAAGCCTGAAAATCCAAGCTGTGTCACTAACTCAACTAGTTTTACTTTTTGTTCTTATATTTTATATCATGGGCTCAACTAAGATTGATGTGTCTGTTTTAACAGTGACTTTTTTATGTAGTTAAGTCAGTCTAATATATATCAGTTAAGCTTTGGTTTTGACAAAATGGAATAAATGGCAAATGGCAATTGCTAGTAATGTTCCCTTTGATAAACATGGATTTTACCAGCTTAGAAATGGTATGGTGATTCAGAGAGTAACATTAGTTTAAGATCAAATACACCCCTGACCTGTGTGGCTCAGTTGGTTGGAGCATTGTCCTGTGAAGCAGAGTCCCACAGGTTTGATTCCAGTTGGGACACACACTTGGGTTACAGGTTCAGTTCCCAGTCAGGTCATGTGAAGAAGGTAGCCAGTCAATGCTTTCACGCCTCTCTCCCTCTTTCTTCCTCTCTTCCCCTCTCTTTCTCTACTAAAAAAAAAAAAAAAATCAAATCAATGGCTATGCCCTGGGGTAAAGATTTAAAAAATGATAAAATACAAGTTCATGACCAAGAACTGAAAAAAAGATTTTTTTCTTAAGTTTCATACTTGCTTTTGACCTCCTTTGATGGTCAATAAATTATTGGAAGGAATGCTCAGCTTCCCAACAGAGCATCTCTCTAGGCTTGGCATGGCCTTCGACTCATTGTGGCCTTTTCTTTCTTTTTTTTTTAATTTGAAAGTTCTGGAACCTACAAACTTCTTGGCACATGTTCAGTTAAGTCTCCTGATATATTGTTTTAAAAATCATTTTTTCTTCTAACTATTCAGCATATCTCTGGTGACACAACTCCTGTCAGTCTGATACTGCAGAAAAAGCTGTTTATTTGTAGCTGCTTCAGGAAAGTAACAAATAGGGATAATTAATGATAAAAGAGCAGAAGTTGTTAGGACTAGATGATATTGCAATGGAAAGCTCACCATTGGCCAAGTCCAGACGCACTGCTCCTAAGTGCAGCAGTCCACCCATACCACGTAGGGCGCAACACAAGCACAGCGTCTTAGTGTGGCTGGTTACTGGAGACTGACGAATATGCTCCTTGTCAGATTTGTATTCAGTTTAAGCCAATACTCATCAAAGACAGAGCATTTGTTGGTTCAATTCCCTAAATGCTGCTATCATTAAATGAGAGAAAATAAAAATTTTCTGTCAAAAGTTATTTTGTTAGCCTAAGATTGTTTGCAGATTAACTCCGGAAAATACCCTACCAGTATATTAATTATGCTCATGTAACCCTGTGCCAAATTTGCTGAACAATTTTGTTTTAACTGTTCACTTTATGAATCAAATATAAAGCATAGTGCTTTCCTTGGTGAGCATAGTCTCTTGGGACAGCAGCCTCACAGATATTTCCTTACAAATCACTGATGGACCCTAAACGAGCTATCTATGCAAAAGGTTTAACTCTCAGGTATTAGCATTTTTTAATTTAATGTGTTTTCCCAACCTTATTTGCATGTCCAGTGCCATCTGGCCCTTAGTCATTGTGATCACAGGAGCCACTTACAATTGAGAAAGCATGTTATACAAATAAAACTTCATGTGCTATAAAGAATCAATGAAATTATGTGTGTGCTTCTCAGCAGAATCCCCTTCTTCCCCATCAAGAAACCTTACCCTGCCAGATGGGTTCTAGACCTACCCCTTTGCTCCACTTGTAGATGCAAACAGGATCACAGGGGCAGAGACATAAGCAGGGCTAAAGGGGAAGACCATGAGAAACCTGCAGGAGGTCTAACAAAGGATAAAAGCTTTGTTCCCAGGCATATCCTGGGATGCCAAGTTGCAGCCTGGAATTTTTACAGCAGAGTTTTAAACCCCTGACAATGAGAGTTTATAATGGAAATGCTGCCAGACCTTTAACTATAGTGACGCCGCTATAATATTTATAAGTAACTCATACTTCTTCCAAACACATGTACTCATTACTTGTGTCTCTGTTTTTGCCTCACTTCAGGGGAACCTCTCTGTATAAACACAATAGATTGGCTTGCTTATACTTTCAGACTCTAATTGCTCTCCACCTCTATCTGTTAGAAGAAAGCCAGCCCCTGGGGCCAAGCCACAAAGTCTCTCCCACTGCGCTTTGCACAACTACAGTGCTCTACAAAACACAAACTTCTTTTCTCACTTTTGACTGTTGCAGTTGGTCAGTCTGCACATCCTTTAGTTTTTTCTTATAACTATTTTTTTCAATGATTTACCTGAGAGAGAGCTAACCAGTGTGTTGGAGACAACCTGTGAATCCACTGGGTCTGACAGATACTGACCGTTAGGCAGGTCCTAAGTAAACAAGGGCCTGGACAGTGCACATCAGTGAAAAGCTGCTCAGAGTGCTTTCAGCTTATCTGTTCCAACATAAGTAGGTTTCCAGGGAAATTGATTGCTTAATAGTGATGAGTAATGACAAGGATTTCCTAACTCTTCTATGCAAACCTCCCAGTGATTGTATGTCTGGGCACAAAGTCATGCTGAGCTATTGATCTGTGTAACAGCATGTATGGCCTGCAGGTAGGAACACAAAAAAACAGGAAATGCATCTTCCTTCTGAAAAGACATATGGTGGAAGCCAGCTCCTCATCATGACTCGGGTCACTGGACATTCATGTCTACAGGCTGGAATACAGAGCAGTGCTTCCGTACCTCACAAAGCCTGCATCCAGCTTTGGGGCCCAGCTCTCAGAATATTGGTGCGAGTGTATTCATGGTAGCCTCATGACTTAAGACTTTCATCCAGAAATAAATCTGGAATGTGAATCAAAATTTTGTACACAAAAATATCATTGCTAGATTCCAATGTCATGATAATAAATGAAGGTTGCACCATCAACCTTACTCATCGAATCCTTTCACACCCAAGGGGCATGACTGGTGGGCCATCAGCAGTGACCATACTAACATTCTCCAACCAAATGTCATCTCTCAAAGTCAGATGAGAACCCCCAATGTTCATGGCTCATCATGACAACACACAACCATGTGGAATGTACGTAGGAATACTGGCTAACTCATTCAGCAAACATTCTTCTAGAGTAAGGCATCCAAGTGGATAATATGTAGCTAACTCAAGCAAAATGACTCACTTAACATGCGATTGTTATAAAACACGAAAGGCATCAGCAAGCACTTTAGTCTGCTGATGAAGCACCTAACTTCAGTGATGGGAGGGAAGATGGTATCTTGTATGAAGAGTCTACACCATGCACAGTCTGGACACACTTTATTCTTGAAGTAAAGCATCAGAACTTTGGGAATGAGTCAACAAGAAGCAGCCAGATTCACTCACAGTACATGAATTTCCATCTGCTCACAGACTTTAGTAACCCTGGTCTATCATCAGTGAGGTCTGTATGCTGACGTTGTGGCAAGCATATGACCCACAGCTCTGTGATCAAATGAAAGGAAACTGCCTGTAGTAACGAGCACATCATTAATGTCACTATCACATTAATGCTTCATTGTTGAATAAAGGAAAGTTACCTGGCTGGTATTTTCAGTATTTGGCCATTTAAAGAGATTAAAATACAACAATTTCATTTACTCACTATTGCTCATGGAACCATACACTCAAGTATCCACTTTGTATTGCTGCTTCTTTTTACCCCAAATCTCTGGCATTGTCAGCACAACAAATAAAATCTGCTATTATATTTGGAGCAATTACTGAGACTGGTATGTGAGGGCACCCTTAATGAAAACAGAATGTGCCCTGACCACTGCAAATGAACTACAGTAATACAATTGGGTGGCTCTACAGAAAATCCAGCCTGGAGGGAATTCTTATGGATACCTGCAGTCCAAAGAGAGATTATGCCAAAAGGAACACGTGGGAAAAACATCCATTTCTCCTCTTTCTTTGTACCAGGGCAAGACAACAGTATAAAGGAAGTAGGGAAATCGTCCATCTTCCAGACCTCACCAGGGGGAAGCAGCCTGCAGATTTCAGAGCCATGGAGTAGTGACACAAAGTTGAAGTACAGCTGGGATCTATACTTCATGGATGTTTGTGTGTACTTGGGCCCTACTGTGGTCGGGTAGCTATGTTGCCTGAACGAGTCATGACACCTTTCCTGGGACAGAACTGTCACTGTGACCCCTGTGAAGTCTAATTTAAGCACCATGTTTTGCAACCAGTCTATATTTGAGTAGTTGATTTCAGATAACACTTGAAAACAGGAAGCAAATGCTATCATTTAAAATAACTATTTGGCAATCGACCCATGAGAAATAACAATCCCAAAACTTTTAAGTTTAGGAAAAAAACTCAGAAATTTAATGTTAAAAGTTGCATGTTTTTTTTTCTCCTGCAGTTTGTCAGCATGCACTATGGAAGACATAAGGAGAAGAATAAAGATTTAAAGTTGCCTGAGCAAATAAATAATTGAATAATTCCCTCTTCTCAAGGGAAAGGTGACATGAACAGGAATCACTTTATACCCAATTGAAACACATTTTCAATGAAAACAATCAGAAAGGATCACTTTGCAAAGGCAAATCAAAAGCTAATATATTTTTCATGTTGAACATAAAAGAAAAATTAAAAAACGTAGAGAATGTTATTCCCTTTCCCCTGAAAATTTTGCCATAACATGGCAGGGAAGTAATGAAGTGCAGAGGTGCTCTTCATAGGGACTCCCTCTCCTAATCAAGGAGACTTCTGAATTCGACAGCAATACCTGTTCCCTGTGGCACCCACCTAGCACCCTAGAGGGGACACTCCATTCCACATTGTCAACTGAGACA
This sequence comes from Desmodus rotundus, assembly GCF_022682495.2. Classification (NCBI taxonomy): domain Eukaryota; kingdom Metazoa; phylum Chordata; class Mammalia; order Chiroptera; family Phyllostomidae; genus Desmodus; species Desmodus rotundus. The sequence goes on along the minus strand of NC_071394.1, from coordinate 48,176,428 downwards.
GAGCTCAGAATGAGGCAAATGATAGCAGTGAACAGAAAAAAACTTCAAATGAAATCCTTTTCATTTCAAATTTGGATATATTCAATCCAAAAACATATTGCATGAGGTCCATTTGTACTGAAGCTAAGTAAATAATTTAGGCAGTGACCTGAGCCCACTCCAGCTTGGAAATCTAGCTGAAACAACTGGACTTCTCCACCTTCCAGGGCCACAATGAAATGTGTGTATACCTGTTTGGCCTTTCCCCCTGTGCAGTCTTTCCCAACTTTAACTTGGGCCTTAGAAATATGGCTGCATGGCTTATGTCAGAAAACAGGTGGCATTTGGTGAGTCACCCCTAGAGAAAGTCATGTTTTTCTTCTGTAAGAAAATTACAGTTTTGACCTACTAACCTGAAATCTCTTTCTGGAGAATTGCATCAAGTCTTTTGTGGGGAACTACATAATTCTGATCTGGGGGATGAGGTGCCTACTAATACACAAAATTTGAATGCAAATTCTTAGTGCTCTAGGCCTTCCCTTTTCAAATACATCGTGTGGTGTGATAAGCATTCATTTTTAGCTTCACTGAGAACACTCGCTGATCCAATTACATGTTTCAACCCAGCAGTCAGATTTCAGCCTCTGGAAGATTTGCTGAAATTGATACAAACCTCACAAAATATGCACTTCCCACCCCTGACGGATGAAAAGAGAATCATCTGAAAGATGGAAAAGAATTACTTAGAAAAGTGAATTTCTCCCCTGCCTCTCTTTAGAATAAGCACTCTCTTGGAAAGTATTCTTCCAGCTGACAACAGAATAAGGCTCTTAAGTGAGCATGTGGCTGCATAAAGAAACAGCCAGAAAACAACTCTCTTAAACAAATAAACAATTCAGCGCTTGAACTTTATGTTCCTAATCTCTGCCATCATTAATCACATTCAAAGTTTGTCTTTAAGAGCCTGAGTGAACTAGTGGGAGGTGGAGGGAAAGGAAAGAAAATAAACTCCTAAGTCCAGTTAGATTTGTGAGATGCATAGAAGATGAGAACCCACCTCCTTTGCCAAAAAGGACTTCAGGAAGCTTGTAAGAGGTGGGCAACGTGGATGCTATGGGGCAGATATAATGGAAATGAAACTATGAATTAGGAAACAGCTTATGAGCCTAACACTGATTATTATTTCACCATTCTGAAAATAAGCATCGATAGGATTTCAGTAGAAAACCCAAAAAAGGGGTCTGAAAGTACATCAATGTATTTATGTCTTTTGTTTAAGAAAAAATTTTAAAAAAAAGAATCACAAACATGGTTGACCAAGATCATAACTAAAGAGATATGAATATAAGCCCTGGCTGGGGTGGCTCAGTGGATTGTGTGCCAGCCTGCATGAACCAAAGGGTTGCCAGTTCATTTCCCAGTCAGGACACATGCCTGGGTTGTGGGCCTGGTCCCCAGTAGGGGGTGCATGAGAAGCAACCACACATTGATGTTTCTGTACCTCTCTTTCTCCCTTCCTTCCTCTCTCTCTAAAAATAAAAAGAGATGTGAATATAGCTTTCATGTACGTAAGAATGAGGAAAAGGGGAGGATACACAAAGAGTAGATGCCAACTAATGTCCCCAGTTCCAGTTCACAATGCTTCTCTTATCACATCAAAATCAGACATGGAAAGGAGCAACACCTCCCACAGCTGATAAAGGAAAAGAACATCAACAAAACCCTTTAGCTTCTTACCTGCTATTTGTAATTATTTCCTTTCCCTTTCTCAAAACTTCAGATTTCCTTCAGGTCATAAATAACTCCATTATCATTTTCACATTTACAGATGAAATGTTATGTTTCAAAGAAATCCAGTAAGATTGCATAGGGCCATGTTCCATAATGCAGGGATTAGAGACCATCCCTTGGGGAGCAAGGCTGGGCATCACTGTGTATTTTTTTTTGTATATCCTGATATGACACAGGAATGTTCCTGATTTATAGTAATTAGTGAAACAATAGAATGTTCTCCTTTTGCCTTTTGCTGTTGTTGTTAGCAAAACCACTGATTGCTTTCTGGCTGAAAACTGTCTCGTTGATTGTAAAGGAGCACTATTCAAGTGATGAAAGCCAGCTGGGTCACCATACGTTTGATGAGGCAATAAGATCTGCATGCTGAGGCTATCACAGGGCAAGGGTTCATCACCAACTCATGGGTATTGTTAGCTTTATCAACACTATAACTGCCAGCTCAAACCCTTCCCAGAAACTGACCCATTTTAGACAAGGGAACAAAAAAATATTTATTTAAATAAGTGTCCTATTGCATAGATATCTCATATAGGCTTTTGTCCTTATCCCTAATAGCCAAAATCAACCATATAAATTAGTTGTGTGCGTTACTAATAGAATAGTCCCTTCCCCAAGAAAAAAAAAAGAGCAACTTAAAGTTATCCTGATACACCTCATTCCTAAATTTCCTTCAACATATTGGAAGTCTGAAGTGTATATCTTCCTGGGAATATTTGTAAGTTGACACTGTAACAGAGAAATAAGCAAAAGTAAACTGAACAATGAGTAGATCAAGGTATATTGCTACGTAATAAATCAGAGCTACGGAAATAGCACTTCTGCTTGGAGAAGGGCCACTCCGAAGCACTTAACAGTTTTCATGGGAAAAAAATTATATCCTAATGTAATTTTGAATTACTTCTATAATGTTCCAACATAATCTTCCTCACAGAAGACCACATTGTAATCCTGAATTATATTTATAATGGCCAGGGACATTAGGCCAGGGAGTTTCAGGACACATCACACATGCACTTATCAAAGGATAACTGTCTACTCCAGAGAACATCATTATGTGTTTTGATGTTCCTTTGATGTAAATGAAATGTAAACCCAAGGGGCGCCAGCTGCTGGGGTATTGTATAGACACCCAAAGGGTCATCCAGCTTTACATAATCATCTTATTTTAAGTCTTTGGGATGTGAATAAAAGTGCATTCTCTCTGATGTCACTTCCATAGCAGTTAGCAGCCACTAGTATGTAGATAAAATTATGTAAGTACAAACCTGGCAATGAGATGCACTTTCAATTTTGCACATGGAAAGAGTCAGCTATCAGATATAGCTAAAATTTCAAAATCAAAATTGAGCAATAAACCATAGAATGCAAAAGAAAAGAAAAAAATAAGCTGAGCAAGATGTAGGGCAATTAATAGGAATGAGGTATGTTTTGACTGAATGAGTAGGTTTTGTTTATTGGATCATGACACACCTTTTTTTAAGTGTTTATTGAAAAGTTGGCTATAAATATACATAAGATATGATTATTTTGTAGCTAAAAATCTCTATGAAACTTGCTAAAACTTTCTGGGAAATCACAGATTTTAAATTTAGTCTTAATTACCATGAATATTACTGAAAAAAATAAAGACATTAGATAATTGGGTGTTTTGTACCTAAATAGAGTCTAAGTTTTAAACCATCAGTTGAAGTACAATAAATGTTATAGACTACATAAAGTATAACAGTTTATGATAGGCTTTCTAATCATACCATAAATCATTCATCTTCAGACATAGTTTCTCTTTGTTCCTGCAACACATTAAATTATATTTTATGACAATGGAGTTCATGGAACCATGATATAGGCAAACAACAGTGAACTCTGAATCTTATGTGATATTAGAGAAAACTGCGTTTGTGTTCAAAATGTGCATGCAGGAATTTTTCTGCAGAGAAAAGACTGTTATCCTTAGTAACATCCAATGGTTACCTGGTCATAAAAAAAAAAAGCCCTTCAACTCTTTCTTTTCAGTATAGCCATTTCAGGACATATTTTTATTCTGTCCATTTCTCTCTGGCAAAGGGATTCTTCCTCTCCACCCCCAGGATAAAAATCAAGAGAGAAGGTGAAACAGACTCAGAAGAAAAGAGGTTTACTAAAAACAGGGTGAGAGGAAATGGGAGAGGGAGGGAGCTCGATGCATCAAGGGAGCACACACTGACAGAGAATATAGCTCCCTGAACTGCTGCTGGGGTCTGGCTTACTAGCGCTGGTTCCTTCTTTGCAGGTGCAGAGTGGATTTCTTTGCTCTTCAGAGCCCTACCATCGGTCGGCATTGATTCACACCAGCTGGCGTATAGAGAGACTAAAGAAGTAACTGAAGGGCATTCCCATCCATCTAGGAGAGGCTCAGCCAGTCTCACATTTATTTATTTATTACTCATTAATATTTATTGAGCTACTCTGTAGAATACAGTGATAGATAAGCCTGATGTGTTCCCTGGCTTGAGGGTTCTTTGGGCTAATTTAAAGATGCAGGTGGCAAGAGACGCTGTGAAAGAAGTTCCACTTGCCACGCAAACAGGAAGTGCTTATAGAAAGTCCATGGTATCACGGAAGGTGACTGGGCAATATTTGATATGTTTTGATACATTGTGATTATTATCTTTAATATCTACAAATTTATTTTATCTGTGGCCTCTTTGCATTGGTTCCGGAGTCCTTTTGACACAATCCCAGTAGACTTTGAAAGTTTTCTTGATTTCCTAAATGACAAGATATTCTGGTCTGCTCCAGACCTGGAATCAGCCAATTCTCTAAGAAGCTCTAGTCTGTTTTATTGAGAAATAATATTTAGAGATAGGAGTCTAGATATTAGGGTTTCAAAGTTCAAAATGTTAAAAAATTATTTTTGTCTTAATTGGCATACAATATTATATTAGTTTCAGGTATACCACATAGTAATTACACATTTATATACCTTGACTTTACCCTGTTGAGTCTAGTACCAATCTGGCACCCTACATAGTTGTTATCATGTTACTGACTATATTCCCTATTCTGTAATTTATATCCTCATGACTATTTGCCCATTTGAACTTCTAAATCCTTTCCATGTTTTTTACCCATCCCCCAACTCCCCTCCATGTAGTTAATAAAGGTCACTTTGTTCTGTGCATCTGATTATGTTTTTTCTATATTCCACATATAAGTGAAATCATATGGTATTTGTCTTTCTCTGTTTTACTTGTTTCACTTAGCACACCATCCAGGTCCACCCACTCTGTTGCAAATGGCCTTATTTCATTCATTTTTATGACTGAGCAATATTCCATTGTATATATGTACCATTCGTCTATTGAAAGATACTTCGGTTGCTTCTATATCTTGGCTACTGCAAATAATGCTACAATAAACACAGGAATGTATATATCTTTTCAAATTAATGTTTTGGATTTCTTTGGATAAATACCCAAAAGTGGAATTGTTGTCATGTGGTAGTTCTACATTTTTTATTTTCTGAGGAACCTCCATATGGTTTTCCATAGTGCCTGAAACAATTTACAATCCCACCAATAGTGCATAGGATTTTCTTTTCTCCACATCCTCACCAACACTTGTTGTTTGTTGATTTATTGTTAATAGCCATTTGACAGGTGTAAGGTGATATCTCATTGTGGTTTTGATTTACATTTTCCTTTTGATTGGTGATATTTAACATCTTTCCATATGTCTGTTGATCATCTCTATGTCCATCTTGAAGAAATGTCTATTCATGGCTTTTGCCCATTTTTAATTAGATTGTTTGTTATTTTTATAAGTTTTTATGTATTTTGGGTATTAACCCAATACTGGATATATAATTTGAAAATATCTTGTCCCATTCAGTAGGCTGTCTTTCTGTTTTTCTGGTGGCTTCCTCTGAATGGGAAAAATCTAGTTCGTAGTAGTCCCATTTCTTTATTTTTTTCTTTTTTGTCCTTGCCCTAGGACACATGTCCAAAAAATATTGCTAAAATGAGTCAGAGTTTATTCCTCATGTTTTCTTCAGTGCATTTTATGATTTCAGGTTTTACATTTAAGTCTTTAATCCATTTTGGCTTTATTTTGTATATGGTGTAAGCAAGTGGTCTAGTTTCAATTTCTTACATGTATCTCTGAAGTTGGCAAACACCACTTATTGAAAAGACTGTCTTTCTCTTAAGGGGAAAGACTTTAGTTTTTGCCTGTTGATTATAATGTTCGCTGTAGGTTTCTCGTATATGGCCTTTATTTTGTTGAGGTATACTCCCTCTAGTCCCACTTTGTTGAGTGTTTTTATCACAAATGGGTGCTGGATTTTATCAAAAGTTTTTAGCATCTATTGATATGAATATGTGATTTTTGTCCTTCATTATTTTATGTAGTGTATTATGTTTATTGATTTGTGAATATGGTACTATCCTTGCATCCCTGGGATGAATCCCACTTGATCATGGTGTATGATCTTTTTAATGTATTGCTGGATCCAGATCACCAATATTATGTTGAGGATTTTAGCGTCTATGTTCATCATATTGGCCTGTAGTTTTCTTTCTTTGTTGTGTCTTTATCTGGTTTTGGAATTAGCATGATACTGGCCTTGCAAAACAGAGTTTGAAAGTCTCCCCTCTTCTTGGATTTTTGGAATAGTTTGAGAAGGATAGGAGTTAGTTCTTGCTTAAATGTTTGGTAAAATTTATCTGCGCTGAAAGTCCAGGGCTTTCGTGTGCCAGGAGTTTTTGAATTACTGCTTCAATTCCACTAGTTGTTATCAGCTTGTCCAGGCTTTCTGCTTCTTCTTGATTCAATTTTGGAAAATTGTATGTTTCTAGAAATTTATGCATTTCTCCCAGGTTGTTCAATTTCTTGGCATATAGTTGTTCATATTAATTTCTTACAATCCTTTGTATTTCTGTGGTATATTGGTTGTAACTTCTCCTCTTTCATTTCTGATTTTACTTATTTGGGTCTTCTCTCTCTTTTTTTTTTTTCTTGATGAGTCTGGTTAAAAGTTTATCAATTTTGTTTGTCTTTTCAAAGAACCAGCTCTTGGATTTATTGATTCTTTGAATTTTTATTTTATTCTCTATGTCATTTAATACTTCCCTGATTTGATTATTTCCTTGTTCTACTCACTTTGGGCTTTGTTTGTTGTTCCTCTAGTTCTTGTAGGACTAGGGTTATATATATATATATATATATATATATATATATATATATAAAGTTAGGTTGTTTATTTGACATTTTTCTATCTTCTTTAGGTAGGCCTGTATTGCTATGAACTTCTCTCTCAGTACTGCCTTCACTGTGTCCCATAGTGCCCCTCAGTAAATGAGTGGATCAAAACACTGGTACACTCATACAATGGAATACTACACAGCAAAAATAAAGAAGGAACTCCTACCTTATGTGATAGTATGGATGGAACTGGAGAATATTATGCTATATGAAATAAGCCTGTGGGTGGAAGACAAATGCCACATGATTTCACCTACAAGAGGAGCAAAATAAACTAACAAACAAAATAGAACCACAGGTATGAAAAGAGAGAATGCATCAAAAGTGACCAGAGCAGAGGAGGAAGGGGGATAATCGTGGATAGAAGGAGAAGGTACTATACAGAGAACATGTATGAATGACCCACAGATATGGACAACAGTGTGGGAATTGACTGTGGGAGCCGGGATTGAGATGGGCAGAGGAGGGCAAAGGGGACACAATTGGTACAACTGTAAAACAATACCAATAAAAAATAATAAAAAAAGAAAAGACCATCTTCTCCCCACAGTATATTCTTGCCTCCTTTGTCATAGAATAATTGATGATAGAGGCATGGGTTTATTTCTGGTCTCTCTATTCTGCTCCATTGATCTGTGTCTGATTTTTGCTAGTTTCATGCTGCTTTGATGATTATGGCCTTGTAGTATAGTTTGATATCAGGTAAAATGATACCTCCAACTGTGTGCTTCTACTCAAGATTACTTTGGCTATTCAGGGTCTTTCACAGTTTTATATAAAATTTAGAAAAAATATTTAAAAATTAATATAAAAATTATATAAATTATTTTTTCCAGTTCTATGAAATATACTATTGGTATTTCAATAAGGATTGCATGGAATATCATATTGCTTTGGGTAATATGAATATTTTAACAATGGTGAGTCTTCCAATCTATGAGCACAGTATATCCTTCCATTCATTTGTGTCTTTTTCAATTTCTCTCTGATTATTTACTTCCTTGGTTATATTTATTTGTAGGTATTTTATTCTTTTTGATGTACTTGTAAATGGGATATCTTTCCTTAAATTTTTTTTCTGATAGTTTATTGTTGATGTATAAAAATGCAACTAATTTCTAAATATTAATTTTGTATCATCCTCCTTTACTGAATTCATTTATTAGTTCTAATAGTTTTTTGGTGGATTCTTTAGGGTTCTCTCTTTATGGTATTATGTCATATGCAAATAATGGCAGTTTTACTTTTTCCTTTCCAATTGGATGCCTTTTATTTCTTTTTTTGTCTCATTGCTTAGGACTTTCAATATAATGTCAAAAAAAGTGATGAAGGTTGACATACTTGTCTTGTTTCTGATCTTAAGGGAAACACTTTTAGTTTTTTCCTGTTGAGTATGATGTTAGCTACGGAATTTTCTTGTATGACCTTTATTATGTTGAGGTATGTTCCCTCTACCTTTACTTTGCTGAGATTTCAAATCATCTATGAATGTTTGATTTTGTCAGTTGCTTTTTCTGCATGTGTTGATATGATCATGTGATTTTTATCCTGCATTTATTTATGTGGTGTAGCATGTTAATTGATTTGTGGACATTTTTTAACTTTATTTTTATTGTTGACACTACTATAAATGTCCCCATTTTTCCCCTTTGCCCACCTCCACACAAGTCCACCGCTGCCCCTTCCCTCTGGCCATCACCACACTGTTGTCTGTGTGTATGGTTTATTTATGTATGTTCTTTGGCTAATCCTTTCACCTTATTTCATCCAGTTTCCCCCATTCCCCTTCCCTCTGACAGCTGTCAGTCTGTTCCATATAAACCAAGTTTGCATGCCAGGATTAAATTCCACTTGATCATAGTGTATGATTCTTTTAATGTATTGCTGAATTCAGTTTGCTAATACTTTATCGAGGACTATTGCATCTGTGTTTATTAGGAATATTGGGGTTTTTTAATTACTTTTGGTAGTTCCTCTGGTATTAGTTGTGTCTCATAGATTTTTGGTCATTGTGTTTTCATAATCATGTTTATTGAGATACCTCTTAATTTCTTCCTTGACGTCATTGTTATCCCATTCATTGTGTAGTAGTATGTCATTTACCCTCCACATGTATGTTTATCAGTTTTCTTCTTTTAATTGATTCTAGTTTCATACCATTGTGATCAGAGAATATGCTGGTTATGAGTTCAACCTTAAATTTATTGAGGCTTTTTGTAGGTTAACATGTGATCTAGAAAAATGTTCCATATTTACTTGAAAAAGAATGTATATTCTGATATTTTTGGGTGAAATACTCTGTTTATATCAATTAAGTCTATCTATTTCAATGTGACATTTATGGCCACTGTTTCCTTGCTTATTTTCTATCTAGACAATTTATCTATTGTTATCAGTGGGGTGTAAGTTCCCTTATTATTCTGTTACTGTTGGTCTGACCCTTTGTGTCCATCAACACTTGTTTTCTATATTTAGGTGATTTCTGTGTTAGTGTATAGATGTTTACAAGAGTTCTAGTCTCTTCTTGGATCAATCCTTTTATCATTGTGTGATACCCTTCTTACAGCCTTTTTTAAAAAAATCTATTTTGTCTGACATAAGTATTGATACCCCAGCTTTATTTTTGTCCTCTTTGTATGAAATATCTTTTATCCATCCCTTTACCTTCAGTCATTGTGTCTTTGGATATGAAGTAAAAGATAGCATGTGTATGGGGCTTTTTTAATCCATTCAGCCATCCTATGTGATTTGAATGGAACATTTAGTTAATTTACAATTAAAGTAATTATTGATAGCTATGTAGTTTTTTTCATTGTATTGTTCCCTGATTATTTTTATTATTATCTATTCCTTTCTTATTCTCTTGCTCTCTTCTCCTACATGTTCATGACTTTATGTTTGAATTCTTTTCTCTTTATTTCTTGTATACCTCTTATAGATTTTTAGTTTTTTATTAGCATGTACTTCATACATACCAAGCTGTGTTTATAGTTTATTTTAGGTGGATGGTCATTTAAGTTTGAATATGTTCTAAAGTCACTACAATTTTGACAGAATCCCCTCCATGTTTATGTATCTATTACTATTTTTTACTTCTTTGTGTGTTACCCTTAATTTGTAATTGTGTTTACACATAATCTTGTTAATTTTGTCTTTTACCATTTGTAATAGCTTTATAATTGGTTGTTTCACTGTTTACTAAGTATTTGCCTTTGTAAATGAGTTTTTTTTCTTTCCTATATTTTCTTATTTTTATTTTTAGATTTTTCTACTTAGAGAAGTCCCCCTAACATTTCTTGTTATGATAGTTTAGGGTGATGAACTCCTTTAGTTTTTGCTTGTCTGGTAAACTCTTATCTGTCCTTCAATTCTAAATGGTAACCTTCTTGGGTAGAGTAATATTGGTTGTAGATATTTGCCTTTCATTGTTTTAAATATTTCACAGCATTCCCTTCTGGAATGCAAAGTTTCTTCTGAAAAATTAGTTTATAGACTAATGGGAGCTCCCTTGTATATAAGTACCTACTTTTCTGTTGTTACTTTTAATTTTCTCTTTATCGTTAAATTTTGACATTTTAATTATGATGTTTCTTGGTGTGGGCCTTTTTGGGTTCATCTTGTTTGGGATTCTCTGCACTTCCTGGACTCATAATGTCTATTTCCTTCTCCAAGTTTGGGAAGTTTTCAGTCATTATTTCCTCAAATGTATTTTCAATTCCTTTCTTTCTCTTTTCTACCTCTAGGACTCCTATGATGTGAATATTGGTATGTTCTTTGTTGTTCATTAGGTTCCTTAAATTATCCTCATTAAAAATTTTTTTCTATTTGTTGTTCCAATGGGTATTTTCTGATACCCTGTCTTCCAGATTGCTCATCTGATTCTCTGCTTCATCTAATCTGTCTTGGTTCCTCCCAATGTGTCTTTCATTTCAGTTATTATACATTTTTAATGTTTTCTGTCTCTTTGTTGAAGTTTTCACTGAGATGAAGTTTTCATCTATTCTTATCCCAAGGTCATTGAGTGTCCTTATAACCAGTATTTAACTCTTTATCTGGTACATTGCTTTTTTTTTATTTAATAAGAAAAATAAAATGAAATAAGCCAGTGGGTGAAAGACAAATACCACATGATTTTTATTTAATCTCTGTTTTTATTTAATTCTTTTTCTGGAGTTTTTTTTCCTGTTATTCCATTTCAGAAATGTTTCTTTTTCTCTTCATTTTGGTTGACTCTCTGTTTACTTTTATTTATTAGGTAGATCTGATACCACATCCAGCCTTAAAAGAGTGGCTTTAGTGGCAGTCTCAATGGTCACCTGAGCCAAGTACTCCAAAGTGTCCTCCATGTGTGCTGTGTATGCCCTCTTATTATAGTTGGGTCTTGACTGCTGTGGCACATCAGTAATGGGATTGACCCTCAGCCTGACTGGTTGTGAGGGCTGGCCATGACTCCACTGGATGGACTGTTGTGAGGGGCTGACTCTGTGGACTGGAAGTTGCTTTACTGGGGGGCTGGTGTCACTGAAGCTATCCTTTGTGTCTGTTCATTATGGAGCTCTGATGTGGTCTAAAGTTGGCTGCTGAGTATATTCAGTCTGGAGTCTCTTGGGAGGTGGTCTGGCCCAGACCAAGAATAACTTCCACTTTTTCTAAACTTGGGGCCATTTGACAGAGGCCATACTGCAAGCCAAGGCTGACTGCCAGTTTGCCTGGCTTGGGGTCTTACAGTGTGTGCTATAGTGAAAGATGAGGCCTGCTTCCTCTTGTGTCAAGCTTGTGGCCACTTAGTTGAACTACACTGCAGGCCAAGACTGACCTCCACTTCTGCTTAGTTTCAGGCCACCTGGTAGAAGTTACAATGCAAGCTGAGGTTAGTGAATGCCTGTGTTGAACTTCAGTTATCTTGGCAGGAGATACAATGCACAATGAGGCTGTGGCTTGTGTGGGGTTTGTGGATCATTGAAAGAGTCTACAGCATGAGACAGAGGTAGCCACCACTTATGGGGCTTGTGGACCTTGAGAGAGTTTGTAGCATAAGATCAGGTTGGCCACCACTTGTGTGAGGTTTACAGATTTAGGGGAGAGTCCACAGCAGAAACCAGGGCAGGCCACTTGTGAAGAGCTGTTGAAAAAGGTGGCTTGGGTACAGTCTCAGGGTGATTCTGGGGTGGTAAGAATGGTGTTAACAGGTTAATGGAGAGTAACAGATATTGTGACTGCCTATGCTGGGCCAGTTGGGTATGGAAAAGAGCTCAAGAAAGAAACAATGGGTCTTGCCAGTATGTCCTTCCCCTGAGAAAGTTCACCCAATCTCTGCAGTTCCAGTCCTCACATATAGTTAGTCAATTTAGTTCTTCCCCTTATATCCCTAGCTCTTTTGGAGCTGCTGCTCCTGTGCTGGAGCTTTGAGCAAGCAAGTGTGTGTGTAGGCCCTTTAAGAACATCATGTAGGTCTCCTGCAGTCCTGTAGTTTATTGTCTCTCTTGGACATAGTCAATGTTGATTTTTACAGCCAAATATTATGGTGACTCCTTTTCTTGGCACAAGTTACCTAGGCTGGGCAATCTGGTGTGAATCTGCTTGCTCCTCAGTGGGAGCCTCTGCACAGCCAATCTTTTCCTCCTATTATTAATTGCCACATTGTCAGTATGGGACCTTCTTGGTCAGTGTATCCACTCCTCTACCCATCTAGATGTGGCTTCTTCTTTATATAATTATTTATAGGAATTCTGTTCAGATAGTCTTCAGGTTGTTCTCAGTGATGGTTATTATATAATTTAGTTGTAGTTTTAATGTGACCATGGGAGGAGGAGAACTCAGAGTTTACCTACTCCTCCACTTGACTCTGCCCCAAATTCAATATTTTTAACATGATAAAAAGGAGCTCAACTTTACATGGAGAATTTAGTTTCCAAAATCATATAGTTAAGTAAAATAAGCCAGGTGGTGAAAGACAAATACCACATGATCTCACCTTTAAGTGGAACATGATCAACAAAACAAAGAAGCAAGCAAAATATAACCAGAGAAATTAAGAACAAACTGACAGTAACCAGAGGAGAGGTGGGAGGGGAAAATGGAGGGAAAAGGGGGAAGGGTTTTCATGAGAAACTATAAAGGACACATGGACAAAACCAAGGAGGGGTGGGATCAGGGGAGGGAGATGGGGATGGCTCCCTCCCCTGAAGGAAGTGGTGGGGGGATGGTAAATGCAGACAACTGTACTTAAACAACACTGAAAGATAAAAATAAATAAAATATTTTTAAAAAATAAATAAAAGATATAGCAAGAAGTAATAAGAAGAAAATAGATCTAAACTCAAACCCAAGGTCCACCATTTTCAAGCTATTTAACCTCTCTTAGGTTATCCCCTCATATCCAAAATAGAGATATCATTACCTCTTTTAGGGTTGTGGTTGAGAGTAAGTGAGGAGATATAGTTAAAGCAGCAGGACATATGTGACTGCATATACCATATTTCATTGAATTTAAAAGGCCATAGATTGCAAGATGTCCATTGGCTTCCATGGCTATGCATTGTCATTAGAGTAAAGGCCTTCCTTGTCAAGCTTTGCATGACTGGCCCCATCCACAAGCTCCAAGACTTTGTACAGGTTGTTCTATCTGCTGGAGCACTCTCCATAGAGTTCACTCCTCTATTACTCAGATTTCATTTGAAGTATCTCTACCTCGAAAAGAAAATAAAGACATCTTTGTTTTGTCCTCTCAGTATATGATACAGGAGGTTTTTATTTTTCAACAGTGTTATTGGATCATTTCTCCCCATATTCACCCAGTTATAAGATTGTGCCTAATGTCTCTTTTTGGAATTTGAAGATCATTGAGTCAAACTTCATATAATTACACATTAGGGAGGGCTAATGGCATGAATGTTCTACAGCTCTTCCATTAAAGCATTATCAGTTGTATCAGTGGAATATCATTTTTAGCATGGCAGTAGAGATTTTGAAAAAGATTATTTCTTCCCAAATTTTGGTAATAATATTAAAACATTTTATAAACAAATGTTCTTATTAAAGTTAATCTAGAAGCATCTCTAAAATTATCATAAATATTTCAGGCTCTAAAATTATATGTCACTAGGAGAAAATACTGATTTCAATAATTATTACATATGGGTCAAGGGGGAAACTACTTAAAACACCTGGTCATCAGTTTTCTCTGCTAAAAACTGGATATAAAGTCATCTCCTGTCTCATAATATTTTCCTAAGTATTACACAGGACAGTGTAGGTAAAACAATTAGAATATTGTCTGTAGTACTTCTGCTTCCAACCAAGATACAATAGCAAAGGCCAATTTGCCCCCCTGGCTAAAACAACAACAACAACAACAAAAATCCATAAAGTATATGAATGAAGGATTTCCGAAACAGTGAGATCAGGCAACAAAGAACATAATCCCCCAAAACAAGAATCAAACCAGGGGAGCCCTGATATTGCCCAGCTGATGACTCTGGGATGGCTCTTGCCCACAGTTCAGGAAGGGGAATCCAGGCAGAGGTTGGCAGACACTCAGTTGAGAAGAAACTGAGATTTCATGGAGACGAGGAAAGGTAGCACTGGAAGAACTGGAGAGTAGAGAAAACACTGTAAATTTGCAAACATCCTTTTCATGTAATCAGTTTAGTACTGATAACTGCAATGTAGCTGGAGAAAATAGCATCACGAAGCAATAGAAGTCAGAGTACCAACCTTTCACATAATGTTGAAAATTATGTCTGTTCCCACCAGCCAGAGTAGAACAAAATCATGACTCACTGGACATTGGATAGAGTATTCAGAATGGTTTTAACCCCATAATGGGAAGAAACAGGTTTCAATGGGGTTTTAACTCCATAGCCCAAATGGAGTACTACTTGGTCCCACCTACAAAATCTTAAAAGTGAGAAATGAAAGGGTCAAAATATTTCCAAGTAACTTAACTGGAACAAAGCTCAAGAATATCTATGGGAACCTGGCTGGTGTGGCTCAGTGGATTGAGAACCGGCCTGTGAAACAAGGGGTCACTGGGTAATTTCCCATTCAGGGCACATTCCTGGATTGTGAACCAGGGCCCCAGTAGGGGGTGTGCAAGAGGCAATCACACATTGATGTTTCTCTCCCTTCCCCTCTGTCTAAAAAATAAATAAATAAAATCTTAAAAAAAAGAATATCCATAGGAACTTACAATATTGAATACCCAACAATATAAAATTCATAATGTTCATCACTCAATTAAAAATTTCCAGGTACAAAATGAAGCTGGAAAATATAAACTACAATGAAGATCAAAATCAATAAACCAAAACCAACAACTGACACAGATGATAAAATTAGCAGAGAGCATTAAAACAGTTACTATAACTATATAATATAACTGTTACTGTAATATGTTCAAAAAGATAAGTAGAGATATAGAAGATATAAAATAAGATCCAAATTAAAATTCTATAATTGAAAAGTGCAATGTCTGGAGTGAAAACGATATTGGATGGAATTAATGGCAGAATAGACATTGTTGAAAAAATTTAGTGAACTTGGAAACATAGAAATAAAAACAATCCTAAGTGAACCACATAAAGAAAAACTAAAATCATAAATAATGAACAGGGCATCACTGAGCTGTGAGGAAACATCTGAATGAAAGTTCTGAAGGGAAGGGATGAGAATAGAAAAAAATTGAAAAAATAACTGAACATTTTCTAAATTTGATATAAACTATAAACTTATGGATTAAAGAAACACATCAAAACTCAAGCAATAAAAGAACCTAGAGAAAGACACATTATTATCAAGTTGTTCAAAATCAATAATAAAGAGAATGTCTTTAAAACAGCCAAAAAGTAGATAAAAAAGACATTATAGAGGACCAAAGAAAAGTATGATGGCAGATTTCTAGCCAAACCATTACCAACGAGATACAGGGAAGCAACATATTTAAAATACAGAATCAAAAACCTATTAACATAGAATTATACTTAGGGGAGGGGGAATGAGCATTCAACAATGATGGCTAAGTAGAGACTTTTCAAGACCTACAAAAGCTGAAATAATTTGTCACCAGCAAACTAGTACTACAAGAAATGATAAAGAAATATTTTCAGGCAGTCAGTTCATTGAGAGAACATCAACATCATAAATATGTATGGACTTAGTAAAAGAGTTTCCACGTAATATTAATATAACTGGAGGAAAACAAAAAAAACATAGGATTACAAGATGATTTTTAAAAACAAATTTAATAAATTAGACTTTATTAACAGTAAAATTTTTTGGCTGAAAAATATATTGTTAAGAAAACCACAAATCAAGCCACAGAGTAGGTGAAAATATTTCCAAAACACATCTGATAAAATACTAAATATACACAATATACAAAGAACTCTTAAAATTTAAAAATAAGAAAATAACCCAATTTCAAAATGGGCAAAATAATTGAACCCTTCACCAAAGAAGATAAGCAGATGGCAAATAAGCATTAAAAAGATATTTATTACGGAAGACATAGAAACAATCCCCAAATGAAAGGAAAGGAGGAAGCCTCAGAAAGAATGCTAAATGAAATAGAGACAAGTCAATTATCAGATATTGAGTTCAAAGCAATGGTTATAAGGAAGCTCAATGAGCTCACAGAGAAGTTTCAAAAACTACAGGGAAACTACAATGAACTCAGTGCAAACTATATCAACATGAAAAAGGAAATAGAAACTATCAACAAAGGCCAAGAGGAAATATGAAGAATACAATTTCTGAACTGAAGAACACAGTAGAAGGAATCAAAAGCAGGCTTGATGAAGCAGAGGATCATATCTGTGAGCTGGAGGACAAGGTAGAAAAAAACACCCAGAATGAGCAAGAAAAGGAAAAGAGGCTCAGAAAAAAATGAAGAGGGGTTAAGGGAAATGCAGGACATGAAACATAATAGTATCCGTATAATAGGGATAGCAGAATGAGAATAAGAAGAACAAGGGATAGAAAACCTGTTTGAAAAAGTAGTGATGGAAAACTTCCCTAATTTGACAAGAGAAAAAGTCACACAAATCCAGGACACATATAAGAGTCCCAATCAAGGGGAACCCAAAGAGGCCCACTTCAAGACACATAATAATTAAAATGGAAAAATTCCAAGATAAAGAGAGAATCTTAAAGGCAGCAAGGGAAAAACAGGAAGTAACATCCAAGGAAGCCCTGATAGATTAACAGCTGACTTCTCAATGGAAATGCTGCAAGCTAGAAGGCAATGGCAAGAAATATTCCAAGTAATGAGAACCACAGACCTGCAACCAAAACTACTTTATCCAGCAAGGCTCTCAATTAAAATGAAAGGCTAAATAAGGAGCTTTCCAGCCAAAAGAAGTCTCAAGGAATATACCTCCTCCAAACCAGTTCTGCAAGAGATGCTAAAGGGATTGCTTTAAGAACTAGAAGAAAAACAGTGAAAGAGAGAGGAACATAGGTATGAAAAAATTACAAAGAATAAGTACCTATCAATAATAACCTTACATAAATGGATTAAATGTCCCAATCAAAAGACACAGTATATCGGAATGGATAAGAAAGCATGACCCACACATACGCTGCCTACAGGAGACCCATCTCAGAACAAAAGACCTACACAGACTGAAAGTGAAGGGCTAGAAACAAATATTCCAGGCAAATGGACAGGAAAAGAAAAAAGCTGGGGTAGCATACTCATATCGGACAGAATAGACTTCAAAAGAAGAGCCATTAAAGGAGACCCAGAAGGACACTTCATAATACTCAAGGGAAGAATCCATCAAGAAGACATAAACATTGTAAAGATATATGCACCCAACATAGGAGCACCCAAATACATAAAGAAAATCTTGGAGGACTTCAAGAAAGATATTGACAGCAACACAATCATAGTAGGAGATTTTAACACCCCACTGTCAAAAATGGATAGATCTTCCAAACAAAATATCAACAAAGATTATTGTGACATTGAACAATGCCCTAGATGGAATGGACTTAGCTGATATATACAGAGCCTTTCATCCCAAAGAAGCAAAATACACATTCTTTTCAAATGCACGTGGAACGTTTTCAAAGATAGACCACATAATAGGACACAAAACAAGCCTCAGAAATTAAAAAAAATTGAAATCATAATAAGCATATTCTCCAACCACAAGGGACTGAAACTAGAAACCAACCTCAAGGAACAAACCCCAAAAACTGAAACTCATGGAGATTGAAT
Organism: Desmodus rotundus; assembly: GCF_022682495.2. Taxonomy (NCBI): domain Eukaryota; kingdom Metazoa; phylum Chordata; class Mammalia; order Chiroptera; family Phyllostomidae; genus Desmodus; species Desmodus rotundus. Next base: position 48,158,190 of record NC_071394.1, on the reverse strand, counting down.
ATCATGCTATTAAACAATGAATGGGTCAAGAATGAGATTAGGGAAGAAATCAAAAAGTTCCTAGAAACAAATGAAAACAAACTCACAACAATCCAAAACTTATGGGACACAGCAAAGGCAGTCCAGAGAGGAAAGTTTATAGTAATACAGGCCTACCTAAAAAAGATAGAAACATTTCAAATAAACAACCTAACCCTATGCCTACAAGAACTTGATGAACAACAACAAAGACAACCCAGAGCAAGTAGAAGGAAGGAAATAATCAAGATGAAAGCAGAATTAAATGACATAGAGACCAAAAGAACAATTCTAAGGATCAGTGAATCCAGGAGCTGGTTCTTTGAAAAGATAAACAAAATCTACAAGTCTTTAAGTAGGCTCATTAAGAAAAAAAGAGAGAGGATCCAAATAAACACAATTAGAAATGAAAGAGGAGAGATTACAACTGATACCATAGAAATACAAAGGACTGTAAGAAATTACTACGAAGAACTATATGACAAGAAATTTGAAAACCTAGGTAAAATGGATATAATCTTCCAAAACTGAACCAAGAAGAAGCAGAAAACCTGGACAAACCGATAACAACTGATTAAATTGAAACACACAAATGCCCTGGACCAGATGGTTTCACAGGAGATTTTTAGAAGGTATTTAAGGGAGAGCTAAGCCCCATCCTCCACAGATTATTTCAAAAAAATTCAAGAAGATGGAAGACTTCCAAATGCTTTTAATGAAGCCAGCATCATCCTAATTGCATAACCAGATAAAGACATAAGAAAGACAGAAAACTTCAGGCCAATATCGCTTATGAACATAGATTCTAAAATCATCAACAAAATATTGGCAAACCACATATAGCAATACATTAAAGAGATCATACACCATGATCAAGTGAGATTCATCCCAGGGATGCAAGGATGGTACAATATTCGCAAATCAAAAAACATAATACACCACATAAACAAAATGAAACACAAAAATCACATGATCATATCAATAGATGTGGAAAAGCATTTGATGAGGTACAGCACCCATTTATGATAAAAACACTCAGCAAAGTGGGAATAGAGGGAGCATTCCTCAACATAATAAAGGCCATATATGAGAGACCTACAGCCAACATCATACTCAATGGACAAAAACTTAGAGCTTTCCCATTAAGATCAGGAACGAAACAAGGATACATTCTCTCACCACTCCTATTCAACATAGTACTGGAAGTCCTAGCCACAGCAATCAGACAAGAAAAAGAAGTAAAAGGCATCCAAACTGGAAAAGAGGAAATGAAACTGTCATTGTTTGCAGATGACATAATAGTGTACATGGAAAATCCTTTAGACTCCACCAAAAAACTACCCGACCTAATAAATGAATTTGGCAAAGCAGCTGGATACAAAGTCAATACTCAGAAATCAAAGGCATTTTTGTACACCAACAATGAAATATGAGAAACAGAAATCAGGGAAAAAATCCCAGTTGATATGGCAACAAGAAAAATAAAGTATCTAGGAATCAACCTAACCAAGGAGGTAAAAGACCTGTACTCAGAAAACTATACATCACTGAATAAAGAAATTAAGGAAGACACAAACAAATGGAAGCATGTACAATGCTCATGGATTGAAAGAACTGACATCATCACAATGGCCATACTACCCAAAGTGATTTATAGATTCAATGCAATCCCTATTAAAGTACCCATGACATATTTCACAGATATAGAACAAACATTTCATAAATTCATATGGAACCATAAATGACCCTGAATAGCTGCAGCAATTTTGAGAAAGAAGAACAAAGCAGGAGGGATCACAATACCTGATATCAAACTGTATTACAAGGCCACTGTAATCAAAACAGCCTGGTAATGGTGAGGGGATTGACTATGGGAGTGCAGGGGGAGAGGGTAGGGATAAGCACTGGGGGAAAAGGCAGAACAACTGTAACTGAACAGCAATTTAAAAAGTCTGTTTAGGAGGTCAGGGAATCCAAAGATGAAACACAGAATTGACACAGAAATCTGTTTTACAAATGTATGAAGCAATTCAGATGAAGGGAGTATAGGAAAAAGTGGTGCTCACCTAATTATAGGAATGAATGAAGACTATAAAACAAAGGTAAAAGGAACTGATTAGTTATATAACTGTACTCTAGTTGATAAAGTTGTTTTCATAGGGGTTTGGATTAACAATTCTGAAGCCACTATACATGTATACTGCAATTGAACAATTAAGTAAATGGGTGACATATGTGGAAGCCAGGTTTCTCACTGATGGAGTGGGAGGTTATATCAAAAAGTAGAATGTTCTGTATGGTAATGGGTGGAAGTTTGAGATGTAAATATGGGCTCATGTTTAGCTCAATAATATGCAGGTGGTTAGAAATATTTATAGATATGTGTGTGAACATGGATTAGTATATGTTCACATTTCCTTGATCTGTCCACTAAGAGGGTTTAGAAGCAATAACATCCCAGTAGTAGCATGCATACCTACTACCCAGATCTTGGTTTTAAATATCATCCTCAAAAAAAGGAACCAGAGCTCATTATAAATGGCTGATTCTAGGCAGAGGGTAGAAAATATGCAATATGAGTTTGAAGCATCTTGTAGTGTGAGAAAGGATATACTAAATAATAACCACCACCACCACCACCATAAAACAAAACAAAATTTAATGGCAGGATATGAAAAAAGGGATATAGAAGCCAACTGAACAAGTTCCCAGTGTTCAATGTCAAAACAATTTGAACAACAGAATAACCCAAAGTATAAAGCAAATATATGATTCCATAATTATATAAATAAAGTATTTAATATATAAATAAATAGAGAATAGATACAATTCTAATAGAGAAGAATTTCAAACATTTATGTAGGCTTGTCCCTTCAAAAAACTGGACATATCTCTCCACTCTTTAAGTGTGGGTTTTACATAGTGACTTCCAAAACATATAGTATTGAAAGAGAATGGTAGTGATGGTAGGGGCAAATTTACAGTAAAAGAACCTGACAGATATATCAGCCAGGTAATCAAGGCAACATCAGAAGTGATATCATTTTGATAGTGAGTACCTTTAACATGATGTGATGAAAATGGCCTTTTACCTCTGTGATCTTTCTCCCCCAAATTGATAACACCAATCTAATTATGATAAGACATGAGAAAAATACAAAAAGAGTAACATTCTATAAAAATACCTGACCACTACTCCTAAAACTGTTGATTTTATCAAAAATAAAGGGAGTCTGAAAATTGTCATAGACAAAAGCATAAAGAGATATGATGTCCAAATGTGATATAGCATTCTAAATGGGAGGACAGAAGTAAAAATTAAAGAAATATTTAAAAAGTATGAACTTTAGTGAATAATGTAACAATATTGATATATTAAATGTGACAACAATGTGGTGATTGCTGTGGAAAGTAGGTATAAGGGGACTAAACAGTGAAGGGCAAAATACAATAAAAATTAAACTAAAAAATGTGACAATGTTAACAATACAGGAAACTGAATGAGGGGTACATAGGAATCACCTGTACGACGTTTGCAACTTTTCTGTAAATTTAAAACTATTATGAAAATAATAATTTTTTATAATAGTGCTTGCCATGTTGTCTATTATGAATATCACTTATTTTATTAAATATTAATTACTGTTTATTATCAATACTATTTATTAATAATCATTAATTAATTACTATTTTGTGTTTTTTAAATTTTTTTATTGTTGTTCAGTTACAGTTGTCCCCATTTCCCCCATTACACTCCCCTGCCCTTACCACTCCCATTTTCCACTTTCCACCTTGATTCGACCCTTCCTCTTCTTTCCCCCATATCCCCACTGGTCACTGTCAGTTTGTTCTTTATTTCCATGTCTTTGGTTCTATTTTGCTCATTTGTTTGCTTTGTTGATTAGGTTCCACTTACAGGTGAGATCATATGGTATTTGTCTTTTACCACCTGGCTTATTTCACTTAGCATAATGCTCTCCAGTTCTACCCATGCTGGAAGGGTAGGAGTTCCTTCTTTCTTTCTGCTGAGTAGTATTCCATTGTGTAAATGTATCACACTTTTTTCATACACTCATTTACTAATGGGCACTAGGCTGTTTCCAGCACTTGGCTACTATAAATAAAACTGCTATGAACATTGGGGTGCATAGGTTCTTTTGAATTGGTGTTTCAGAATTCTTAGTGTATAATCCCAGCAATGGAATTGCCAGGTCAAAAGGCAGTTCTATTTTTAGCTTTCTGAGGAAATTCCATATTGATTTTTTACAGTGGCTGCACCAGTCAGCATTCCCACCAACAGTGTACTGGGTTCCCTTTCCTCCAGAACCTCGTCAGCACTTGTTGTTTGTTGATTTGGTTATCATGGTAATTCTGTACCTCATTGTGGCTTTAATTTGCATCTTTCTGATGGCTAGTGATGCTGATCAACCTTTCATATGTCTCTGGACCCTCTGTATGTCCTCCTTGGAGAAGTACCTGTTTATGTCCTTTGCCCATTTTTTTAATTGGGTTTTTTGTTCTTCCTGGATTGGTGTCATGAGAGTTCTTTATATATATTGGGTATAAAAACCTTGTCCAAGGTGTCATTGACAAATATATTTTCCTAAATGGTTCATTCCATTTTCATTTTGACGATGTTTTCTTTAGCTGTGGAGAAGCTTTTTAATTGATATAGTCCCATTTGTTTATTCCTTCTTTTATATCCCTTACTCTAGGGGACACATCTTTGAAAATATTGCTGCATGAAATATCTGAAATTTTCCTGCCTAAGGTCTCCTCTAGGACTTTTATGGTGTTGTGACTTATATTTAAGGTTTTTTAAATTTTTTATTGTTATTCAATTACAGTTGTATGCCTTTTCTCCCCATCCCTCCACCCCACCCCAGCTGAACCCACCTCCCTCCCCCACCTCCACCCTCCCCCTTGATTTTGTCCATGTGTCCTTTATAGTAGTTCCTGTAATCCCCTCTTCCCACTGTCCCCACCCCACTCCCCCCTGGCTATTGTTAGATTGTTCTTAACTTCAATGTCTCTGGTTATATTTCGTTTGGTTTTTTCTTCTATTTATTATGTTCCAGTTAAAGGTGAGATCATATGGTATTTGTCCCTCACCGCCTGGCTTATTTCACTTAGCATAATGTTCTCCAGTTTCATCCATGCTGTTGCAAAGGGTATAAGCTCCTTCTTTCTTTCTGCTATTTTATCCATCTTGAGTTCATTTTTGTGTATGCCGTAAGTTGGTCAAATTTCATTTTTTTGCATATGCTTATCCAGATCTCCCCAAACCATTTATCAAAGAGCCAATTATTACTCCATTTTATGTTCCAGCCCCCTTTGTCAAATATTAACTGATTGTATTAAAATGGGTTTATTTCTGGGCTCTCCATTCTGTTCCTTTGAATAATGTTTTTGTTCTTATGCCGGTACCAGACTGTTTTGATTACAATGGCCCTGTAATACAGTTTGATATCAGGTATTGAAATCCTTCCTATTTTGTTCTTTCTCACAATTCCTGAGGAATTTGTGGTCATTTTTGGTTCCATATGAATTTTGGAAATATTTATTCGGTATCTGTGAAATATATCATTTGTTTTTTAATAGGGATTGTTTTGAATCTATAAATTGCTTTGGGTAGTATGGCCATTTTAATGATGTTAATTCTTCTAATCCATGAACATGGTATATGCTTCCATTTATTTGTATCTACCTTAATTACTTTCTTCAGGCTTCTATAGTTTTCTGAGTACAGGTCTTTTACCTCCTTGGTTAGGTTTATCCCTAGGTACTTTATTTTTCTTGTTGCTATAGCAAATGGGATTTTTTTTCTAATTTCTGTTTCTCATATTCCATTGTTGATGTACAAAAATACCTTAAATTTATGAATATTGACTTTTTATCCTGCTGTCATGCCAAATTCCCTTATTAGGTGGAGTTGTTTTTTAATGGAGTCTATAGGGTTTTTTATGTACACTATTATGTCATCTGCAAACAATGTCCATTTTACTTCCTCCTTTCCAATGTGGATGCTTTTTATTTCTTCTTCTTGTCTGATAGCTGTGGCTGGAACTTCCAATGCTATGTTGAATAGAAGTGGTGAAAGCAGATACCCTTGTCTTGTTCCTGATTTTACTGGGAAAGCTTTTAGTTTTAGTTTCTTCCTGATTTTAGTGGAAAGGTTTTAGTTTTTGCATTAGTTTTTAATGTTGGCAGGAGGCTTCTTGAATATAGCCTTTATTATGTTGAGATATGCTCCCTATACTCCCACTTTGCTGAGTGTTTTTATCATAAATGGGTACTGTACTTTATCAAATGCTTTTTCTGCATCTATTGGTAAGATCATGTGATTTTTGTCTTTACTTTTGTTTATGTGATACATTATGTCTATTGATTTGCACACATTGTTCCACCCTTGCATCCCTGGGATGAATCCTACTTGATCATGGTGTCTGCTCTTTTTAATGTATTGCTGTATGTGGTTTGCCAATATTGTGTTGAGGATTTTAGCATCTATATTCATCAGCAATATTAGCCTGTAGTTTTCTTCTTCATTGTGTCTTTGTCTGATTGTGGGATTAGGATGATGCTGGCTTCGTAAAAAGAGTTTGTGAATGTTCCATATTCTTGGATTTTTTGGAATAGTCTGAGAAGGATAGAGGTTAGCTCTTCCTTAAATATTTTGTAAAACTTTTGTAAAACTGTCCAGCCCAGCACTTTTGTGTGTGTGTGTGGAGTTTTTTGACTGCTTCAATTTCACCAGCTGTTATCCATTTGTCCAGGCTTTCTGCTTCTTCTTGATTCAGTTTTGGATGATTATATTTTGCTAGAAATTTGTCCATTTCACCCAGGTTTTCAAATTTCTTGGCATATAGTCGTTCATAGTAATTTCTTACAGTCCTTTGTATCTCTGTGGCATCAGTTGTAATCTCCTCTTTCATATCTCATTTTGTTTATTTGGGTCCTTTCTCTTTTTTTCTTGATGAGCCTGCTTAAAGGCTTGTCGATGTTGCTTATCTTTTCAAAGAACCAGCTCCTGGATTCATTGATCCTTAGAATTGTTCTTTTGGTCTCTATGTCATTTAATTCTGCTCTGATCTTAATTATTTCCTTCCTTCTACTCACTCTGGGCTTCATTTGTTGTTGTGCCTCCAGTTCTTGTAGATATAGGGTTATGTTGTTTATTTGAAATGTTTCTATCTTTTTTAGGTAGGCCTGTATGACTCTGAACTTTCCCTCTCAGTTCTACCTTCGCTGTGCCCCATGGGCTTTGGACTATTGTTTGTTCATTTTCATTTGTTTCAAGAAACTTTTTGATTTCTCCCTTACCTCATTCTTGATCCATTCATTGTTTAATAGCACGCTATTCAATCTCCATGAGTTTGAATGATTTTGAGTTTTTTCCTTGAGGTTGGTTTCTAGTTTTAAGCCCTTGTGGTCAGAGAAAATACTTGATATGATTTCAATTTTCTTGAATTTGCTGAGGCTTGTTTTGTGTCCTATCATGTGGTCTACCTTTGAAAATGTTCCATATGCATTTGAAAAGAATGTGCATTTTGCTTCCATGGGATGAAAGGTTCTATACATTTCCTTAAGTCTATTTGATCTAGTGCATCATTTAGTTCTACAATATCTTTGTTGATATTTTGTTTGGAAGATCTATCTGTTGTTGACAGTAAAGTGTTAATTAATTACCATTAAGCTCCTATTTGTTTAAGAATTTATTTGTTTTATTGTCCGTGGGAATCCTATACTAAAGATTTGAGTCTCTTAAGATAAAGTAGTATGTTAATAGTCAAGCCAGAGCAGACATAAGGGATCCATAACATATCATTCTAGTGATTTTCACTTTGAAAGTAAACGTACAATGTTACACATACAAAATTAAGTTTGGGCCTTTAAAGGTTTCACTTGCAACCCTGACTTTTTTTCATTGGTTTCACAGTGTTTACCTCTGGATCAGTCTATATAAATATCTCTTACCCCAATTCAGTGGTAAATTCACAAGTTTAGGATGGTTACCAACTATTTATAATATTGGGTATATATTGCATGTATTTATTCCTAGCAATCATATAGGCTCTACACAAGAGAAATAAATTGGCAGAAAGTACAGTAGGTTAAACATAGGAAAGAAATATAATAAGAGGCAACACATTAATCCAAGTCAGTCATTGTACAAAAATCATCCATGTAAGGTAATCTGAGGACCACTAGACAAAATGATATCCTGTGGCTGGTTTTCATCAGAATTCTATGACATAACAATTGCCACAAGGATAAAGATATTTCCCCAAGCTTTCTTAGCTGTCATATTTTTATATCCTCATTAAGCATCTCTCATTGTCAAGTATAGCCTTGGTAGGTGATGGGAAATAAAGAAGTACACAGCTCCATCAAAGGTCTGTCCCTGACTACTCACAGGCCTGAACATGAGTGCAAGTTTCTTCCTGTAATAACTATACTTGCCTGCCATACCAGCTGCAGGTCCCCTCACCAATCAGAATGCACAAGTAATTAGCTGCTGTTTAAGCTGAAGGGTCCCAACATGTTTGAGCAGGTTGGCATCAAGGGTTTAAGGAGCACCTGTTTACAATTAGCTAGACTGGATTCTATATGCCACACCTCATTTCTTGGAGGGAAGGAAGAACTTGTTTGAGCAATGATTGCCGCCATTTCTCTCCGCCAGTTTTGTAAGTTATTGACAGAGCCATTTCAAACTTGTTCACCTGGTCTGCTTTTAAGGTTCTTTCTCTCCAAACTTGCTGCACATTGACTTAATTAAACTGCATTGTTAAACCCACCAGATAACTCTACTTCCCTTCTCTTCCCTTCTCATGGGGAGACTTGGTCTCCCAGAATGTGTTGGTGCCAAAATATCAGGACCCCAGGAGCTGTGCTGATTCACTTCTCCTCACCACGGCTAGAGTCAAGCGTACAAGGAAAAGGGAGACTCTCTGTCAGTGAGTTTTTCTTGTGTATTGCTCCTATCGGAGAGGGGCACTACAAGGTGACATGTGGGAGAGCATGGAGCAATCTGAACTGACCCACAAGCAAACTGTACACAAATTCCCATCTACTGTGTCACTGATGGAACCAAGAGCCAAAGAAAAATAGGATAAGTGAGTGTTTAATTATCATTTTAGGTGGTTAAAGCTAATCATAATTCCAAATTACCATTGACCACTAATAGCAAATGTTTTTTTTTTTCTTTCAAATATACCTGATGCCTGTTTCAAAAGATAAATAACTCTTGGACTTCTCACTGTGCAATAGATAATATGAACACCACCCCTACTCCTACAACACACACTGGCTTGAGAGCCAGGGTTGCAGTCATAAGAGTTGCAGAGTTGCCACACTGAGTTTTACAGACCACCCATTTAACCACTGGGCGATTGAGATGTTGCCAACCCATGTTCAGGAGTGAGAACTGTCTGAGGAGGAAGAGCTAAAGAAAGGATGTATCCACTCTCAAGAATTTAATCAGTACTTCTTCAGTGAAAAGTTCACCCCAATACCCACAGCCCACCCAACCTTGGAGAGTTTAAAATAAGAAAGAGAAAACATTGTCCAACAACCCAACCTAAATACAAATGATCTTCCTCCAGGCCAGAAAGTCCTCAGCCATACTGAGGACTGTGACAGGGGTGGTTGTTAGTGCTAGTAAAAAATTTTCCATGATCTTTGCAGATCCATGGAATCAGATAGATCGCAGGGCAGCACTAGAAAAGTGATCCAGGATACACACTGGTGGTCTCCGTCCTGTTCCTCTGCCATCCATCACTACCCACAAGACCATCTATCCTTAGATCCTTGGCTCCTCACTGATTACATTTCAAATTACTTGGAAGGGAATTTAAGGTGTTAGCTTATGGGAGGAAATTTAGGCAGATAAAAGAAAAATGATGGTGCATAAGGTCTTTTTAGATCCCTGAATTTAGATCAGAAATCACTAGGATAACAAGTGATTCTGAAAATTTAATAGTGCATCAGAATCACCTGGAGAACTATAATGAAAAGACAGGTCCCAACCCCAGAGTTTCTGGTAAGGTGACTCTCAGATTCTCCTGTATACCAAATACTGTGGCATTGAGACTCTACTTGAACTTATGAGTTTAGTTATCATTCTAGTTAAATTCCACCAGGGTCCACCAAGCAGTTCATTTATTCAACTAATATTTCTTGAATGTTTGCTGAATAGAAATATCTATATCTAATCTCTATATTTGTACATTTACTTAAATACACACACACACATGTTTCTCCCACTAATATATTCCTAGTGACTATGTTTCAAAAGTTAAGTTTCTTTTATGTTATGTAAACTAACACCAGGACCCAGCATTTTCCTGAAACTAAAATATCTCCATGTGCAACTAGTTGTGTCCATGTGGAGGAAATTATAAGCTACTCTTAAAAATATACTTTATTTAAAAATAAAGGCTTTTCACCCCCCACCCCCCAAAACATACATCTTAAAACCACATTATATTAAATGTTAAAGCATCTCTTTTAAGAAGAAAAAATAAGCTAAAAATATGAACAATAAAATGGCAGTAAATATGTGTCTATCAACAATTGAATCTAAAAGCATAACAGAAATAGACACAGAGAACATTTTCACAGTAGCCAGATGGGAGAGGGTTGAGGAGATAGGTGAAAAAGGTGAAGGGATTAACAACTATAAATTGGTAGTTACAAAACAGTCATGGGAATATAAAGTGTAGCATAGGGAATATAGTCAATAATATTCTAATAACTATGTGTGGTATCAGATGGTTGTGAGATTTATTGGTTTGATCACTTACTAAATTATATAAATGCCAAATCACTGGGGTGTACACCTAAAAATAATGTAATAATGTATGTGAACTGCATTTGAAAAAATTTAAAAATCATGCTTACTCAAAATTCTAGAATATAGAATACAAAATGATGTACAACTGAGTAATGTTCATCAAATCCTAGATTTAAGATATTTCCATTTTCTCTCACCAAGAATGTTTCCTTTAGTCCTCTTTCCCATTTCTAAGGTGTGACACAAAGATTTCTGTTTTTCTTTGACATGGATTAGGGAAGCAATCTTAATTACTTGCATAATATTAACTTTCTTGAATATGGGTGCTGTTTTTTAAGTACCTCTTTTAAGAAAATAGAGCTAGAGAGAATTCCAACGCAGAGTGTGAAAGGCCAAGTTGAAGTCTGCTTTGCGGTGTCTTTTAGTTGACGACAGGATTTTCCTCTGTTTTCATTGAAGGCAGGGCATACTTCTAGACTCAGGTATTTGTTATGTTCACTCCAGACACCCTTTGCTGATGTTGATCTCAAACTGTAAATGGAAAGTTCTTGTCTTTGTGAGAGTTTAAATCCAACGCAGCTGACCTTTGAGGTCCAACATCTCTCAGCTGCCTCCTACAGATTCTATCACTTTGCTGGAGCCTCAGCTCTGGCCTTTTGCTACTATTCCTTCAGATCTTTCCTTTACTTTCATTTCCCCCCAACTTTCAAAATGCCTGTTCCACTTAGGTTATTTCATCCATGCTTAGTGAAGAAGACAAAAAAGGAAATTCAGGAATATAATCTTACCTGAGTGAAATTATGTCCATTTAAATAAAGAAAGGACACTGTGGTATGGCATTAACAGAAGCTGAAGAACATAGTGTGGGGCATCCTTTATTATTCTGACCTTACGCACAAACTCTGACCCAAATAAACTGCCAAGTGTCCAGAGACCCATGCTCTTCAACACCACTCTGTGATGATCGGTTGGTTGATGATTTGTACAGTGCTGTTCAATAGGGAGTCACTGATCCCAGGGGCTAGTGAGCACATGTAGTGTCCATCAGTAGACGAGTGGCTAAAACAACTATGGGACATTTACACAATGGAATACCACTCAGCTATAAAAAAGAATAAAGTTGTATCCTTTGTGACAGTTTGGATGAACCTGGAGAACATTACACTAAGTGAAATAAGCCAAACAATGAAAGCAAATACCATATGATTTCACTCATATGTGGAATCTAATGAACTAACTGTACTAACAAGGAAAATGAGGACAGACTCATCGGTGGAAGAGGTTGGGGGTTGGAGGGATTAAATAAATGAAGAAGGGACTCATGGCCCTTGACAACAGTGTGGTGATTGCTGGGGAAGGTGGGAACAGGGGACTAAATGATGGTGAAAAAATACAATAAATATTATATCAAAAAATAAATAAAAGTACATAAAAATAAAATATTTCTTTTGCTATCCATTAGCCTATCTTATTACTAGGATGTGAAAATTTTTATATTTCTTTGTATTGCCATAATTTATGATAATATCTGAGATATATTAAGGACTTAAGAAATAATGCATAAATAAATAAATTTAGTAAATGCATTAACAGATATAAAATACATTTTAAATTTTGATAGGCCATCATGCAAAGACTGGAAGTGGAGAATTCTGGTTAGCATTCTTTTTCATGTCTTTTTCCTAAAGTCTTTCATGTTCTATAGGAGAGCTGAAGTCAGTTTGAAGTGTGTATTTTCTTGCAAGTTCATTTTGGTTCAGAGCCATGGTGTTTAACACTAACCTTGCTCTATGCAGGGTCATGACCAGGCTAATGTAGCATCCAGTTCCTAAATTAACACTAGGTTAATATTAGTTCATATTTTTAAAAGTTTCAAATATAATCCAAAATAGATAGATAGCTAAAAGATAAACAGATTGATAGATTTTTAATGAAAAAAAATTTCCTGCCAGAAAAATCATTCCTTTTCAGGCTTCTGGGGATGGCGGTGTGTGTTGGAGTCTGGGGGAAATGAGGAGGAATTAACTAACTAGCTAACTAACTAAGGCCGGTATTGCTCTTACCTCAGCAGCAGGACACAGCATGGAGCCTCCTGACATTCCATTCCTACTTTTCTAAGGTTTCCAAAGTCATTTGATAGTGGATTCTTGAAAACATATATTAAAGGAAAGAAAGCCTAAGGATAGATGGTAAAGAAACATGTGGCTTAGAATTCAGTTGAAATAAGCAACAAAATTCTACCTGAAATAGTCATCCTGGGAATAGTGAGAGGTTAATGGGAGGGAGAGCGGAAGTCAGAATCAGTTGCTGTACTGTATATGGGAAATTGGGTGCTATATTTAATATATTTCTTTTAATATACATGTGATGGATTTGATTATGAAAGTGGCTGTCTAGATGTGAAGCTGGCTGACCAGCAAAATGTTTTGGTTAGCAACAGTTCCAGAAGATGTGAGAAATTCAGATGGTATCAATGACCCCAAACAAGAGGTGGGATGCAAGTGGAAGACCCCCGAGCATGCTCAGGAGGCTGGCTTATCCCTTTCCCTCCTGGTGCTCTCCAGCTGCCCGGAAACTCCCATTGCAGCTAGAGCCACCTCTTCCCCCTACTCTGTGCTCTCCTGCCCTCCAGGCCCTTACACCTAGCTCTAGACATATTTACATATACACGTAGACAATATTGAGCATTTTGCAACACATAAACCTGTAATACACTTCCCATTTGATAGTCTGAAGCCCAAACAGGCCACTATAATTTAGAATAAGACTGAGTGCTAGATAATATGAATCTTGTAATTAATTCTTTTCTCGACTACACTATTAATAGCGTAAGATACTGTATGTGTTTAGAAAATACTAAGTTATTAGTACTTAGAGAATACCTCTTATCTATGTTTAGGAGAGTCAATACCTAGAAAAAAATATGTAATAGTAAGTATACTTGTTTCTATATTACATCTCAAAAAATAAAAGTGTTCAAGTCACATTATTCAGGAACAGAGGTTTTCATCCAACTCAAACCTCTCTGGTTTCCTTCTTCAGTTCTTGTTTCAGCAACCTAGGGAGCTGAAAAAGGAAGCAAGCTGGGCGTCTGCTCCTTCCTCCCTGATCACCTGCCAGGCAGGCCCTGATGTGGGTGCCCACATCAACACCTACAGAACCATAAGGATGAGTCACATTCCCGGAGAACAAACTGCAGCACAGGGCCTGTTCTAAACAGCTGGCTCTGTTTTCACATGCCTTCTTGCCTTCCTTCTTCCTTCACTCTCCCTCCTCCCCACCCTCCCTTCCTTTTTCTATTTTCCTCTTTCCCTCCATCTCTGTTTCTTCCCGAAACATGGAGACTTTTTTATGTACTAGGTACTAGGTGAGTCACAAATAAAATGAATATAATTCCGGTACTTGAGGACTTTAAAATTTAGAGAAAGAATCATGAACAAAAAGATTAGATAAGTAATTAACTTCAATTGCTATAAATATCCTAAGGGAAAATGCAGGGAGCTATGACAGAACTGAACCTGAGGCAAACAGTGTTTGGAGTATCACTGTGACCATCCACACCGCAACACTGTGCAGTTAAACTCTGTGCGCTGTCAGCACTGTCAGAGGGAGTGGCCATTAGCCGCAGTGGTCACTAAGCACATGGAATGTGACCAGCATGACAGGAGGAACTGAAATTGTGAATATCCTTTTCTGGCTATTGTATTGGACAAAACAGGTCTTGGTGCTGTAGCAGAAAGGAAAACAATAAGGAGGGAATGAGACAAGGGGAGGTGAAACTAAGGGAATATAGCAAAGAAGGAGTGGAGGGAGGGAGGGAAGAACAGTAGGGTGTCTGACAGGCAAAGAGGTAATTTATAACTAGGTCTATTTCTGAATACATTTATTGCTAAATGTTAGGGAAAAAACACATTTAAAGCATTTCACATGGGATGATTTGGTGATTCAACTCATTGGGTTAACAAACATTATACTGAGTGCTCATGACAAAGCTAGATCTCAGGACACTGTGCCACCCCAGAGACGCAAGCTCTGCTTTCTGCACGGAGTTTCATATCCACAGAGTCAATCACATAATTGCCCTCACAGAATCATGAGACAATTATTATGAAAGGAGAAACTTTCTGGAAAATTATTTATTGATAAAAATGAAGAGCCATTAAAATAGGCATATATGTTGATGCAACAATCTCATTTCCAAGAGTCCATTCCAGGACAATAAAGAAAACAGAGATGTCCACAGGGTTTTATGTGTTCGTGTGTTGTTTATTTAAGTGAAAAAATAACAGAAATAGATAATAAGTTTAAGGAATAAATAAATAGACATTTAATATGAAGTACTCTGTAATATTTAAAATCTATAATAGTAGCTCACTACACTTAGTACATAGCAAGGCTTTTACACTGATGAGCACAGTGAATCTTCAAAACTATCACGAAGGAAAGGCCTTATTATTCAGTACGCCATTTTACGGAGGACACTGGAATGGAGGAAAACGTAGCTAGTAGCTGAAAGAGTTGAAGCTTAGATTTTATTTTCCATGTGATTATGGAACTAGAATCCTGAATTTCTCTCTGCATTTCACTCATGATTTGTAAACAATTTCTCATGACATGGGAAAATGCTTATACCATGATGTAAATTGAAAAAAGATCAATACAGAGCCACATAATTCCTATTTTGTAATTATACACACACACGTTATATGTGGTTATATCTATTAAATGCGTCTGTGCCAAAGCATCAACATGTGTATATAAGCAAATGTCCCCAAATGTGAATAATAATATATTTTCTAAAAGTCATGAAGTGATCTTGAGTTTTTTATGCTTCTTTTCCTAAACTTTCAATAGTATTTGTTACTTTTGAAATAGAAAATTGTTTCAGAAAAGAAGATTATCTGTTACTTAAATCTGATTTCTGTATTCAAGTATATATGCATTTTAAAAAATTTTAAGACTTTAAACCATAATACACATATTAATAATTTTATTAATCACTTGATTCTTTGATTTTGGTGACTAACTTATCCACGTGTATTTTGAAAATCTCTCATTGTGCTGTTGCACATTATTGCCTGTCTTTGGATGCATTTTAGAAACACATGTGAAAACCATAAATTATTTCAAAACAATTAATTTATCATTGGGATTTATGTATACTTATTTCTTTCTGGTCAAAAATAGTTTAGAAAACCAGTTGCTATAGGACAACTTTCTAAAAATCCCCATTCATTCTTCTCTTTTAATAATTTGGCACCAAACCTTGCTTCTTGAGAAGTTATTTTGTTCCTTCAAAAATATTTCTTAATGAGCATACAGTTCAGATAATAAATTTTTTGATAACTTGAATCACTAAAAAGAAAAATGCATCATCATTCTCAGATGTGATAACTCTACCAATATCTTTATTGTGCTGCCTCTACATCTGAGTCTGGCTGTGTCATTGACTCTCAAAAATATATGAACGTCTCTGTCATTCTGCCCCAAGGAGTGAACACATTCTTAGAGTCTGTCAGTTGTTGCCTGTCATGTTGTGGAATCCAATGGCCCTTATCAACTGCTCTCATGAAACCACTCTAAGATCAGTAGCAATTGTGTTCCTATCAGCATCTAACAGGCCACAGAGTTCAGTGATGGCAAGAGCTTCAAAGAGCTGATGACAAAAGTGAAGAAGGACACCAGAGAGTGTTGACTGTGCTCTCTCCTTGGACCTCACGGTACCCCTTCTAAAGGCTGCCTTGGGACCTGCAAGCTGGGAGGGTCCTGCCTGTACTTCCAGGGCTGCTCCAGCTGGAGCCTCAGCAAGCACTCCTTGCAAGCCAGTGTAGATACCTGGTTATTCATCATCTTGTCCCGTCCCATTTCCCTCCTAAGATATTCAAAGTAAACATTTTTCTAACCCGATTTCCAGAACTGTTTAAAAGGCAGTAAGTGGGTAGGCAAACAGTCTCCCTGCCTCCTAACCCACCCCCAGCACACACAGGCACACAGGCCTTGCATTGCTAACTCCAAGTCATACAGGCTTGGACTCTGGTTCCCATTTCTTTGCCAAGATTCAGATTCTGAGCAAACGAAAAAGGTTGAGCCAAAACAAATCAAGTGATACCACAGGCACATTGTGAGGTGCAGAGCTAGCATTTTTGATAGAGTATTATTAAGCCTGTAACAAACATCACACAGGGAATGAGCCTCCAGATTATGACAAAAATAAATCTTCTGGACTTTGAAAGTTTTCCTTAAAAAGAAATATTTTGGTTCCATTGCTTGTGTAAGAGGGAGAAAGCCTGTTGTCCTTGACACAGGAAGTAGATAACACTTGTCAGTAGAATTTAAGCCACCTGCTTGGGGCGCCGTGGGGAATGAAGCCTGCAGCTGGCCACACACTCTCCCGCTGTGGACCACACCTTCGGGCTAGAGAGTAGTTTCAGATCAGGTAAAATCCTTTATATTCAGCATTGAAGACCGCAGATACATAAATCATCGCAGGCTGTGAAATTTCCCCCAAAGAATGAAGAAAGGTTATACTCCCACCTTCAGAATATCACAGTTTGGAATTTTATAAGTTTAACTGTCAACACAGAGTCCTCATTTCCCATATTAAAAATGTAGTAAAACACAAGTCCTAGTACACTGTGTCTGTTCTTCAGAACACAAAACAGTCCAGAACCTTCACCCACAGACTCATGTATAAAAGATCACATGAAATGCCAAAAGTAACAGTTTCCATTGGATTTATCTACTTTGCTACAAGGCTGCTCTATGTTATTCTTAAGAAAACCCTTCCTACTTGAACAAATATTAACACTTAACAGATTTTTACCATAAGCATTTTTATATTATTTAAAAATTTTTAATGCATTCTAAAACCTGAATGAGTCAAACAGGGCTGGCCTGGGACTCTACCGCTTACATGAATTTTTGCCGTGAAAAGACTAAGATAAACTGGGTGGTCCAATCCCAACTTTTCTGGAATTGAGGAAAACAGCAAATAGCGAATTTGCTACAGATACCTGAAACTAGCAAGAAAGTTGAAAGTGGAGGGAAATGAACTTAGAGCCAAGATTATATGGGCCATGTCAGTGGGAACAGAAGAGGAAGAGAAGAGACAGGAATTAGTTGTAGTGCTTTCTTGTGACCACAATTCATTTGTCCCTTTCTCTTCACGTGTATACCAAAAACTACTCACCTCATTATTAATATATAAAATAAAATCATTTCATTACGACTCTTGTTATTGCAAAAGGATACTGCGAATATGAAATCACCTTCTAAATATAAAAGTGGATGCATGAGAACACATGTCTGAAACATAAGGAAAGCAATTCAACTGCAAAATAAGAAGTCTTCTCTTCCCACGCCTTTGTGTGAATTCTTTGTGTAAATGTGTGCCACATGTCAGGGTGTTTACAGAGAAAAGGATTTTGCTTTCTGAATCACACATGTGGTAGACATGCCAACTCTGATGGAAAGAAAAATCAAGAAAGAGCTCTCCCAGTAATGCCTGTGTTCATGAATAAGGGCCACCGAGAGCCACCAGTCAGAGCCAGATGTGGCTCAGGAAATGTCAAGAAAATACCTGACTTGCAGCTCCAGTGAGTCACAATCCCTCTGAAGCAGAGGAATACCTGTGCCAAAGCATGAATGAGCTTCCTAGAAACTGGAAGGAAAATGAAGGAGAATACAGAATGTAAATGAAATACTCAATGGCTGTGCAAACTTTCCCTTTGTCCATGTAGTCTTTGGCTTATATCCACACTAGTGCACACACACACATAAACACACATCATACTCACAGCCAGACATAGTCCCTAGAATGCCAGAGGGTCTTTCGGGTGCCAGAATACCCATAAAAGTTCTCCCTTTTTATTTTATCACAAAGGGTTTATGGAGCAAGGTGATTAATGGTGGGCCTGAAGGGATAGCAGAAGGGAAACTGGATGAATTCGCATCTGTCCCACTGTTCTCTGCTTGTCACATCTTTGAAGAAGAGGTGCCTGCACTTACCAAGACTAAGTGCTATGCCTGTGCCAAGCATGTCTCTCCCTGACAGCAGGGGCTTTGCTCCATCGGCCACATTCTTTTGTGGTTAATCTTCAAACTCTCATTCACCATCAAATTCTCTCCTCCACACAGAAATGTTAATTAACAATTATAATCTTAATAATAAAAATCACTAATTGAACATTTATTATTTGCCAGAGTTTCAACTCTGCACCATGCATGCATTTTTCTCAATAAGTAAATTTTTCTCTTCAAGTAAATTCTATTTAATGCTCATTTTAGAAATGTGGAAACTATGGCTTAGGGTTATATGATATGTGCAAAATCAAACACAGCTCATTCATGTTGCACAGGATCCAAGCAGCCTGACTCTTTAACGCCATGCTCGAGATTACCATTAAGAACTTCCCATTTCAAAACAAAATCCACACTTCCCTGACTAGGCATAGTTTTCCATCATTTCCCCATCCTTACCTTTTTCATAGAGAAGTGGCTACTCTCAGCAGATCTGGTCTACTATTGGGGTCTGTGGCCTGACCTCTCCTCCTGTACACAGACTACCCTGCTTTCTTCATCCCTTGGAGGTCCTTCCATGTTTCCTTGTCTCCTCCCTCAGACTGTCTCTCACTGTTCCCTCAGTGTGGGGCCCTCACCCCTTGACAAGCAGAAAGGAAGGATCCCAAACAGTGCCCCAACAAGCAGGCATGCTACCCTAAGAGACATGCCATTGATCGATATAAGGACTCTAAAAACTGCTTCTTTTTGTGTGTGTGGCTATACTTCTGGAATATCATGCTTAAAAATAATAATAAAATTAAAACAATGCCTCTTGGATCAGACAGGTTTGTTTGTTTATTTCCCTCTAACAGCCTGTTCTGATGTTGGTTGAAATAGAGGTTTTTGAAACCAAAAGACCCAAAGGAAATGTGATCATTAAGGCCCTAATGTGTCCCTGTCAGCTTTTCTTGTCTCTAAGAAAATAAGCAGATGACTTTCTGTCCTGACACAAGTTCAATAATTATTTCCACATAAACATGTAAAGTAGTCCTTGCTGGTCCTTCTACTCGATGCCCAAGGCCCAGCCTCAGAGGCCAGGACACAGGCCGTGCCTACCTGAGAAGCCCTCAGGGGAAGACAACAGCCAGCATCCCCAGCCCTCTCCCCAAGGTCCGTGGGGTGTACACATATTGACATCTAGAAAGTCCTACACCTGTGAATGAATGGTAGGGAGGAGACCCCATGTGGGAAGTGTGTGAGCCAGTGAGCTGGATTTTTGTCTTTGCTAAGCCCAGCACATGCCTGGAAAACCTTCAAAGAAGGAAAAGGGCTCATCAGTTCACTTTCCTTTACAAACTAACAGAGGAACCTTGAATCCTAAAATCTATCTCTTATGTTCAAAAAACCCTGTGCTTTGGTTGCTTGTGAAGATCCGTTTCACATGTTATGCATAGCAATAAACTACAAAGGGACGTGACATTGTGTGGCCTCTGCAAATGGGAGTGCTCTCTGGGCCTTAATTTTCTTATCTAGGAATGAGGAGGTTACAGAAGATTCTTTCAGCTTTATTCCAGTTCAAAATATCAGTGACTACCCAGAGCTACCTAAAATGCTATCACGGCTCCCCGGAGCCAACTTCTCTGTCTCCACAGTACTCTGGCCTGGTGGGATTATGAACAGAACCACTTGAGTTTGCAGTGCTGGACATTCCACCCAGTGCCCAGTTGGACACTGAAGGATCCCAGAGCCATAAGAAATCCAGCTGACATTTCCCAGGGAGATAAGCGAGGGGGGAAGCTTCTTAAAGCCTTCCAAGTGCAGGACATGCAGACACAGTTTCGCCACATTGTAGAATGTTCCCAATCACTTAAAAGATAAAAACATGAAAATCTTGAAAAGTCTGAATTCCTGCTTAACTTTATCAAGATGGATAACTTCAATACAAAGAGGTAGTTGAGCCACTTCAGAAAGGATGTTGCTGTCTCTTAAACCCAAGTGGTGTCTAAGTTTTTTCTTTGGGTTGCTGTCTGCAGCAATGATGTAGCAAGTCTCTATCTTAAAAAGGCACATTTGATAGCAGTTAACCCACAAAGAGCCCCCTCATCACAGCCACTGCTTCCATTGGAATCAAAAGCACTGTGTTTAGGCAATAGTTGTCTAATTATTGAAGTTTTAAAATGAAGACTGTTCTTTAATTCCCTGTAATCCACAAACCCCCACTACTGAAAATCCTCCCACTCCTACTACTGAAAGCTCATAACCAAAGAGGATGTTAACCTTTATTTTTTCTTCCCATCTACAGGCAGGGAAGAACTGGCTCTTTAGGGTAGTGTGCTTTAAGAGAAGAAAGCCTGGGTTCACAGCCCGATGATCTACATTACAGTAAATATATAAACCCTTCATTATAAAGGCTAAAACCATTTGTGAGACATTAACACAATATCTTAACAAGGTATCCCTTATGAAAAAAATATTTTTCTGGGCTGGAATTGTGCAGGCGTAATCATCTTGAGAAGTTTCAAATTGTTCTTAAAAACCTGGCTGTTGAGCCATGATATGGGTGAACTTCTCAGCCTACATGTAGATGGGTCATTTGCTGGTGAGACATGGCATAGAGTGGAGACGTGGGGGGGGGACCTACAACAGAAATGTCTGATTCTTAACAACTGTTCTTGAAAAAAAATATGTGGGGCATCAGAAACCCTAAAACTGCCAGAAGGTGTTATCCAAGTATCATCATCACCTTTGCAGCTAGCATTTATTGAACACTTATGGACTAGATCCTATGCTGTTTTATATGTATTGTCTCATTTAATTCCCACAAAAATCCCACGAGGCAAGTTCTTTGATTATTCCTTGTTTAAAGATAAAGAAACTGAGTCTCAGAGTTGAGGAAACTCCCCAAATTTGCAAACTCAAGATTTTAACTGCTCTGCTCTCTACATCCTTCCCTGTACCTACTGTATATGTCAACTCCAGGGAGCACAGGTCCCAGGGGACATGCTTTACGTTTGAAAGCAACATGCCTTCTTTGAATGCAGGTGAGAGAAACAAAGTTCAAACTAGCGTAAACAACAGGGATGACCACCTGGCTCTCACCAGGGGGTGTCAAAGATGGCTCCACACTGCCATAATCCTTATAATTAGCCATGCCAACAGTTGGAGCAGATTCCTGTGGCAGACATACACTGGCCACATTTAGGCTTTATGCCCATCCCTGAACTAAATATTGTCACAAGGTAGATGGACGGGCAGTGGTGATAGGAGAGGTCAAAGTTTGTAACCTACCTAAATCAAGAGTGTCTCCAAAGGGACTGAGGTGTAGGAAGTTTGGCTCCCCATATGAATATTGGAGGGCTGTTATCCAAAGGTAGGTCAGAAACGATAGGCAGTAAAAAAGCAAATATTCAAAACAGTAGTCTCAGTGTTAGTAAAACCAATGTTTTAGATTTCCAAGAATGCCCAGGATTCTAGGACTTTTAACAAAATGCCATGCTTTTTTACTTTTAACTACTTTTTAATATCTTTGAACCTTTACCTCATCAAGAATTTCAAATATAATTATATAGTTATTACAAATGGTAACCATGTTTTATATAATGATGAAATTAAAGTTATCTTAAAGAATGATCAGCACACACAGCTGACTGTTGCTCCAAGTGGAAGTATTTAAGAATCAGTAAAATATACAAGTAAGTTCTCTGTATACAATGTAGATTCTCAATAAATGCTAGTGTCTGACTTATATGTTGAAAATACAAGATCTACACCTTTTTCCATTCACTGAATCATAACTTCTTGCTAATTTTTCATGAGTAAGTCAGTTTGTATTTACAAGTTAGAAATAATGATTGTGAAGTTCAATTACATCAGTATTTAACTTTTATGACCTTAAAAATAATAGCATGCTGGATCATTCCCACATTAAGACTCAGAACCCTATTCTGCAATTCTGTTATGCTACATTCATTGCATGCCTATGATGTGTATGTGGCAGGTGTTAGGGATAAAAAAATAAATACAACCCCGTTCCTGTTATCAGGAAAGACAAACATATTCACATACCTTTTGTCATAAGTGCTATGATAAAGGTAAGCAAACATACTATGGCAACTAGGTTGGAGTTTGCTTAACTCAATCTTGAATTATGAGGGGTTCAAGCAAAAAAAAAAAGTGTAGGAGTGTGTTCAAGAAGAGGGAATATTGAGATTCAAAGATGGCTTCAGAATAGCTAGAAGCTGCACCCACTTGCTCCCAGCCCAAAACCACATTTACAGCTAAGGTACAGAGCAATAAACTTGAAAAACAATTGGAGACCTGCTGATCTGAAGTATTGTAACCAAGGAATACAGAAGAAGCCACATAGAGACTGGTAAGAAGGGCAGAGATGAAGAAAGGGGTAGGTCCCTCATCTCTTCTCAGGTAACTCTGCAGCTGAGAAGCCAGAGGAATATCAAGGCTATGGAATATCTTCCCCTTGGGAGCATTGGGTCTCAACCCCATGCAGGGATTCCCAATGCAGAGCAACACAGATGATAAGAGGAGCCCATGTAGCATATTTATACACCAATAATGAACTATCAGAAAGAGAAACTAAGAAAACAATCCCACTTACTATGGCAACAACAACAAAAAATAATAAGGTACCTAGGAATAAGTTTAACCAAGGAGGTAAAAGACCTGTATTCAGAAAAGTATAGGATATTGAAGAAAGAAATGGAGAAAAATACAAATAAGTGGAACCATAGAACATGTTAATAGACTGGAACTTAACATTAAAAAGCTCATACTAACTAAAGCAATGTATAGACTCAACACAATTCCTGTTAAAATACCAATAGATGTAGAACAGATGTAGAACAAATATTCCAAAAATTTATATGGAACAACAACAAAAAAACAAACAAATAGCTTCAGCAATCTTGAAAAAAAAACCCAAAGTTGGAGGTATCACAATACCTGTTTTCAAACTATACTACAAGGTAATCAAAAGAGCAGTATCCAGGCCTTTAGATCAATGAAACAGAAGAGGGTGCCCATAAATCAACCCACATCTTTATGGTCAATTAATACTTGACAAAGGAGGCAAGAACATACAATGGAGTAAAGACAGTCTTTTCAATAAATGGTGTTGGAAAAATTGGTCAGGTACATGAAAAAATATGAAATTAGAACACCAACTTATACCACAAATAAGAATAAACTCAAAATGGATAAAAGACTTTAATGTAAGTTGCAAAACCATAAAAACCCTAGAAAAAATATAAACAGTAAAATCTCAGATATCTCTTGTAGTAATATTTTACAGATATATCTCTGAGAGCAAGGGAAACAAAAGAAAAAATAAATGAATGGGACTACATCAAACTAAAAAGTTTCTGCACAGCAAAGGAAACTATCAACAAAATGAAAAGGGAACCCACTGTATGGGAGAACATATTTGCCAATGATACATCTAATATAAGGTTATTTTCCCAAATATATAAAGAACCTATATAACTTAACACCATGAAGACAAAAAAAAACCAATTAAAAAGTGGGCAAAGGACCTGAATACATACTTTTACAAAGAGGATATTCAGATGGCCCATAGACATATTTAAAAAATGCCCAGTCACTAATCATCACAGAGGTGCAAATTAAAACCACATTGAGATATCACTTCACACCTGTCAGAATGTCTACCATCAATAAATCAACAAGTGCTGGTGAGGATGTGGAGAAAAGGGAATCCTAGTGCACTGTTGGTGAGAATGCAGACTGGTGCAGCCACTATGGAAAACAATACAGAATTTCCTAGAAAAATTAAAAATTGACCCAACAGTCCTACTTCTGGGAATATATCCTAAGAATCCCAAAACACCACTCAGAATATATGCAACTATATGTTCACAGCACTGTTATTTATAACAACCAAGATCTGGAAACAGCCCAACTGCCCACCAGTGGATGAGTAGATTACAAAGCTGTGGTACACTTACACAATGGACTACTATGCAGCATTAAAAAGTAAGGAACTCTTACCTTTTGTGACAGCATGAATGGACCTGGAGATTATTATGCTAGGTGAAATAAGCCAATCAGAGAAACACAAATACCATATGATGTCACTTATATGTGGGATCTAATGAACAAAATAAGCTGATGAACAAAATATAGCCATAGTCATAGATACATGGAACAGACTGGCAGCTGTCAGAGGGGAGGATGGTGGAAGGGGGGACTTAATGACAGAAGGTGAAGGGATTAGCTGAAGAACATATATGCATAACATATAGACACAGAAAACAGTATGGTGATGGTCAGAGGGAAGAGGAGCAAGGACTAGGTAGAGATGGGCAAAGGGAGGGAAATGGGGACATCTGTAATAATGCCAATAATAAGAATAAAGTTAAAAAAGAGGGAATATCAAGAACAAAAGTATGGAAGCCTGAGACAGCATGATGTGGTCAAAGAGACAAAAGCAGTTCAGTCTACATTGTACAGTCCAACAGAAAACAAATGCAGGCCACAATTACAAGCCACAGATATACTTTCAAATTCTCTAGTAACCACATTAAAAAGTAGGAAGGTAAAATCAACTTTAAATTCTATTTCATCCCATATATCTGATTTCAATATGTAACCAATATAAATATTAATAATGAGGCATTTTACAATATTTTTAAATAACAAATTTTAGCATATGCATTTTATACTTCCAGCACATCGCAATTTGCATTGGCCACATTTCAAATGCTCAGTAGTCACATGGCTACCATACTGGACAGCACAGCTCTAGAGTAACAAGCTGCTTAGATGGAGAAAGGCAAAAGTTGGCTAGAGAATAAACAGAGGCAGTGACACAAATCTTGTGAGTACTTCATTATCTAAGTAATGGGAAGGCGAAGAAGGATAAGTTTTTTGAAAACTGGGTGAAGGATGGATTTAAAGAGAATAAAACTCAGAGTTGGATGGTTATAGATTCAGCTAGACTTGAAGAAGTTTGAAACTAGGACTGAAGGTAATAGAGAGAAAGCTGAGATAACACAGAAATACTGAGGACAAGGTGTCTGCAGGAGTTGAATTCAATGTGAAAAAGGAGGTATGAATGAGGGGGGAGTTGAGGATGTCTTTCCAGTTTCTAACTTGGACATCTAGAGAGTCATAGGGAATTAAAAGATGCAGGTACAGACAGAGACTGGTGTGTGCACATTATTCTTTATTACATCATAGAGCTCCCTGTGTGTGTGTGCATTTGCTCTATGTGGGTCTCTCCTGTAACTCAGAGTTTAGCAAGAAGGCCAAACATGGATGAACATCACAGGGTTATTTACATCTGGGAGAGAAGGATATTTCACAAATATAGAATTCAGAAGTGAGCAAAAGGGTAAAAACAAGACAGCAATGTTTGTTGGAGGTACTGAAACATATCCTACTCCCAATGGGAAGAATTAATGTCATGGTAATGCAACAAGGTATCTAACCTGGAAGTGTTTATGCAACCAGGCCCCTGTCAACAGAATGGCATACACTGTGAGGCTGAGAACCTTCTGATTGGTCATATGTTTGTGAAGAGGATGCATTAGCAATCCAGTTCCATGTCTCTGGTGGGAGAGAACATTCCGCTACCAGGAGTACCAAAGGAAGTCATCCTCCCCTAACCTAGAGCCATGGGACTTTCCATCACCATCACAAGATGCATTTGAATAAACAAAAGCTTCAGGGTGCATAACAGTCAGGCCCCAGCAGGTCATAACAATGTCCACGAAGAGCTGCATCCAACTATGCACAGGCAGCACAATTTTAACTTGGGAGTGAAAATTTCCAAATCGGAGAAGAAATTGGCATATATGAGGCCTTGAAGGGCAGTGAAGAACAACTAACTGATCAGTTACTTGAGTAAACAGAAATTTTAAATAAAGGGGAATTTGGAAAATTCTCAGTAGGAATAGGATGGAATTTTTCTTTATTTCACCTGAAAACCCAAATTTTCAAAGGGACAATAAACACTTGGTGTTGGGAACTAAGTGGAGATCAGTGTGGGTTTGAAGTTAATGCTAGACCAGTAAGTTATTCTGCTCAGGGGTCTTGGGATGAGCACTGAGACCACTGCTGTAAAGAGTGAGTCCTTCTCCCCATTTTTAAGTGCTCACAAAAGATGTGAGGAGAAAACCTACAGGAAAGGATATGGTTATGCCTAATCTGGAAACAACCACCATCTCAGCAGGACGTGAGCGTGGTGGCTAAACTTTCCCACATGGGCAGATACATATCTGCATCAAGGAATACTTGCCTCTTCCCATAGAGATAAAAATAGTTCACCACCACAGACTTTATTTAATAAGTAGACTTAATTAATTAAAATGAGGAAAAGAGCAATATTGAGAGAATAGTCCTTGTAACAATTTTTTCCAACTTAAGAAACAAATAATACTGTAGGATAGGAAGATCCTCAACATGTCACCTTCATCCTGTAGGACCCTACAGCAATGGAATATATTCATCCCTTTGTGAATCAAGACTCACTGCCATTTTCCCTTTACGCAAACACCTGGCGCTATTAAGGACACCATGACTGCTTGTGCCTCTGCACGTGTGGATGCAAACCATGGGACACAATGAACCAGCCAACCAGGTTTTGCTTCTTTCTTTCTATTTCTTCCCTGACACATTTACCTATTGCTGGCCTTATAAAAAACTTTTGAAATTTTGAGGCATATCAGAATTACTTAAATAGCAATGAACAAATCTCAAATTTTATCCCAGGGCTCAGTTAGTTGTTTATCTATATCCAAGTATTTTGAT
Organism: Desmodus rotundus; assembly: GCF_022682495.2. Taxonomy (NCBI): domain Eukaryota; kingdom Metazoa; phylum Chordata; class Mammalia; order Chiroptera; family Phyllostomidae; genus Desmodus; species Desmodus rotundus. Next base: position 48,130,589 of record NC_071394.1, on the reverse strand, counting down.
CTGAAACTCACACTAAATCCTACTGTCTAGCAGAAATTTAATACTTCAATAAAGTGCTAAAGAAAAAGAAAAGATCCTGACCTAAGTAACTTTAGAAATGAGTGAAGTCTAGAGGACTAAAGGGAAAAGATATGATACACATTTATTCTACTCTAGTTTGTAAACATGTGTTCCCATGGGTGTTAAGATGAATAATTTTGATACTTCTATGGATATATACTGGAATTGAATAACTGAGCCACCCAGTGGTAAATGGTAGGAACCCAGTTTCTCACTGTTGGAGCAGGAGGTTACACTTAAGCAGGGCGGGGTGGTGGCTAGAATGCACCATGTGATCATAAATAAGAGTTGGGATATCAGTATAAACTTCTGTTTTTCTTAATACAGATACAGCTTGTTACATACAGAAATATTTACAGACAAGTATATATACATGAGTTACTATACTTTGACATATATCCCCTTGATCTCTCGGATAGGAGGACTTGGAAGCAGACAGGCAAGTAGCAACACCACACGCAGCACCCAGATTTTGATTTTTAATACCATTCCCCAGTGAAGGGGACCAGAGCTCATTGGAGAAATGACTGATTCTACCACCGGGGCAGGGAATATACAAAGTGATACTGGCAGTTTCCATATATTGGACAAAGATGATGTAATGTTCAACAACAAAAATAATGTATTATTAAATCATAACTTGAAGCATAAAATAAATATTCATGAATTCATGTTAATATAAAATAAGAGTTTGAATAAATGAGAAAGAAGAGACAAATCTTCTGTGCAGAATTCCAAGTATCTATATTTCACCCTGTAAGAGGTAGAGCATATGTCTCCACTCCTTAAGTGTGGGCTTCACAGCGTAACTTTTTCTAAAGAGGACAGCAAGGAGAGGGGAGTGACTTTGCAATGCAGAAAACTGACAAACAACGCCCAGCCAGTGATCAAGGTCAACATCAACAAGATATGTTATGTTTACTGTATGTAACTTTGATATGACATGATAAAAATGGCAATTTATATCTGTGTTAAAACCTCATTACACCAATCATAAGAAAAACAACTAACAAACTCCAAGTAAGGGCAATATATGAAATACCCAACCAGTCCTCCTCAAAACTGTCGAGGTCATCAAAATCAAGCAGAGTCTGAGACACTATCACAGCTTAGAGGAGAGCATAAGGTGACAGGACTGTGTAGGGTGTTCTTTCCAAAAATCCGTAACCCCAGTTCAATCAAGAGAACACATCAGACAAACCACAACTGAGGGACATCCTACAAAATACCTGAACAGTCCTCCTCAAAACTGTCAAGATCATAAAAAAGCAAAGTCTGACATAGTCTCAGCCCAGAGGGGACTCAGGACTCGTGATAACTAAATGTAGTGTGGCATCTTCAGTGGGATCCTGGGACAGAAAAAAGGCGTCAGTGGGAAAAAAAGTAAAATCTAAAGTCTAGAGTTTAGTTAATAGTAATTTACCAATGTTAATTTCTTAGATTTGACAATGTACCATAATTCTGGAAGATATATTAGTATGAGAAAAAATGGGATAAAGAGTTGGCAAGAACTTTTTGTGTTATCTTTGCAAATTTTCTGTAAAACTAGTTATTCTAAGTTGAAAACTTTATTTAAAATAAAAATCTGAAAGTTCTTTTCCTTTTTTCTTTATATTAAATTTATTGAGATGATACGGGTTAATAAGATTGTAAAAGTTTCAAGTGTACCTCAGATGTATATTACATTGTGTACTCATCACCCAGAGTTTAGCCCCTCTCTGTCACCATGTATTTGAACTCCTTTGCCCTCTTTGACCCCCCCATTCCACTTTCCTTCTGGTAAACACATATTGCTTCCTGTATCAATGAGATTTTTTTGTTTCTTTTTTTGTTTGTTTATTCATTTGCTGCTTTCTGTTTCATGTCCCACATATGAGTGAAATCAAATGATGCTTATCTTTTTCTGCCTGACTTATTTCTCTCAGCATGGTATTCTCAAGGTCCATCCATATTTTCACAAATGGTAGTAGTTCATCTTTTTGTGGCTGAGTAGTTTTCCATTGTATTTATGTACAACATCTTCTTCACCCAATCAACCACTGAAGAACACTTTGGTTGTTTCCATCTTGTCTACCATGAATAATGTTGCAATAAACACAGAGGTACAGATATCTTCATAAATAAATGTTTTCACATTTTTCAGGTAGATACCCAGAAGTGGGATTGTTGGGTCATATGGTAACTCTAAATTTTTTGAGGAACTTCTATACTGTTTTCCATAGTAGCTCTACCGATCTACATTCCCAGAAGCAGTGGATGACGGTTCCTTTTCCTCCACAACCTAACACTTGTTATTCTTGTTGATAATAGCCATTCTACCATTGGAATGTGATATCTCCATGTGGTTTTGATTTGCATTTCCCTATTAGCTGGTAGTAAAGTTGAAAACCTTTTCACATATCTGTTGGCCATTTGTATGTCTTCCTAGGAAAAGTGTCTGTTTATGTTCTCTGACCATTTTTTAATTGCATTGTCTAGTATTTTTTGTTGTTGAGTTGTATGGCAACTAATTTTCAAGAAGCCAAAAGCATACAGTAGAGAAAGGAAAGCCTCTTTAATAAATGGTGATAAAAAAATTGAAAAGTCACATGTAAAAGAATGATACTAGACAGACCTTTAAAACTATATATAAACATTAACTCAAAATAAATTAAAGACTCAAAATTAAGACCTGAAACAGTAAAATGCATAGAAGAAAACGTAGGTACTAAAGCAATGGAACTTTGTCTCACAGAGACTTTTATGAACTTAACCCAAAGACAAGGGGAGTAAAAGCAAAAATAAATGAGCAAGACTATATCAAACTGAAAAGCTTCTGTGTAGCAAAACAAATCATCAACAAAACAAAAAGGCAACCAAGCAAAGAGATAATTACTGAGATAAAAGGCTAATATCCAAAAGATATAAAGAACTTTGTTACCTCTTTAAAGCCCCCCATTTATTTTTCTTAAGTTGCTCCATAGTTTGTATTAGATTTTATATGAATTCAAATTCTGAGTAATCTTTCTCTCTTTAGATACCCTGTAAGAGAATATGCATTATTTTCTTCTTCAGAGTTGATAAAAACACCCAGTACTTAAACTTAGCAAGACATTTTAAAATCATCATTTTGTTGTCATTAGCTTTTATTATCCGCACATTTCCTCCTTTTTTGTTGTTTGATTTCTCATTCTCTTTCCTAGAAAGCAACCAGGTGTGTGTAGGTAGAAAGAAGGGTGTTTGACAAGCTAATCCTGGCTCCCACGAGTGAATAGATCCTCCAGCACCAGAATTCTAGCTAACTTGAAGATTGTGAGCAATAACCAAGTTTAGTTAGCATATTTCCAGAGCATGCAGTATGTTAGGTGGTCTCACCTGGCTGCCCTATCTATGCTACTCCTTTCCTTCAGCCCTCTTCTCCCCTCACACCTGGCTGCCCACCGTCTCTCTGCCTCAGCTGTCTCAGATTTTAACTGGGGTCCCATTCATATCAGCCTCAGGGTTCTCCTGAGGACTAATGAGCAAATTCAGGTAGAATATTGAGACCAGTGTCTGGCACATGGTGTGAGCTATAAAAGTGTATATGATGACATTATCATCATTAGCTTCTGTTTTATTTTCTTCTTATCATTTATCACCATCTAAACATATATATATACACACATATATACAAATATATATATTTGAATATATATTCTTATTTAGTTTATTGTCTGCACCACTAGAAGATAAATTCCTTAAGGGTAGAAATTTTTGTCTATTTTGTTCACAGTTTTCTCTGTGTACCTAGAACAGTATAAACATATGGCAGATACCCACAAATATTTCTAGACATAACAGATACCACCATGCTTCATAAAAATGGATAAATGACCAAAAATTTCTGAAGAGGATTCAGGTATAGGCTAGAGAGATGTTATTTTTGGAGCTTCCCATTTTCTCAGACAACTTCAGTACTGGAGCTGTAATCTCCTTGGACTTTCTGAAGACATAGTTGAGGCTTTTCAGAGTTAGTTCTGAGTAAAATATTTGCATTATCTTGAGAATTCATTAGGAGAAAAAGGGAATCTGGACCAAAGTCACTCAGGAATTCATAACTCAGCACTAAGAAGAACGAGAGATTTTCACACAGCAAGACTCTAGGACAAAAAGATGTGCCACATGCCTAACCAAATTAGCATCGTTCCTACTGTGCATAGGTGGTACTGCACTAGACAACGTGAAGAATGTGAAATTTGGAAAGTCACAGCCCTTTACCTGGAGTTGTGTACAGTTGACTATGGAGGAAATAAAATTAGTATCCACTGCAGCTTAAGAAAAAAGTTCTGCACTCTCCTCCCAGGGAATGTTCCTATAAACATTAATCCGCAATGTTATCCATGGCTTCAGGGCTTCAGAGATAACCCTGGAGAGCACCCAGGAACACCTTAAGGCCATGGGCTCCAGTAGGAGTTAATGACGATAGACTGGCAGGTGACAGTCCACTTTAATTCACTCTCCAAAAATGTCACTCTGCTGAGTGTGAAGCTCAATAAACTGGACAGTTGAATGAGCTAATAATGTTCATGTCTTTAATGAGAAGGCACAATACACCATGTAGGATCAAAAGAGGAGATAGCCATCTCTGGGGATTTCAACAGGCTCCTGGAAGGGGAAGGGGACAGAGCTGGGAGGTGATAGTCCACCACTTGGAGGCAGAGCATCAGGAGTCTGACAGGTGGAGAACATATTAGAAGACCATGAACAACCCATAGGCAATTAGAAATACAAACATACAGTTTGGAGATAAAGTCAGAACCATAGCTACAGTTTGGTGAGTTGCAATAGTCAGTGCATGCAGTGGGGAAAATGGTTTAAATAGCGGCTGCATTTCACCTCCACTTAGATTTCTTTGTTTAATTCAGGCCTGTGGCGGGACTAGACTAAGTGGTTGGACTTGGTTCTTCAGAAATCCACTCACCCAGGCAGTCTCAGCAGCTGGAAAGGCCAGTGGGTGCACTCCCAGCCAGGCACAGGGCCAGCTTCTTAGAAACTCCTCAGAGTAAGCAGCTTTCCTGGAAGTTCTTTCTTTGCTTGCATTTCATGACCTTGCTCTCCCTGGGTTGCCTTCTCTCTCACTGGGCTCGTTCCCAGCCTCATTGTTGTCCCACCCTGCCTCTGCAAACCTAGGTTGACCTGATCTCTGTGTATCCTCCACGTGAAACTTGCACTTAGATGATGTCATCCAGGACCTGGTTTTAAATTTTATTCATAAGCTTACTATTTCCCAATACTTACGTCCATCCTTGGCCTGTACCCAGAATCCCCCACTCACACATCCACATGCCTTCTTGACATGTCCACTAAAATATCTAATAGGAATTTCAAAATCAACATGGATACAACCTAAATCTTGATTGCCTCCAGTCTTCTTTTCCTTCAAAATTAGCATTTCAGGAAATAAGACCACCATTTCCTCACTTCACTTGAATAAAAACAATAGGAGCTTCCGTGGTGATTCCTTCCATCCCTCACTCCCACACACCAATCTGTTGACAAGCACCATTTCTTCTCCCTTCAAGGACACCCAGAGCATCCTGCAGGACCATCCTCTGAATGATGTTGTCATCTTGTCTGACCTGGACTAGCAACAGGCCCCCACGTGGTTTCCCTGTTTTCATCTGGCCTTCTACATTAGAATCTTCAGTGTTGCCAGAGTGATCTTTTAAAATCCTGATCAGTCCGGGCTGGTGTGGCTCAGTGGATTGAGCACTGGCCTGCAGACTGAAAGATTGCTAGTTTGATTCCCAGTCAGGGTACATGCCTGGGTTGTGGGCCATGTCCCCAGTTGGGGATGTGTGAGTGGCAACTGATCCACGTTTCTGTGGCACAAAAATGTTTCTCTCCCTCTCTGTCTCCCTCCCTTCTTTTCTCTCTAAAATAAATAAATAAATAAAATCTTTAAAAACCAACCAACCACACAAACAAAAAAAAAAAGCCTTGATCAGATCCCAGCACTACCCTGAACAGTAGTACACCTACATTTCCTGATAATGATCAATGTCGTTGGTTTGCCTTATCCTGGTTTCCAAGCTCTGGTCTGCCCAGTTTCCTTGCCTGACTACAAACCTGTTTTCTTTTTCCAGGAGCAGAATATGCTCCCTGTCACTGGCTTTCTGGGATGGCTATTCATCTTCCTGGAAAGCTCTAGCCCTTACCTCTCTATAACTGGGCCCTTCATGTCATCCAGAACCACCTCCTGGGAGAGGACTCTTTGAGCAAATAACCTAAGGGATCTACCTCTCTATGGTATCTTCTGCTTTGATGCTCCCACCAACACTAATCTACCCAGGTTAGTTCTGAGTAATTCTTTGCTTTGCTGCTATCTCTTCACCAAATAGCATCTTCAAATATAAGCAGAGAAATGTCAATTCTAGTGCCAGCTTTTGGCAGCAGCAAGTATATGGAAAATGATCAATAAATATTTGTTAAAAGAACTAGTGAATGACTATTGGAGTCCCATTCATTCAATGTATTTGCCGAAGCCTGGGAAGAGGATGCCAACAAACTAGTGTCTTTCTGATGGGAAGGCACAACTCAGAGTCCAAGGCTTCTAATGAACCAGCTCAGGGAGATTCTATGAATGAGACCATTTCTCTTGGCTGAAGAGCCCCTAGAGCAGCAGGATGGGTTGCACTTTATTGTTCCAAGTGCCTCCAACACTGGATAGGAGCACTGGTGTGGACTTCAGGTTTCAAACCAGTCACCCGTGGGTCTAGGTAGAAAGGGAAAAGCCGCTGGTGCCTGCCTCCTCCCTCCAGTTCAGTCTCTCCCATCCCTCCTCTCAGTGTCAGGAAGACATTAATTTAGAGGGCCCCTGGGAAATCTGAATGTCCCTGGTAAGTTTTCATGACTAGAATTTTATATGCTAAAGCTTTATTAGTCAATAGGACAGAGTGGCTACAAGTGCTAATCCTGAGGTTGAACTACTGAGTTTGAAACTGGGCCCCTCCCTTGTTTGTGTGTGTGTACTTGCACACACACACAAAGAAACAAGGACATGGGGCATTCAAGGAAGAATAGACCATGATGAGGGGTCCACTGTGGGGCTTTGGTAGCTAGAAAGCACTGGTCTTCTGTGGGTGAGGGCCTAGGAGGACACCATAAGGACAGCAGGGCAGAAGAAGAAAAAAAAAAAGACCCAGATAAGGGCTGCTGCCCAGGATCCTTCTCCTGTACATATTGCCTCTAGTGAACATGCCCTTAACTCCCATCCTAATGATCCAAAAGCAAATGCTCACTTATATTTTTCTACTGGTCCTAGATACTCACTATAATATGTGCTTTATCCCCTCCTCTTCTAGAATGTAATTTATAGTAATTAATCGGCTCTAAGATGTTATCTAATATGATACATTCTAATATCAGAAATGGTAAAAAGCAGTATTATAAAAAAGGTACAATGTAGAACAAGTGAAATGGGGTGTGTTTCAGAATAAAGACTCCTTGTGCTTTACCTGGGCTGCTTGTTCTTAGCTGCTTTATGAAGTTGAAGGCAGGCACTGATGTCCATCATGGGCCCATCAGCTGTGGGACCATGGTGGTGTACGCCCCTATGTCTGGTTTCAAGGGTCATGGAAGTGATAGGAAGGGATGGAGTGGAGGAACACAGAGTCATTCTGGTGAGGTGGCTTTCTGTCCCCCATAGAGTCGTTAGAATGTCTGCTGAACAGAAAAAATTTACAGGAGACGTCCAGATCATTCTAAGTAAGGCCAAGTTTACACTTTACCTTTCTGGCATTTTTGAAAAGCACCTTACAATCTACAAGGATTTTCAAAATGGTTTGGCCACCACACACTGACACCTGCAATGCAGTTCAGAGTTCAAACTTGGCTGGAAACACATTCTGCATGTAGCTCTTAGTGACTTTAGGCTGAACTGTACCTGGACTTCTTTGTCCCCACAGGCCCAGGATATTTCATAACTCTGAGGTTACTTTACTTCTAAACATTTTCCAATGGACAAAAGCATTCTTTTAGATCCTTATGTATATTTAGGATATGTGTTACAGCTGTTATTAAGAGTATTTGTCTTGCCCTGACTGCTGTGGCTCAGTGGGTTGGGAATCATCCCACAAACTGAAGGGTCAACCATTTGATTCCTGGTCAGGGCACATGTCTGGGTTGTGGGCCAAGTCCCGCACTGGGGCATGCAAGAGGCAACTGATTGATGTTTCTCTTGCACATCAATGTTTCTCTCCCTTTCTTTCTCCCTCCCTTGCCCTCACTGTAAAATTAAATAAAGTCTTCAAAAAAAGAATATTTGTCTCACAAAAATAATAAAATGCTGAGTCTTTATTGTTTTTACAAATTAAACCATGACTAAGTAAGAGAATATGGATTAAAAGAACTTTGAGATTTCATTTCTTTTTCCAAGATCTCATTGTTAGTATACAGGAATGCAGTCAATTTTTGTACACTGATTTTGCATCCTGCAACTTTACTGTATTTGTTTATTGTTTCTAACAGTTTTTTGGTTGAGCCTTTTGGGTTTTATGATAAAGAATCATGTCATTTGTAAAATGTAACTATTTTACTTATTTATTTCCAACTTGCATAACTTTATTTCTTTTCTTTGATTGCTCTGGCTAGGACATTCAGTAGTATGTTGAATAAGAGCAGTGAGAGTGGATATACTTGTCTTCTTCCTGATCTTAGAGGACAAGCTTTCAGATTTTCACAAGTCAGTATGATATTGGCCGAGTATTTTTCATATATATCCTTTATTATATTGAGGTACTTTCCTTCTATACCCATTCTATAGAATGTTTAAGTTGTAGATGCTATGTCTTCTCAAATACTTTTTCTTCATTTATTAATATGATCATATGACTTTTATCTTTTATTTTGTTAATATGACATATCACATTCATCGATTTGTGTATGTTGAGCCATCCTTGTACCCCTGGAATGAACCCAACTTGCTCATGATATATATTATCTTTTTAATGTATTTTTGTATTTGATTTGCTAGCATTTTGTTTAGATTTTGGAACATGTATTCATCACAGATATCCTTCTGTAATTTTATTTTTATGTGTTGTCTTTGCCAGTTTTTGTAAAGAACTTATACAAATCAAGAACAGAAAAAACAAACAATCCAATTTAAGAAAATGGGCAGAGGATTTCAACAGATACTTCTAGAAAGCCATACTAATGGCCAACAGATATGTGAAAAGATGTTCAACTTTACTAGTTATAAGGGAAATGCCAATCAAAACCACAATTAGGTACCACAACATAGGTACTTGTTACAATGGCTATTATCAATAAAACAAGAAATAAAATGTGTTTGAGAGGATGTAGAGAAAAAGGAACTCATTCACTGCTGGTGGAAACGTAAATTGGTACAACCACTGTGGAAAACTGTAGGGTAGTTCTTCAAAAAATTAAGAATAGTGTTAACATACACCCAGCAATCCTTCTTCTGGTTATCTACTCAAAAAAATTGAAAACATTTAATTGTAACTGAGGTAGCGTGGCTGAGCGGTCTAAGGTGCTGAAAACATTTAATTGTAAAGGTATATGTACCTCTATATTCATTGCTACCATTATTCACAGTAGCCAAGACATGGTAACAATCTAAGTATACTTTATGGGTGATTGGATAAAAAAGGTGATATATAATTGCAATGGAATAGTACTCAACCATAAGGAAGGATAAAATACTCCCATTTGCGGTAACACGAATGGATCTTGAGAGTATCATGGTAAGCAAAATAAGTGAGACAGAAAAGGACAAGAACCATATGACTTCATTCACATGTAGGATATAAAACATAAAGCAACAAAAACAAACAAAACAAATAAACAATCTCATATACACAGACAACATTATGGTAGTTACCAGAGGGGAAGGGTTTGAGAGGAATATGAAGAGGGTTAAGAAAGTCAAATATACTGTGACGTAGCAAGACTAGACTTTGGGTGGTGAACACACAATGCAATATATGGATGATGTATTATGGAATTGTACACTTGAAACTTAAATAATGTTATTAACCAATGTTATCCCAATAAATTTAATTAAAAAAAACCAATAACAGTCTAGCATATGTTTATCTAGAAGATGTGAAGAATTCTTCCCAGAACAAAAATTTGGAAGAAAATTTCCACAGCTTGAACATAAACTAAATTTTACAAACTTAAAAACAAAATTTAATTTTTTTTAGATTTAAAAGATTAGAAGCTTAAAAATATTTTCAGGGGAAAAAGGAACCAGAAAGACAATGGACATGTGTAAAGTACTGACTTACACAGTTTCAGTAGAACAAAGGACAGAAAAAAAGATTGACCTATAGAGAGACATTCACTAAGTCCCTTTCTGAAACCAAGGAGTTTTGCTAAAATGATGGCTGATTGAGAGATAATTATGGGGAAATGCCAATTCCACATTTCATATCTGTGCCCTAGACTGCCTATTGTTAAAGCCACATGGAGATGGGATTTGAAAAGAAAACATGACAGGGAGGGATGGGAAGGAAAGTAGTCTTGGAGCATAGCCAGATAATGTGGAAGTAATTGAGATTTACCAGCATGATTTCCATAATCACTTTTGGATGCACAATAGCTGGAGAGTGTGCCATAGGTTTGCATTCATTGACGTTTTGGGATTACAGTGCTTTCATAGAAGGTGGTTAATCTATTGCCTTTGCAGCAATTTCTGGAGCCTTTCTCCCAAAGCGGTGCGGTGGAGCAAAGCTCATCCAAGCACATCAGCAGGGTGTGCTATGCAAGCAGTGTCCTCACACCTGCACTGCTGTGTGTTCCTGGCCAGCTGTTCATCTCACATGTGACCACAGTAAGAAATGGCTTTAATACAGTTCCGTTATTTCTCTAAGAAGGTAGTTATCAAGCAAAAATTAATAAGGCATTAAAAGTTTTCAAATCTCAGTATAAGTAGTGAAATCTCCTAGTGTATAAGAACTGATCAACTTTGGCCTATTTCCCTTTTCTCTAGAATATGGAACTATATTAAATAAACAAGGTATGTGTTACCAGGTGATATTTCTCCTTAGGCCAGCATACATGAAAATTCACCCAGAGCAGACTCTACACCCTACTGATGACCCAGCCAGACCAACAGTTGGAGAAATGCTCTGAGTTCCTCCTACAAGGGCTCCTCCCATTTGCTTATGTGAGGCCAGTGCTCTGCATCAGTGTGGAAGAGACTGCAGCACAGAGACTGCTGAGTTGCATATTGTAGACTAATGCTAACTTCTAACAGAGAACAGATGTGTCCAAAACACCGCTGGCAATGTTGTTTGATGATTTCCACAGAAGGCATAAAATGAAACTTCAGAAAAACTGCCCTTAGGCAAATGTGTCTCGAACTGGCCCCAAGACAGATGCCACTAACCTACAGTGAACATCTTCCCACTGAGACTGGACTCAACCTCAAATTCTTCCTGTATATGACACTCCATGCAGCCTAGCCAATTGTTCAGGTTGAATTCAAGACAAAATCTATTCACCTTCTCAGTTCACTTAAGGAAAGAAGAAAACGAAGGAGAAAGAGAGCTAAGTGCTCCTGTTGGCTCCAGTGCCTGAAGGCATTGGCTTGGGTAAGCATGTACCTAAAAGTCAATCTGGTCTATAAAGGGAGAATGTTAATATATGCTGACTGTTCCTGCACAGGGCAGTGGGAAGGGACAACATGATAAAGAATGTGAAAAGGGCCTGCCAACTGTAAAGCCACATACCAATGTAAACTAGTTTTATCAATATGTTGATCATCACCCTGATTTGTTGTAATTCTCCCTGTGGCCAATATGCTATCTTTTTTGGACAAAGAAGACGTAAGTTTTGAGTTCTTTCAGGAGCTCATAATAAAAGATGTGGGCCACCACATGGCTAAGGACTGATTTGGTTCAATACAGTGCAGTAATGATGAGCATGGAATCTGAAGCCAAACCACCAGTCTGAAACTCTAATTTACTATGTACTGGCTGTTACTTAACATCTCATCTGTAAATGGGGGTAATATCATATCAAATATTGTTGGGAAATAAATTGGTTAACATTGATAAAGTACTTAGAATGGTACCCGCCATACAGGAAGCAAACACTCAGTATTAGCTACTACTGTTACTGTTGTTGCTGTTGCTAATGGGTGCACCCAACAGCTTGGGCAGCAACCTAAGAGTAGAAGTAGTAAACCAGGTAAAGGCTCCAAAGAGAAAGAGTCCAGAGCTAACAAGGGCTGAGCTGTGACAGGAGCAGTGGGCTTGAAGAGAGAGGTTCATCTCCAGAACTGGTCATGAAGGAAAAGCCACTGGGCATGGGAGAATAACAGGCTGTGAGGCTGGAGGCTAAAAGCAAAGAGAGAGGGAGGACTATGGATGATGAGATCTCTGTTCCCAAAGCCTCTAAAAGGGCTAGAATAGAGAGATCTAGGGATGCCTTGGAAACATGTTCAAAGAGAATGTGGGGCTCTTGATTCTTCACAGATTCAACTCCTTTAATCTACTTCTACCTGAATTTGTGCTTCTTCCTCCCTCTCAGCCTTTATCATTGTTGCCCCATCTGAGACCCCTGAGTTTCATCTTTAAGTGATTTATCAAGGTTAGCCCATTACCCAGGATTTCCACTGTAAACAATCTCCCCATAGGACAAACATTAATACATAAGTCAGATTCTTGGACTCAGAGGAGTTGATGTGATTGTGTGCCATCACTGCACATCCCTGAAACCTATTACAATCTAACTTTGCATCTCCTGTCACAGTTCTCCACACAGCACTGGAGGGGCTGCTGTACTCAGGCATCCTTCCAGAGATAGTAATTTACCTACTGGTTTTCTCAGCATACCAGGAGACAATCAAAACAGAGTGAAAAAAAGACATCATATGGCAAAAGATAAAGTGCAATAGGATACACTTGCACACATCTCATGGAAGCATCCCTCGAATTAGCCTAATCGTTTCTTAAGCAATAATAGAGTCTGTAACAGATCTGAAACTCTGATAGGCTTTGATCAACCTGGCAATAGATTCTTAAATCTGAAATCATCCACAGTAACCACTTTTAGAACAACACCAATTTCCTGACCTAAATTATCCCTGGCTCCACAGTAGCATCTGCTCATGAAATAAACTTCTACCAAAAATTTAAACTCTCCAGTGGCAATTGTCTGGAATGGCCTCAAAACAACATGTCTGCCATTTGAAACTCTTTTCCACATTTGCCAGCCGTCTTGCCTGCTAGCATGCCTGTGGAAAGGCTAGGCTAGCAGTTACAGTGTTGATTACTAATTGAAGTCATTGTTCTTGAATACTTCATGACCATGAGACACCATAGCCAGTGAACATGGTTTCGACTGAATATACAGTTATTCAAAACCTGCCACCTCAAGGAGAAAATCCAGCCTGACCCTCAGGGACACAGGTCTTGGTGCCTGTCCCAGCTGAACTCTAATTCTCATTTGCAAACACTCAGAAAGGAAATTGATAGTCTTTTCCACATAGCAGTTAATGAAGAAGTGGAAAAAAAAGAAGAGTTTTGACTCAGGAAGTTGTTTTGCAAAGTGAAAATCAAATCTACTTGTTAATCATAGTCAAATATTCAGGAAGACACCAAGCATATAAATTACAACAACAACCAAGCTCCCTCAGAAAACATACCCAAACTGCCCCAGGACCACGTAGTTGACCCCAGGAAACTCTCCTCCCCACAAGCATTTCCTAAGTGGTAAACCTGGGTCCTATTAGCCATACTTGTTGCTAATTTACTTGTGAATGCCCGCCACCATATTTTTATATGGAGCCAACAGTTATTATAAGTCTTTTCTATAGAGATTATAAATGATGCATTAGCAATGAAGTAAGGATTTATAGTTCACAACCTAATACCAGAAGTATAACCACAAAGCACTGCGATGGTTCCAAACTCAACATCGACATCCTTTACACTGAGAGTTCTTCATGTTGGTCACCCCTCAATTACATGGGACATAGGCCCCATCAAGACCAAGCCTGTGTGTTTACTTGGTAAAAGCATGGCTTCAGGCAGGAAGATATACTCCTAACCCCTAGCTTACTTAAACTAAAATATATTATTAATACACGCAGGAAAATGCAAAAAGCAGATCTGCCAAGTCCTGAAACAATGTTTCCGTTTTCTCATACTTCAAAATTATTTTCTTGTTCCAGGGCTGTGATTTTCTCCAAAGAGTTTCTTATGTAAGGGCAAAACCAGTGTAACTTTTCCCATACACCTTCATCAGATGGTTTAAAGAAAAGCTTTCTATTGGTGACAGACATTGAACATTCTGAGCTAGATTTGACCAGGTGATAGGTAGTTTTTGTGTTTGCTCATCTCAGACTATTCATTGTACAGAGTCATGTTGGTTACCATTTACCTGAGAAGCGAAGTTTTCTCCACAGTGGCTCCAGACCCTGCTCTTATCCTACTGAATTTATTAAGTAATGCATTGGATACTTCTGTGAAAAACTCAGAAGGCTGTGAATATCTGAAACAGCTGCCGAGTACTTGCTAGGAAAGTGCAGCCTTACTATAAGAGTGTATTATGTTTAGTAGATGGCCTGGAAGCCCCAGCCCAGCCCTCTGTGGAGCTGAACATAGAAACATGGGATTTCAGTCCTCTGTCACCTGAAACAGCAGAAGAGAGATCCAGCAGCTTTGAGTTCACCATGAAGAGGGCTTAAGATTGAAGCAATACAAACACCAATAAACCCTTGGGGCCAAGAGACTAGCAGACTGGCTTGGTTTTTAGTAGCCCATGGCAATGGTAACAACAATGTGGGAATGTATCAAGTTCAAAAACAGTACATGCAGATCAGCAAAAATCTTATTTTGCTTGTTATTGCATTGTGACAAAATCTCATCTTTTCTTTTAAGGAGTATTATCCAAAAGGTTACATTTGTTGAGTTAATATATCTCCTGAAAAGTTTAATTACTTGAAATTTTCATGGCTATAGTTTTCTTCCTCTGTGGGCTTACTAATAGGTTAATCTTGAATATAGGAACTCATTCCTGTCTTTATAAATTCTCTTTTCTTTCCAACTCATTCAAGTCATGGTTTGCCTCCATTCTTGATCTCAGCAAAGAAGATTGTCATCTCTGCCAGATTTGCTGCAGCTGCCTTTCCTGAGTGCATCTGCTGTAGTTTCCCTACTTGAAAGGTATTTCAGAAAGCCTTTCCTCATCTAATTCCCAGAGAGATCCCAGACTCCCACAAGACAACACATAACAGCTGGTCCAGATATTGTTGTCCAAACTTTTAAGGCCATACCAACAACCTGTAAGAATAAAATCGAGTAGGCAGAACAACTTGCTGAGCTGTTCTGGACTGACAGGGTAGGGAAGAAAGTGGGTGGTTGTGGCTGAGGTTGCAATGGGTCACTGATCCTATCCTGCACATTTGCCCATCCCTAGTGCTGGGCATCCATGATATCATAATCATTTCCATATTAGTAACTACTACCATATCATAAACACAACATTATGACTTCATGGGAGTGTGGGCCAAATGAAAAGCAGAACTGTGAGGGAAAGAATGCTTGTTAAAGCAAAACTATTTTCAATAATTGAAAGAGGGAATTGAGAAACTAATTCTGGCCAAGTGGTTCTTCTTCTTCTTTTTTTTTAAAATTTAAGTGTTTTCAACGTTAAAGCTGTGTCCAAACCAACACTTCTGACATATACATGACAATCTGGAATAAATGAGCCTTCAAGAAACTGACTGAAGAGCAACATGGGACGCTAGCTGCTACCTAGGGTCCTCTAATGAAGTACCTTGAATTCCTGAGGCCCACTTCCCTCCTACCACATAAGTGGGACCCCATTCTCTTACAATTTTGAAATAAAAGAATATTTATTTTCCTGAGGTCATGTGTCATGGTGGAATGCAGCTAATTTCTACTGACAAATACTGATAGACAATTTGATTCCTCTTTGGGCAAAAATTAGGGGCGGCAGAAGGAAGGAACACATGAGAAGACCACATGACATTTGCTCAGCACTCATCAAACACCCTCTGGCCTTGCAAGGTGAAATGCAGAAAAATCTGCTCACTGCCTATCAGGATTTGGGTACAGAGAGAATCCAGTGCAAGCACTGGTCCTATCACCCACGTTGTTGTAGTTTTTGCAACCTGTGTCATTGCTAACAAGGGTTAGTGTAAATGTACTTATCCCAAACAGATGAAGGAAAATATAAAGTACATATAGCATTGAGGCCATATAACAAAGAACAAAAAGCATTTCCACCAGGACTCACTTCATGATCCTCTCATCATTAACAGAATGATGGTGAAGGAATAATTTTTAGTGTTATATATGCACATTACACATTGTAGCTAATAGATGTAATAGCACATGTCACTCATGCTTTTGATACACAGGGTCACCCAGACAATTAAAAGAATCTTACTGAGTCTAAGAAGGACAAAAAGTTCAAGAAATCTCTTTTTTTTTCCCCTAAAGCAGACCCTCCCCATTTGCACAGAAAACCTCTGAAAATTGATTGAATTATTTATATGAAAATCATGCCACACTGAGAGACCTGGGACTCCTGCTCAGAAAGGAGGATGTGGTGGGAAGTAGTGTAGGTGGTCTTGTAGAAGTTGTTGCAAAAGTGAGATGAGGTTGCACAGGAAACACTTCCTATAAGTAGGAAGTGTACATTCAGAAACCAGGGCATGGTAAATGAGAGGGAGGGAGGACATCAAAACTCACAAATCTGAACTGTATCTAAAAATACAGTGCATTCTATGATGATCAACCACATAGCTGGCAGGAAAAGTATTTTGATTTTTATATCCTTTTTTCTGATAAAGAACTCTGTGTATCAGTAGAGTTTATTTAAATAGCTGTGCTTTGAGGACAGCTGTTGAGAAATGACCCTGTTCTTAAAGCAGCAAGAGGGCTGATGCTAATATTGGAGGAACACAAAGCCACCTGTAGGAATCTGCAAATCAAATCCTACAATGGGATCTATCTTAAAGATAAAATCTTGACTCATATCTTATCATGTTCTATAGGCTATTAAAATGAGTGTGAGACTTCTCTAGAATCTCTAAAACGCTGTCTATGTTCAACTCACCTCTACCTCTTACTAGCTGAGTTACATTTGGCAAGTCACTTAATCACTCCATATCTCATCTTCTTATCTATACAATGAGAATAATAATACTTACATCATAATGTCATTATAAAGATTAAAGAGTAAATAAGCATAAAGCCCTAAAAAAATGCCTGGACTATAATGAACTCTAAATAAATGTGACCGCTCATTGTTGTTATGGGAAGGCTGGATCTACAGCACTGTTTGGCACACAGTAGGAGTTCCTCCAAAAATTAATTGTTAATCTCACTGTTGTGATTGTTACAAGAAAAACCTCATTCTACCAATAATGAGTATCTATTACACACAGCATACTTTTCAGAATAATAGTGTATTACTGTGTTCTTCAGTATGTACTCTCTCACATCTATTATTTGTTCTTTGAAATGCCATCCCAGCACCCCAGTTCTTACTGCCATTTTTAAAATTTACTTTTATTAACACTTCCCCTATTTAGCTGCAAATTCCTTTTCATACCTTTCTTGATTTATCAAAAGCATAGGCAATAAGTGGGGGGGAATTAAAAAGATAGTTACAAAATCTTTATATTCCTCCTGCTGATACATGGAGGTAGAGAACATGGTGAAATCTTTACTTGACTGTCAGAAAGAAGTGCGATTTAGACTGAAACCAGCCAGCAACACCTTTGTGAATCTAATATTAGCTTCCTTTATTAATGTGTTTTTCAATACAATCTACTTTAAAATACTCAGGATAATTAATCAAGTCACTTTGTCCAAATTTCTGCCCTGTCAGTGCTTAGGGTCAGTTTCCTAATAAATTTATAAATATTTACATATTAATTTAAAATATTTTTTATTTTGAAATACTTGTAGATTCATATGCGGTTGTAAGAAGTTATGTGGAGAGACCTCTGTCTCTTCTTTCCAGATTCCTCAGTGCAGTATCTTGCAAAACTATAGTACGATACCACAACAAGTATATCCACGTTGATATTATCGAGGTGCAGGTAACTTAGAACACTTTCATTACCACAGGATACCTCCTATTGACATTTTATAGCCAAACACTTGCCTCTCATACCTAGTACCTCCTTAATCCCATCAACCACTAATCTGTTTTCTATTTCCATAATTTTGTCACTTCAAGATGTGAAAGACTATGTCATCTTTTCAAATTAGCTATTTATACTCAGCATAATTCCACATGGATTCATCCAGATTAATGCATGTATCAATAATTCCTTTTTTTATTACTGAGTAGTATTTCATGTTATTAATGTACTATAATTTATTTAAACATTCACTCACTGAAAGATATCAAGTTTTTGGCTATTAAAAACAAGGCTGCTATGAACATTCTTGAAGATAAATGCCCAAGAATGCAAGCAATAGGTTGTATGGACAGAACTTCCAACATGATGTTGAATAAAAGTGTGGAGAGTAAACATCTTGCCTTGCTCCCTATCTTTAGTATTTTGCTATCATGTGTAATGTCAGCTGTCATTCCCTTCCTCCAGTTGAGGAAATTCCCCTCTGTTTCTATTGTTCTGGAAGTTTTTACCATGACTAAGTGTTATATTCTATAAATGATCATATTTGATTATATTGTGATTTTTCTATTAATAAAGTAGATTACATTGACTGATTTTTTTAAATATTGAATCATCTTTGCATTCCTGAAATAAAACCCACTTGGTGACAGTGTACAATTCTTTTAATACATTGTCAAAAAAAATTTTTTACAATGGGGTAAAGATAGTCTATTCAATAAATGGTGTTGGGTACATAGGACAAATACATGCAAAAGACGAAATTAGATCACCTTCTTACTCCACACACAAGAATAAACTCAAAATAAATTAAACACTTAAGTATTAGACTTGAAACCATAAAAATCCTAGTAGAAAACATAGTAAGGTTGCAAACATTCATTGTCAAATTTAATTTACTAATATTTTGTTAAAGAATTTTACATCTGTATTCATGAGGAATAATGGTCAATAGTTTTCTCTTTAGCACTCTTTCTGTTTTTAGTATCATGGTAACACTAGTTCTTTTAAATGAATTAGGAAGTGTTCCCCTCTCTTCTATATTCTGAAAGGATTCTATAGAATTAATATTATTTTTATTTAAATATTTTGTTGAATTATCCAGTGAAATCATTGTGCTTGAGTTTTTTCCTCAGAAATTAAACTATGAATTCAATTTTTTTAATATATTTATTGATTATGCTATTACAGTTGTCCCATTTCCCCCCCCACTCCACTCCATCCTGCCCACCTCCCTCCCTCCCACATTCCCCCCCATAGTTCATGTCCATGGGTCATACTTATAAGTTCTTTGGCTTCTACATTTCCTACACTATTTTTACCCTCCCCCTGTCTATTTTCCACCTATCATCTATGCTACTTATTCTCTGTACCTTTACCCCCCTCTCCCCCTCCCACTCCCTTATTGACAACCCTCATGTTCTAGTTGTTTGCCTAGTTTGCTCTCGTTTTTGTTTTATGTGTGAATTATAGGTTATTCAAATTATGTATTTCATACTAAGTGAGTTGGGGTAGGTTTTTGTTTTTGTTTTCTTTTTTTTAAGGGGGGGATTGGTCCATTTTACCCAAGTTGCAAAATCTATGTGTGTAGAGCTACTTGTAATATTCTTTTAACCTTTTGATGTCTGTATGGCCTCTAGTGATATTCTGGTTTATTTCTGATGTTGGTTTAATGTCTTTTCTTTTTTTAAAATTATTGTTCAATTACAGTTCTCCCCATTTTTCCCCCATTACTCTCCCCCACCCTACCCACCCCCCACTTACCACATTCTATCCTCCCCCCATACCAGTTGTCTTTGGCCACAGGTCTCTTATACAAGTCCCCTGACTTGACCCTTCCCCTTCTTTCCCTCCTTACTCCCTTACCCCTCCCCTCTGATCACTGTCAATTTATTCTTTATTTCCATGTCTCTGGTTTTATTTTGCTCATTTGTTTGTTTTGTTGATTAGGTCCCACTTTGGAGCTGGAGAGTGTTATGCTAAGTGAAATAAGCCAGGAGGTTTAATGTCTTTTCTTTTCTTTCTTTCTTTTTTCTTTTTTTGTGAGTCTCAGATTATTTTTTCAATGCTGCCCTACCCTTCTATTATCTACCTTAGGACTTTCCCCCCTGTCCATTACACTTATCTTCTTTTTCTGCTTTCTCATTTTTACTTATTCTTAGGCTACAGCAAACTTCACCTTGCAGTTGGCCCTCATATCTCCATCTTCTCTCTAATCTCTCCTCCAAACTCTAGGAACTTTCTGCCCTTCCAAGGATTACATGTCCTACAGATGTCTCAGATTTAGCATGTTCACAATAACTCTTCATCTTCCCTTCCTTTACAGCAATAGTCTTCCACCCTTCATCCTATAAACATTTCATCTTTTTCAACATATATGTTTCCATTACAACAACATGTTCATTCCACAATTTAGAAAAAACTAAAAGCTTTATCAGAGGAAATGGAATTTGAAAAGAGTTTGAAATATAGACAGAATTTTGACAGGCAGAGATGAAAGAAATAATTGCAGACATGCAATTATGATATATATTTAAGGTGCTGTGTATGTCTGATTAAGGAGAGCAATAAATAATGATTAAGGAATATTCATTTATTCATTAATCCAAAAATATGTGCAAGTATCTATCATGTATGTATCCAGCACTCTTCTAAGCACTAACTATAGAGTGGTGACAAAAATTGATGTGGGTCCTTGACCTCATGAAGCAAAGTCTAATGAGGGAGATAGACATTATTCATTTCAGCATACTAATAAATATGTAAAGTAATTGCATTAAATAACTTCTCTAAATAAAAATAGAAGATTGTGATGAAAGAGAAAATAAGAGTGGTTAAAGGAAGGTAAAGTTGAGCATCTCTAAGGAACTTACATTAACAAATAGTAGGATGAGCTTCGGCACAACCTGTCTGGTAAGGAGTGTGGTAGAGACCTGAGAAGGCTGGCTCAGGGCTCCAGGCAGCAGCAGTGGAGGAAAAATTAAGCCACCAGTTGGATCCCCCTGAGAAGTGTGGGGTCTAAACTCTAAGATGGGATCCCCAGCCTAGAGAACCAAAGTCCAAAAAGTACACAGATAACAACCAGCAGCAAAAAGTGTCAGTATTGCTCTGTGCCAGACATGGGCAGCTGGAGACACAAAGAGCCATTTAAAACGCCAACACACAAATGTTCATTTGCAGCCATTTACCCTGGTCTCCAGCCAGAGTGGACTGGCACCTGAGGAGAGACTGGAGATGAAGGCTTTGGGAAGAGAGCTGAGAGAGTAGATGCTGGGATCCCAGTGCTGGCAGACCACTCCCATCCAAGCAGCATCAGCCTGAGGGGAAACAATGACCCCGACCTGAGGAGGGATTCTGCCTCCCCCTATAGTGCTTAAACCTAACTGCTGAGTGCAGGGTGCCTAGATTAACAACTGAAAGAGACAGCCACAGGCAGTAAATTGTTGGAAGTCTCAAATAGGCTGCCTAAAATCAGAAGGGGCCAACATCTGACATCACCAGAGGGGCATCCAGAAAGAAAAGAAAAAAAAGCAAAGTGGTAAATACTAGAGGTTACCAAGACAAAATCCATGTGGTCTTCTACATGATTTATGATATTTTCATTCATTCCTGCATAGCTTTTTCACATTCATTTCTTGTCCAGCAAGTTTGTAAATATTAAGTCACTAGATTTTATACTATATTTTATTTCAATTCACATATTTTCCCCTCCCTTCTTTTTCCTCAGTTTACCTTCTTCTTTCCTTTCATTAATTTCATTTTAAATTTTGTTTACTGTCTTGCTACAACTTGTTTCCATTATACACTCTTAGTATTTCTCCCCTATCCAGACACACAAAACCAATTTTCTTGTCAATGATCGTCTTACATTCTTTTTCCCTGATCTTAAAATATCCACATTCTCTCTCCACCTTTATCAATCTTTGGTATTTGGTAGTGGGTAGGGCCATTGTTGTTGCATTTTTTACAATTTTAACTCTGGATCTTCACTGACCTGTATTTCAAATATCAAATTATACTGGTCTCCTCTCCTAAGTTTTTTTGTCTCAAATTTTTAATTTTTCCCTGATTTAGTCTGTTTTCTTCTTTTTTTCATTCCTCTACTTCTCTTTCACCCTGCCCTTTTGTTTTCATTTATTCTCATTTATTTTTCTTTTTCCTTCTGTATCAAATTTTAATTTTTCCCTATGTTAGCCTGGTTTTTGTTCCTCACTCCTAGTATTCCTTATTACTCTATCATTTCAAAAACACTTTCCATTCCTCTAGACATCCCTTAAGATTTTCTTTGTTTCTTTTTTCCCTCCTATTCCCATACCACCTATATTAATTTTAGCTCATATGTTGATGATAGTGCTATGGTGGATCTTTCTCTCCAATTTGGCTTGTATATTTTTATTATTTATTTACTTTTTTTCCTTTCTTTTACTTTCTCTCTCTCACTTTAATTTTATTTTATGTTTAAACAAAATACTATGTGCCCTCATTCTCATACTCTATTCCACATTCTTCATTCCCTTTTTTATTCATGAGGTAAATTTTACTTTCTATCTCCACATTGCTCCAACACACAATTCTTATCTGTGCTCCTTCTTCTACCCTCTCAAAATCATTTTTCTTTCAGTAGGTCATCTCATATTCACTCTTCTTTCTTATAATAGTCTGAATCTCTTTACACCCTTATTAATATTGGTTCATTTGCTGCTCATAGTGGGATTGCGGGGGGGGGGAGTTATTTTTGCAGGTGTGGGTTTGTTTACTGGGCTTGGTGGTTTTGTTCTGGAAGTACTTATACAACAGCACAAAAGACATGGTGGGAGGAGTAACCTTCAGTCAACCAGCTAGAGGGAAAGACTCAACAGAGAAAGATACAACAACAATCAACACAATTACATTCACAGAACCAACCAAGATCATCAAGTTCAGGTGATCAAGGAGACTGCACCACTGAATCTCACAGGCCTCCCACCACAGAGGTTCACACCACAAAGTCAGAAAGGCAAAACAGATCAATTTAAGAAAAAGAAGCAAAAAAGAAGAGTCTTACTAATAATGGGATGACAAAGACACAACCCCCCATCAAAACGAAAGGAGGAATTCTCAGAAAGAATGCTAAATGAAATAGAGGTAAGTCAATTATCAGATATTGAGTTTGAAATAATGGTTATAAGAAAGCTCAATAAACTCAGAGAGAAATATATGGAGAAATTATGAAAAACTTACTGCAAACTATATCAGCATAAAAAAGGACATAGAAACAATCAACAAAGGCCAAGAAGAAATGAAGAATACAAATTCTGAATTAAAGAACACAGTAGAAGTAATCAAAAGCAGGCTAGATGAGGCAGAGGATCTAATCAGTGAGCTAGAGGACAAGATAGAAGAAAACACCCAAAGATCAAGAAAAGGAAAAGAGACTCAAAAAGAATGAGGAGGGGTTAAGGGAAATGCAGGACAACATGAAACGTAATAATGTCCATATAACAGGGACACCAGAGTGAGAAGAAGATGAGCAAGGGAGAGAAAACCTGTTTGAAAAGGTAATGATGGAAAACTTCCCTAACCTGATGAGAGAAAAAGTCACACAGATCCAGGAAACACAGAGTCCCAATCAAGGGGAACCCAAAGAGGCCCACTTCAAGACACATCATAATTAAAATAGCAAAAAATCCAAGACAAAGAGAATCTTAAAGGCAGCAAGAGACAAACAGGAAGTAACATACAAGGGAGCCCTGATAAAACTAGCAGCTGACTTCTCAATGGAAATCTCCAAGCCAGAAGAGAATGTCAAGAAATATTCCAAGTAATGAAAAGCAAAGGCCTGAAACCAAGACTACTCTACTTAGCAAGGCCATCAAATAAAATGGAAGATGAAATAAGGAGCTTCCCGGGTAAAAGAAGGCTAAAAGAATACACCTCCACCAAATCAACACTGCAAAATATGCTAAAGTGACTGCGTTAAGAAAAGAAAGAAAAAAAAAGTGACAGAGAAAGGAACATAGGTACAAAGGATGTAAAATGGCAATGAATAAGTAGCTATCAATGATAACCTTAAATGTAAATGGTTTAAATGCTCCAATCCAAAAACATAGGGTAGCTGAGTAGATAAGAAAACATGACTTATATATATGCTGCCTCCAAAAGAGCCAGCTCAGAACAAAACAACTACATACACTGAAAGTGAAATGTTGGAAAAAAATATTCCAAGCAAATGGACAGGAAATAAAAAGCTGGAATAGCAATAATTATAACAGACAAAATAGATTTCAAAACAAAAGCCATAAAAAGAGACACTGAAGGACACCTCATAATACTCAAGGGAAGAATCCATCGAGAAGACATAAACATTGTAAATATATATGCATCCAACATAGGAGCACCCAAATACATAAGGAAAATCCTGAAGGACTTCAAGAAAGATAGACAGCAACACACTTACAGTAGGGGATTTTAACACCCCACTGTCAACAACAGATAGATCTTCCAAACAAAATATCAACAAGGATATTGTGGAACTGAACGACACATTAGATCAAATGGACTTAACTGATATATATATATATAGAACATTTTATCCCAAAGAAGCAAAATACACATTCTTTTCAAATGCAAATGAAACATTTTCAAATGTAGACCCCCTGATAGGACACAAAACAAGCTTCAACAGATTCAAGAAACTTGAAATTATATCATGCATTTTCTCGGACCTCAAGGGCTTGAAGCTAATCAACCTCCAAGAAAAAACTCAAAAATATTCAAACTCACAGAGACTGAATAGCATGCTATTAAACAATGAATGGGTTAATAATGAGATCTAGGAAGAAATCAAAAATTTCCTAGCAACAAATGAAAATGAACACATAATAGTCTAAAACCTATGGGATACAGCAAAGGCGGTACAGAGAGGAAAGTTCATAGCAATACAGGCCTACCTAAAAAAGATAGAAACATTTCAAATAAACAACCTAAACCTATATATACAAGAACTGGAGGCACAACAACAAGCAAGTACAAGGAAGGAAATAATCAAGATCAAAGAAGAATTAAATGACATAGAGACTAAAAGAACAATTCAAAGGATCACCAAATCCAGGGTCTGATTCTTTGAAAAGGCAAACAAAATTGACAAGCCTTTAACCAGATTCATCAATAAAAAAAGGGAGAGGACCCAAATAAACAAAATCAGAGGAGAGATTACAACTGATACCACAGAGATACAAAGGACTGTATGAAATTACTAGGAACAATTATATGCCAAGAAATTTGAAAACTGAGTGAAATGGACAAATTTCTAGAAAAATATAATTTTTTAAAACTGAATCAAGAAGAAGCAGAAAGCCTAGACAGACTGATAACAGCAGGTGAAATTGAAGCATCAAAAACTCTGGTATTACACAAAAGCACTGGACCAGACGGTTTCACAGAAGTTTTACAAAATATTTAAGGAATAGGTAACCCCTATCCTTCTCAGACTATTCCAAAATATCCAAGAAGAGGGAACACTTGCAAACTCTTTTTGGAAAGCCAGAATCATCCTAATCCCAAAACCAGACAAAGACACAACAAAGAAAAAAACTACAGGCCAATATCACTGAAGAATATAGATGCTAAAATCCTCAAGTAAATATTGGCAAAACGAAGCCGGCAATACACTAAAAAGATCATACAGCATGATCAAGTGGTATTCGTCCAAGGGATGCAAAGATGGTATGATATTCACAAATCAATAAATGTAATACATCACATAAACAAAAGGAAAAACAAAAATCACATGACCACATCAATAAATGCAAAAAAAAGTATTTGATAAAGTATGGCACCTATTTATTATAAAAAAACACTCAGCAAAGTGGGAGTAGAGGGAGCATATTTCAACATAATAAAGGTTACATACAAGAAACCTACAGCCAACATCATACTCAACAGGCAAAAACCAAAATCTTCCCCGCTGAGATCAGGAACCAGACAAGGGTGTCTGCTTTCACCGCTTCTGTTCAACGTAGTATTGGAAGTTCTAGACACAGCAATAAGATGAGAAAAAGAAATAAAAGGCATCCAAATTGGAAAGGAAGAATTAAAACAGACATTGTTTGCAGATGACATGGATGTGTATATAGAAAATCCTATAGACTCCACCAAAAAATTACTCGACCTAATAAGTTAATTTGGCAAAACAACAGGATACAAAGTCAATATTCAGAAATTGAAGGCATTTTTGTACACCAACAATGGAATATCAGAAACATAAATCAGGGGAAAAAATCCCATTTACTACAGCAACAAGAAAAATAAAGTACCTAGGAAATAAACCTAACCAAGGAGGTAAAATGCCTGTACTCAGAAAACTACACAACTCTGAAGAAAGAAATTAAGGAAGGCACAAATGGAATCATATACCGTGTTCATGAATTGGAAGAATTAACATCATCAAAAAGTCCATACTATCCAAAGCAATTTATAGATTCAATGCAATCCTTATTAAAATACCAATGACATATTTCAAAGGTATAGAACAAATATTTCAAATATTTATATGGAACCATAAATGACCCCAAATAGATGCACCAATTTTGAGAAAGAAGAACAAAGTAGGAGGGATCACAATACATGATATCAAACTATATTACAAGGCCATGGTAATCAAAACAGTCTGGTACTTATACTGGTACAGCATAAGAACAGACACATATATCAATGGAACAGAATAGAGAGCCCAGAAATAAACCCAAGTCTCTATGGTCAACTAATATTTGGTAAAGGGGGAAGAAGCATAAAATGGAGTAAAAATAGGCTCTTCAACAAATGGTGTTGGGAGATCTGGACAGCTACATGCAAAAAAATAAACTTGATCACCAACTTACACCATACACAAAAATAAACTCAAGATGGATAAAACACTCAAATAAAGTCATGATACCATAAAAGTCCCAGAGGAGAACTGAAGCAGGAAAAACTCAAATATTCCATGCAGCTATATTTTCACCTATATGTCCCCTAGAGCAAGAGACATGAAGGAAAGAATAAACAAATTGGACTTCAAAATAAAATTGTCTGCAAGGCTAAAGAAAACATCAGCAAAACGAAAAGGGAACCAGTCATATGGGGAAAATATACTTGCCAATGATTTCTCAGATAAAGGTTTGATCTCCAAAATATATAAAGAACTCAGTTGACTCCACTTCAGGAAGACAAACAACCCAATTAAGAAGTGGGCAAAGGAATTGAATAGGCACTTCTCCAAGGAGGACATACAAAGGGCCCACAGACATGTGATAGGATGCCCCGCATCACTAGCCATCAGAGAGATGCAAATTAAAACCACAATGTGATACTACTTCCCATCCATCAGAACGGCCATCATAAACAATTCAACAAACAATAAGTGCTGGCAAGGCTGTGGAGAAAAGGGAATCCTAGTACATTGTTGGTGGGAATGCAGATTGGTGCAGCCACTGTGGAAAACAGTATGGAATTTCCTCAAAATACTAAAACCGAACCGCCTTTTGACTCAGCAATTCCTCTGCTGGGATTAGACACAAAGAATCCTGAAACACTAATTCAAAGGAACCTATATACTGCAATGTTCGTAGCAGCCCAATTTACAATAGCCAAGTGCTGGAAGCAACCTAGGTGCCCATCAGTAAATGAGGGGATGGGAAAACGGTGGTAAATTTACACAATGGAATACTATGCAGCACAAAGAAATAAGGAGCTCCTGCCTTTCGCAACAGCATGGATGGAACTGGATAGTATTATGCTAAGTGAAGTAAGCCAGGCAGTGAAAGACAAATATCATGTGATCTCACGTGTAAGTGGAACATAATCAGCAAAACAAACAAGCAAGCAAAATATAATCAGAGTCATTGAAATAAAGAACAAACTGATAGTAAGCAGAGGGGAGAGGTAGGGGAATAACAGGGGAAAGAAGGGAAAGGATCATCAAGAACATGCATAAAGGACCCATGGACAAAGCCAAAGAGAGGAATGATTGAGGGTGGGATGTGGAGGTGGTGGTGGGAAAATGGAGACATCTGTACATGAACAACAACAACAAAAAGAAGTAGTAGAATTATATAGCAACAAATTGGAAAATTTAGAAGGAATGGATAAATTTCTAGAAACTTACACCTTCCCACAGTAAATCATGAAGAAATTGAAAATCTGAATAAACCAATTACAAGTAATGTTAAATCAGTAATTTAAAATCTTCCAGAAAACAAAAGTTCAAGACCAGATGGGCTTCACACATAAATTCAACCAAATATTTTACAAAGAATTAATATCTATCCTTCTCAAATTATTTCAAAAATTTGAAGAATTGGGAATACTTTCAGACTAATTTTTTGAGGCCAGCCTTACCCTGATACCACAACCAGACAAAAACAACACACACACACACACACACACAGAAAATTATAGTCCAATATCCCAGATGAACATAGATGTAAAAATCCTCAACACAACGTTAGCCAATTCAACAATACATTAAAAGGATCATACAGCATGATCAAGTGGGATTTATTCCAGGGATGCAAGAATGCTTAACATCTACAAATCAATCAACATAATATACTACATTAACAAAATGATGGCTATAAATCATATGATCCTCTATCTCAATAGATGCAGAAAAAAAACACGACAAAATTTTAACATCTGTTTTTGATAAAAACCCTCAACAAAGTGGGTATAGAATAAATGTACCTCAACATAATAAAGGCCATATATGACACACCCACAGCTAACATCATACTCAATGTAAAAATGCTGAAAGATTTTCGTTTAAGATCAAGAACAACATAAGGATGCCAACTCTCGCCACTTTTATTCAACATAATATTGGAAGTCCCAGCCACAAAAAAATTAGGCAAGAAAAGAAATAAAAAAAGCATTCAACTTGGAAAGAATAAAGTAAATCTATCACTATTTTCAAATGACATAATACTATATATAGAAAATCCTAAAGACTCCATCAAAAAAGTAGTAGAACTAATAAATGAATACAGTGATGTCAGAGGATACAAAATAATATACAGAAATGAATTAAGTTTTTATACACTAGTAATTGGCTATCAAAAAGAGAAGCAGAGAAACGATCTCAATCATACCAAAATTGCATAAAACAATACAATTTTCAGGAATAAATTTAACCAAGGATGTGTACTCTGAAAATAAGACACTGATGAAAGAAATGGAAGGTGACACAAATAAGTGGAAAATACACCATATTCATAAATTAGAATTAATATTGTTAAGTTTTATACTACCAAAAGCAATCTACAGATTCAATGCAATCCTAATGAAAATACCAATAGCATTTTTCACAGAACTAAAACAAAGAATACTAAAAGTTGCATGGAACTACAAAAGACCTTGAATAGCCAAAACAATCTTGAAAAAGAACAAAAAGAACTGAAGGTATCATGTGCCCTGACTTTAAACTATAGTATAAAACTATAGTAATCAATCAGTAAGGCACTGGCCCCCAAAACAGAAAAACAGATTAGTTGAATAGAATAGAGAGCCCAGAAATAAACCCATGTGTATATACAGTCAATTAATCTATGACAAAGGAAGCAAACAAGAATATACAATGGGAAAAGACAGTTTCTTCAATAAAATGTGTTGGAAAACTGAACAGCTTCATGGAGCACAATGAAACTTGACAGTGTATAACACCATATACAAAAATTCAAATGGATTCAAGACTTGAATGTAAGAACTGAAAACATAAAACTCCTTGAAAAAACAGGCAGTAAACTTTTTGAAAATGATCTTAGCAATATATTTTTGGACAAGTCTCCTCAGGCAAGGCCAACAAATGCAAAATTAAGCAAATGTAATTACAGCAAACGAAAATGCTTTTGCTCTGTGGCAAAACTGTCAACAAAATGAAAAGACAACCTAATGAATGGGAGAAGATATTTTCAAATCATACATCTGAGAAGGGATTAATATAAAAAAATATGTAAATAAACAATTTACATTCCTATCAGCAGTATATAAAGTTTCATTTTTCTCTACAACCTCTCCAACACTTGTTCTTCTTATTACTTGTCTTGTTGATAATAGCCATTTTAACAGGTGTGAGGTTGTACCTCATTCTGGTTTTGATTTACATTTCCCTAATAGCTATTAAAATTTGAATATCTTTTCATGGATTTTTTGGCCATTTTTATGTACTCGAGAAAAATATCTGTTCAGGTTCTCTGCCCACTTTTAATAGAATTATTTGGGGTTTTATTTCTGTTGTTGTTATTGAGTTGTATGAGTTCTTCACATATTTTGGATATTAACCTCTTATGGGAGGCAATGTTTGCAAATATCTTTTCTCACTTGGAGAGTGAGATATGGCAAACAAAGGTTGATTGCCTTTGATTGATGGTTTCTTTGGCTGTGAGTAAGTTTTTTAGTTTGATATAGTCCTATTCATTTATTTTTCCTTTTATTTCCCTTGCCTTTAGGGTCAACCTCATAAAATCCTTTCCAAGACTAAAATCCACAAGTTTAGTACTGTGTTTTATTCTATGTATTTTATTGTTTCAGTTTTCATATTTAGGTTTTTTATTCATTTAAGTTGGTTTTTGGGTAGAAAACAGTATGGAGTTTTCTCACAAAAATTTAGAATAGAATTACTGAGTAATCTCTCCTCTGGGTATCTACTGAAAACATTTGAAAACATTTATTCATAAAGATATATTTACCCCTATGTTTACTACAGCATTATTGATGGTGGTCAAGATATGGAAATAGCAGTGTCCTTTGATATATGAATGAATAAAGAAGATGTGAGATATATACAGCACCATAAAAATAACAAATCTTGCCATTTGCAACAACACGGATGGACCTCAAGGACATTATGCTAAATGAAATAAGTCAGGCAGAAAAAGACGAATATTTTTTTATTTGAATTATATGTGGAATTTTAAAAAACAAAACAAATAAATGTAACAAAACAAAAATGCACTTAGAGATACAAGGGGGAAACAAAGAGGGGAAGGGGTGGGTGACGGATACAAAATAAGTGAAAAGGATTAGGGGATACAAACTTCCAGTTATAAAAGAAATAAGTCATGGGGATTTAATGTACAGCATAGAAAATATAGTCAATAATATTGTAATAACTGTGTATGGTGACAGACAGTAACTGCATTTATCATGAGAATCATGTTGTCATGTATATAAATATCACATCGCTATTTTGTACATTTGAAACTAATAGAATATTGCATGCCAATTATATGCCAATTAAAAGAAAAGGACTAGTAGGAACCAGGGAAATCAAGAGTGGGGAAAGAGCCCTGGCCAGTCATGCCACTCGATGGGAGCCAGGGCAGTGGTGGAACAGGGAGAATTGGAGACTTGCTCAAGTGAAGGTGGGGAGGGAGGCAGGGAGGCAGGACAGACAACACCAAATCTATGTAAAGGGTTGAGGTAAAGTCAGCTCTAAGAGTGATGGGAAACCACAGAAGGTTTTAATCTGACTTCATTGTATGAGAAACTAGTAGAAAATAAAATTCAAAATGTAGTTTGGAAACACACAGCCTTCAGTGACAGTCCTGGAAGTTTTCACTTAATTCACAAGCAGTAGAAAGTTATCCGGATTTTATTTTTTTAAACAAACACTTTTCCTCAATTTATTACACAATAAATAGATATTGTAAAACAATCAGAATATACAAATAAGCAAAAAAAGAATGTAAGCATAGCACATAACCACACCGCTCTGATCATGTCCATTTAATTGTATTTTAGAGTTAACTTTTACAGACACCTTTCTATACATGTACTTAAAAGTAGGTGCTAATTTAATATACTTAATAGTATACATAAATATATACTGGTATTTTTTTCAAAAAATGGTCTTACTGTCTAAACTGAATAGAGTATTTTGTAACCTACTTATTTCATGATGTACTACAAACATATTTTAATAAAAACACATCAGTTTTTATATTTTGTTGATTATGCTATTACAGTTGTCCCATTCCCTCCACTCTATATTCCCCTCTGCCCCACACCCTTCCTCCCATTCACATTCCTCCCCACTTAGTTCATGTCCATGGGTCATACATATAAGTTCTTTGGCTTCTACATTTCTTACACTATTCTTAACCTCCCCCTGTCTATTTTCTACCTGCTATTTATGCTACTTATTCCCTGTACTTTTTTCCCCACTGCGCCCCACCTGGATATTATACCATTGTGTGTACATTTCACAGAAGATCAAACTAAACTTCAATTGTTCAATTTTTAGGATTCTTCAAATTTTCTATATTATAACTAGCCTGCAATCCCATTAACACCATCATAGCTAAATCCATGCATACATCGATAATTATTTACTAGACTATAACCTGTAAGTGTACAGTGCTAGGTAAAATGGTATGACTATGTTAAAATTTTTGATGCGTCTAGTTGCATTATTCTTCAGAGATATCAACTACCTTTCCACACAGGACATTATCATTCTTTTCTACTTCTGTCATTTAACAAATGGAAATGGCATTTCATTGCCTTATATATTGTTTTCATTTTTTTCATCACTAATAAGATTGAACATTTCTTTCAATTGTTTACTGGTCTTTGTTTATTCTCTTTTATGGAATTTTGGCCATTTCTTTAAATAATTTTTGTAATAGTAAATATGCCTTTTCTTTCTTATATGTAGATATAAATATATACTCTGTTTTGATTATATATAGTTAATATCTATATCTATCTACATCTGAGAGCTTTTTCTATATATTTTTCTTACATATACAAATACATTTTCACAATTTGTAATTTGCCTTTTAACTTTATGGTATTATTTTACTATATAAAAGTTATCTTTTTTAAAAATGTGAATACATGCATGCATTTTCTTTATGATTCCTGCCTTAAAAGTTACAGTTAGAAAGTTCTTTGCTTCCCCAGGACCAAATATCTTGATATTGTATTTATTCCTAGTACTCCACGATCTCTTACATGAGTCTCAAATCCATCTGCCCCATTGTGTGAAATACATATCTTTCTTTTTCTTATATATTTCCCCACAGATTTGAAAGGTAAACTCTTATACAAAACTTACACACGCACCTAAGTTTTTCTGTACTCTCTTTGCTGCTTCACTGGTTTTTCTGCTTGTTTCTCAGCCAGTGATAAGCCATCTTAAGCTCCACAGAACATTGTTCATTTCAATATCTAGTATGACCAGTCATCCGTTTTCTCTTCTTTTTCAAAGTTTTTAAAATGTTTTGTGTAGGTAAATGCCATGACTGGAACTATGCCTAGGAATATTAATCTCATACTATATAGGATACACTAAGAAAGATGAAGAGATTACAAAGGGAGAGCCAAGTACTTGACAACCACTTTGACTTAAGAAGTCTCAAAGACAAATCTCATTTTGTCCTTAAACCAATTGAAAACAGAAAAACAAAGTATTACCGACATCAAATTAACATCTAAGGGTCTTCATATATAAACTGTGAGGAATGCGATGAAAAACCAAGGTCTGTTAACTGACCTGGAGAAATTATCAAAGTCACCCTGGTATAAACTATCAGCCATGGTCAGAGGGATGGAGGTGATTCATCAGTCAATCCAGGACAGGAGATACACTTTGTTATTATTTTAGGCCTTCAGGACAGAAATTATTAGAGCTTTAGAAAACTTACACAGAAAAAATGGCAGGATGGGAAACTCCTGGAGTCTGTCCCTCCCTAGAAATAAAAAAAAAAAGTTAAAAACCTGAAAAAAAAAAGTCAAACCAACCTTAATGATCTCTGGGAAATAATCAAACGTTTACAACCTAGCAAAAGCTTAGCCAAGAGAAAGTTGACTGAATCTGGGTAGGAGATCATCACTCAGTCTAATTTATCTAGTCCCATTCCCTGGAACTGTGGCAGACTTGAAAATAGCAGCCCACATTCCCAGTGGGAGTACCTGATTTCGGAGAAAGCAGACTAGACCTTGTTCTCAGAAATTTTGTCCATCTGTTGTGACCAAAGGCAGAAGCAAGGGCTTCCCTTTGTTTTATCTAACACAGAGTGCTCAGGGTGGACTGGGTAAGCAGAAGAGCTTCCCCCAAAACTCTGAAAACCAGGTGAGCTAGCCACTGCTGCCTGGAGCAAAGAGTAACTGTTTGGGCAAACAACAGACCCACTAAAAGCCTGGAAGGGCTTTAAAATGTTCCTGCTATACCATTTTGGTGGTTCCTCAACAAGGTAAATGTAGAGCAATTCTACTCCTCAGCATATACCCAGAAGAATTAAAACAAGTATTGAAAATACATTTGTACATAAATATTCAGAGGAGCACTGTTCATATAGCCAAAAGGTTGAAAGAACCAAATGTCCATCAACGGTGATGAATGGATACTAATCCATTGGAATGTCACCAGTCTATACAATGGTATATTACTCAGTCACGAAGAGGCATGCAGTCCTGACACATGCTACAACGATAAACCTCAACACCACAATGCTAAGTGAAGAAGCCAGTCATAAAGAGCCACATACTATATGATTCTGTTTCTATGAAATGTCCAGAATAAGCAAATCCCTAGGAGACAGAAAGTAGATTGGTGGTTGCCTTAGGCTAGAGGGAGGAGTCAGTGAGGAGTGACTGCTTAATATATAGTTTCTTTTGGAGATGATAAATAATAGTTGCACACATGATTAATGTATTTAATGTCAGTAAACTGTACACTTTGGTTAAAGTGGTAAATGTTATGTATATTGTACCATGATTTTTAAAAACCTTATAATATACAGGGTCTGCCAGAAGTAATGCCATTGAGTAGGGTTGGTAGGTACGTGAATATCTTGCACAAGATGGACAGCAATTTGAACATTTCACCTAAAATGTCACATGGTGTGCTCGAGTGTGATATTGTGATGTTACATGCTTATGTAAATTATACGCTTTTGATTTTGTAATAAAAGATGTTTGTGTAATAAAAAGGAATGTTGTATATTTCCTGAAAATATGTTTCTATATTACACATGTAATAAAAAGAATAAAATTTATATAGACTATATATATTTCATGTAAATATGTGTATATCCATAAATGTCTAAGAAAAACATGGAGTAATTATTTACCAATAGTTTTCTAATACTGTTAAAAATCAACAGGTCAAAAACAGAGTAAGAAATTGTGAAAGAAAAAGAAAGAATACACAAATGGACTTCAAACATTTGGAAAGAAGCCTGACCTTTCCTCCCATAAGATAAATGTCACAGTTATATCATCTTTCATCTCCGTGATGGTGAAGATAGAAAATTAGATAACATGATGCACAGGTGGGCATGTGGGGAAATCAGTTACTGCATTCTTCTATATTTCTGGAGAGTATGGAAATTGGCAAAACTCCTGTAAAGCAATCCGGAAATATAAGTGTAAATTACTAATACATCTACCTTTTGATTTGGCTATTTTATCTCTAAGAATTTACTATAGAGAAATACTCTTACACATGTAAGATAACAAATACACAGAGTTTTCCTTATAATGTTGTTTGTAAGATCAAAAAGTTGAAACAACCCAAAATACTTAATCAAAAAAACTGTTAATAAATGATATAGAACACCACACAGTAGAATAGGATTAAGAAGGTTTTATGTACAAATAGAGAATACACTCCAAAACATATTACTACATGAGAAAAACAAGGGGTAGAATAGTGTGCATAGTACTTTTACTACTTATGTAAAAAAGAGAAGAATATGAATATGTATAGATTTGCTTTACAGATGCATAAGCTATTTCTGAATATACGTTTAAAAACTTATAAAACTGAGGAAAGGAATGGGTGTCAAAAGAAGAGTGGGAGAATTATATTTTATTGTTTTAACTTTTGAATTTGAAACTCTATGAATGTATTACTTGTTTAAAGATGTTAAATAAATACATATTTTATGGAATACCCTTAGGAACAATGCCAGTATTTAACCAATGTTATTAAAGATTCAGCAATGATAGACTTAATTGGTGAAATAACCCCAAAATCCAGACATTTATTAAAATATAAAAGCATTAAGTGTATAGCATTCAAAACAATCAAATACCACATGATCTCACCTATAAAGTAGAACATAATCTACAAAACAAACAAGCAAGCAAAATATAAACAGAGACATGGAAATAAAGAACAAACTGACAGTAACCAGAGGGGAGAAGGGAGAGGGATAATGAGGGGAAAAGGGATGAACATGGATAAAGGACACATGGACAAAACCAAAGAGGGTAGGATAAAGGGTGGGAAGTGGGGATGGCTGGGGTCATGGGAAAATGAGACAACTGTACTTGAACAATGAAAATAATTTGAAAAAAAATCAATGGATGTAAAACTTTGTGGAGAATTTTAACATACTTATGATATTAAATATGTGACTTTCACTTTTTACTCATCCACAATAAAGAGACATTAAGGTTTCTATGTCATCTAAGATAGAGTCCTAGTTAGTCCCTGCTGAAGGAGCCTTAAGGTCAGGTCTCCAGATGAATACAGTCAAGCCAGCCCAGCACACGCTGTAGGGGGTGAGGTTTACCCATCCCAATGCCGTAGTCCACCTGCCATCTGTGAACTGGCAGACTTAACATCCTGCCCCATGTACTGCAAGGTCCCCTCCCTTCAAAACGGTCTAATCCAGAAAAACCATTGACAGGAAGTGAATGTATAGGGACCACAACTTGCACTTCTAACATATTTTTATTTAATGTGCCTAATGACACCAATTTAAAGTACATCTCAATTCCCTACTTTAAGCATACAAATAGCAAAGACAGGGATGAGAAACCTTCCCATGTTTTGCATAGGGAGAAGTAGTACAGAAATAGGGCTCAGAAATGGAGAGAAGAAAAGACTTTATGGAAGTTAAAAATCAACCAATCAACAGTTCTCTGGAATTCTTTATACAGAAGACCAGCGCCCTTGATTCCAGGGATTAGTGAGGACATGAAGGCGATGAACAATGAACTCTAGAATTCACATGATGTAGTTTCCCATATTCTAAAAATTATGGGAAACCTGGCGTGTAAAAATTTTATCAGCTCATCTGCTTCAGTTGAAAAATTTGTTAGTCTTTAATAGTGGATCATCTAACGTTAAAATAAGTGACTTGATCTGCAAGAGAACATGGCAAAGGTATGACAGAGCAGTCTGGCTGGCAGGCAGCTCAGAGCAGCCCACAAGCCAGCAAATTCTCAATAACATAATTTCTCTCCCTACCTCTAGCTCATCTTTCCTTTTTATTTTATTTTTAATGGTCCTGTGTATTTTTACTGAGAGCCACCTCAAACATTTCTCTGATGTAATTAGAATATTAACCAAAAGCTGAAAAGAAATCAAACCCAATGCCATTGAAAAGACCTGAAACAGGTACACACAGAATAACTGCTATGTGCCAAAATGCTCTGGCAGGAGGCAGGGGTCTGGTGTATGGAGACAGAAAGCAGCACAGTATGCTGTGTAAGTGCTGCCCCCCAATAAGCATGCCTATTGAGGGGGCGCTCTAACCCAGTTAAGAGATAGCCAGATAGGCACCAAAGGAAATGTCCCTCCTGCCCCCTCCTCAGGTAGCTCAACATCCCTCTTCAGCACTTCTAGAATACCTGCATACACCCTACTGCACAATATCATTCTTGTATGCAAATCCTGGTCCCGTGTCTGTCTGGAAAGCACTTGAAGGTACTTGAAACTGTCTTTTGGATCCTCAACACCTAACAAAATATGTGAAACATTGTAAACATTCAGCAAATTTAAAATAATTTGGTGAATAGGGAATGAATGAATAATAAATCTCTAAAAGTTTGAAGCTGGACCTTCAAGAAGAAGTAAAATGTGGCCGAGTACTAAAGGATAATATCCGGGCAGAAGATAAGCAAGATCTGGAAAAGCACTGAGAACAGAGACCATAGGCTTTTCAGGGGAGGTCCTGGGGCTGAAACAGTGAAAGGGAACATATGGCGATAGTCAGGAGGAGGCTGAACAGATAAACAGGGGTCCCAGTCAGCAAGTGCCTCTTTTACCATGCTTTCCCCAGAAACGAACAACTTACTTCATTTGGGCACTTAACAACACATTAACACTCAAATACTAAATGTCCCTCAGTGTATCCCTATCCAGTTCTTTGAAATCAAGAACAACTTAATTATTAACAGACAAAAGCCAAATATAATATATTTGATAATTTGGAGATGATTATTTAAACAATGGCATTGCCAGTATGATTAAATACTCCATAAAGACACCTGTCTCATTCATTCCAAACTTTGACCTCAACTTTCATGATAGCATGGAGGTACATTTGGAACAGGTTGTCCAAAAATTCAAAGTGAAATATACTCCAATATTGAAGATTCTGAGAACAGCTTCTTCTTATTGAGCCACTTGAGAAATGCATTATCTTCTCTGAGTAAAGCAGCCACCTTGTGTTATCATCAGTCACAGGACCCAGTCATGACATGTCCAAGAAGTAAAGAAGACCATCTCCTTTAAATGCTACAATCAAGGAAGAGAAGAGTGCTTTGTATCAGTTATGATTATAAAATATTATGACTTTTTCATCACAAATATAGTAGAATCCAAATGCCCTCATTCCCAATCTTTTGCATTTTCAAAATAGCCATTAAAATTTTGAAACTAATGCATTTCATCCTGTGCAAGCCATAGATAGGAATTATTTTCTTATGTGATGATGTGATTGTTACACACTAAGGGCATTCTAAAGATACAGTGTTAGCTCAGTGCAGGCACAAAGAAAATTGATCACAGCAAAGCTAGAATCGTCTTTGGCAGTCATTTGCCAACATTCAAAAGGACAAGTCTTCTATAGCTACCTTCATCGAGTCAGTTCTGCCAGTGGCAGGCTACTATAGTCGAGTCCTCTGGGAAGGAAACAGGAGGTAGTTTGCTCAAAGCCACATGTTCCATACAAGACACTCAGAGGTTTACTGTAAAGGTTGGGGTTGCCAACTGGTCACCCCTAACTAGATAATTTTCTAAGTACCCTTAAGGTCATGTTCCTTCCCACGGTGCCCTGGTGTACTGGCTTACCACCTATTCAGGAATTTGAAAGGATTTCCTTTCCTAAGTCCTAAAAACCTACGTTCACACAAACACTTGTATATAAATGTTGATAGAAACTTTATACAGGAGCCAACTCAGATATCTTTCAACAAATGAATGGCTAAACAAATGATGGTGCCTCCATACCATGAAATATTATGTAGCAATAAAAAGGAATGAACACACAACTTGAATGGATCTCAAAGGAACTATGATAAGTAAAAAGAACCAATCTCATACATATTGTGTGACTTTATTTATATGCTTGTCTTGAAATAATAAAACTATAGAGATGGAAAAGAGATTAGTGGTTGCCAGGGGTTAAGGATAGCAGGAGGGGGTGGGGAATAACTGTTAGGAGAAGCACAGGATTCCTTGTGATGGAACTGTTCAGTATCTTGATAGTTACAGTGGCCACAATAATTGACACAAGTGATGCAATTACATAAAAGTAAAGTCACACACACAAATGAACTGATGAGTGTAAAACTGGTAAAAATCTAAATAAAGTCAGTGGAGTGTATCAATTCAATATTTGCATTGTGATATAGTAATATTGTACTAAATTTTTATAAGATGTTACCACTGTGGGGAACTGGGTAAAAGGTAAATGGGATCACTCTGTATTATATCTATACGTGAATCTGTAATTACCTCATATAAAAAGTTTAAGAACAAATTATTTGGGGAAAGTTTTTGACCTAGAATTCATACCTACATTGTGCCCCACCTTCTTATGGAGTGGGCTAGCCTCTCTTTTTTGGTGAGAATCATCTATTAATTTTTAATCCATAAAGAACATTCAAGAGGAGTTCAGAGGACCCCGAGCAGGGCAGCTTCACAGAATGCTAAGGCTGTGCTTCATGCTACAAACCTTCCTTTTGTAACCTGTAAAATGTGACTGGTCATTCCTTTTATGCTTAATTTACTGGGCTGTCAGGCGAGGACACAGTGGTCAGCTCTTGTGTGTTCATATTTATATTCATGTATGCATACTTATAGTTTGGGGGCTACTGTGGTATATTGTATATAATGGATGCTCAATGATTTGTCAACTGAAGTTAGTCAAACTGATGATTAAATGGAGACAAAAGGTAAAGGCAGGTTAAATACTTACCAGAGTTACGCTGCACAAGTTCGGGGTTCTTTCTGATCTGAAGAGTGTACAGCTTTAAAAGTATTTCATGGTGAAATTCATATCTCCAGCCCAGACCTTCCCCATGAACCCCAGATCCATACAATCAGTTGCCCACTTAACATTTCACTGAATACCTAATAGGCATTTCATACTTAGCCTGCTGGAAATGGAGTCCCTATTCCTCCCTAAGCCCGCCCCATTTCCAGCTTCCTTGTTGTAGTCGGTGGCACCTCTATCCTATTGCTCAAGCCCAAAACATTGATCACCCTTGATTTCTCTTTTTCTTGTGTTACATGTATATTCTATTGGCAAATTCTTTTGACTACACCTTCAGAAATTCAACTACAAGCAGTCCTCAATTTATGATGGTTCAACTTACAATTTTTCAACTTTGCAATGGTACAAAAGCGATATGGATTCAAATACAAAGAGTACTTCAAATTTTGAATTTTGATATTTTCTCAGGCTGGTGGTACTCTCTCATGATGCTGGGCAGAGGCAGTGAGCCAGACCTCCCCAACAGCCACACAATCACAAGAGTAAACGACAGATACCCTACAATGTACTGTGTTCCTAGCGTTTTTTGGCTATTGGATTTTGCGTTTTCACATCCCATCATGTCTGCAAAACACCCATCTGTGCCTTCTGCTTCTGGAGAGAAGAAGGCAATTAATTTTGAGATAAAACTCAAGATAATTGTCCAACTGTAGGTTAAAGTGTTCTGAATATGCTTAAGGTAGGTTATGCCAATCTATGATGTTCGGTAGGTTAGTCGTATTAAATGCAATTTCAACTTTCAATAGGTTTATTGGGACATAATCCCTTCATAAGCATAGTATCATCTGTACCTTTCATCATCTTGGACAGCCCCTGGTGCAAAACATGTTCACCCAGACCATCGCAGTAACCACTCTGTGAGCCCAATGTGACCAAGCCTCCCTGCAACAGCATGCTTCGGTAGTGCTCTTCCCCATGAGCTCCAAAACGTGGCCAACTTGGAAAGCAAGCTGGAACTTGGAAAGCATTCCTCCTTGAGATTCACCCTGTTGGTGCCTGGAGACTCCTGAGCTGCCTTGTGAATAGCTACCTTGGCTCTCCTGCTGAGTGATGAGAGATTTTTCAGGTCAGTCACCCCATCCCCTCAGCCAACAATCAACCACTCTCCAGGACCAGCACTGCCTGGCTGGCCAGGCCTCCCTGAGAGGTGTTGTTGGAGCCCAGATGCACAAGGGATCCCAGCCCAGAGCAGCAGTGTTGCCCTACTCAGTCCAATTAACATTCCACACCATAGAGTCATGAAATAAAGGGTGCTGCCCTGACTGGTGAGGCTCAGTTGGTTGGGCATCATCCCACAAACCAAAAGATCACCAGTTCAATTCCCAGTAAGGGCACATGCAGGCCCAGTCTCTGGCTGGGGTACACTCAAGAGGCAACCAATCGATGTTTCTCTCACACATTGGTGTTTCTGTCCCTCTCTTTCTCCCTCCCTTCTCCCTCTCTAAAAAATAAATAAATAAAATCTTTTTTTAAAGGATGCTGCTGTAAGTCACTAAGGTACAGAGGAATTTGTTATACAGCCTCTTAATGATCTTCTGCTTCCACACTTGCTCCCCACAGTCCACTCTCAACACAGCTGACATGGTAATATCTTAGTGAAGCTGCAGGGTCACAGAGGGGCCAGGGCCAAGGTACAAAAGGGTCACTATAAACCTTGATTTTATTCTCAGTAACATCAGGAGCCACAGCAAGTGTGCATTAGAGAAGTGACATGGTTCACTAACGTCTTAAATACATGGCTCTTTGCTGTGTTAAGGCACCCTGGCCTCCCCAGCCACCATCCAACACATGTCCTTTGTGTGGGGTATTTACTCTTTCCATAACACTTTACCTTCAGAGATATGCACTCTGCACCTCTTTCCACTCATTTCTCCAATGTTACTTTCACAGAGAGGCCAAACCTGGCCACACTATTTTAAGCTGCAGCCCTCTCTGCAGCTCCTCCATCCCCATACCCTGCTTTATGCTTTACTATCTAAGCTATGATAATTTTTAACATGATATGAAAATAACTTACTGATTATGCTTGCTGTATATCTCCCTGCCACACACACAAGAATATGAGCTCCATGCAGGCAAAGATCAGCCTGCTTGATATAAAAATCTCAAACTTTAACTCAGATGACAGCAGCAAATGAAAAGTCCCTGAGAGAGCACTGAAGCTCTTTGTGCAAAAACACATTAGTCAGCAAGCAAAGGTTGTTTTTAAGTCTTTAACCACAACTGGTTCATCCTGGGCTCTCACAGGCTGTAATGGTGCTGGTTATGCAATCTTGGTGACTACCACTGAATTAGGCAAGTGAAGGAGATGGAGTGCCTTAACCCTCCCAGGTTTTCAGATGAGTCACGGTGTTTCTCAGGCCCAATTCCCTTGACTCTGCTATCCTCACCATGTCAAAGAACACAGGGCAGATAATGCAGATAGGATAGCCTCAGGGAATCCAAATCAGACACTGGCCTTGGGGTCGGTTTGGAGGGGTGTGAGCAGGCTGCTGCTGACTAACTGCCCAGAGCCTGTAGGAACTCGGAGGACCAGGCAGTGCTTCCTCTTCACTCTGAAAAACAGCAGCTCAGGGGCTCTTCCAATGCTGAATACAGACCAGCAGCTCTTGGCCTTTGCCTCATATTCATTGCTGAAAAATAGAAGGAAAATTCTGCAGGATCTCAGCTGACTCTAAACAGGATGTGTGGGGTGAGTGTTGCACAGTGGTGTGTGGAAAGATGGAGTCATGACAGGGTCACACACTCACCATAATGAGATGGGTGTCATTTGGAGGGGAATCTCTTCCTGCTTACATGCCTCTTTTGTTGTCCTTTGCTGACTGTGACCAACGTATTTAAATTAACACAAAAATATACAGTAAAAATTTAGCTGTAAATTGAATCTACTATGTACAAACAAATATTTGTGGTTATGAATGTTTTTGTTTGCCCCAAATGTGATCATTTCACTCTCCTTCCCTGCATATTCAAATTTACATACCCTTACTTCAGGGTATATGAAATAGTTCTTCTAAAGTAAGCAAAAATAATCAGGGAGTGAGAAAGAAGGCCCAGGGGAAGAAAGATTAAAGAGAATTCATTCTGTAGACAGGGTCTCTGGAGACCTATGGGAAGGAGCCCTTGCCACAGACCCTCCTTGGGGATCAATATCTGGTTCAGTGGGTAAAGCCCACCCAGTAACAAGTACCCTGGAAAGAGAGGAAATGCATGTGCTGTGGAGGCCGTGCCAGAGTCCTCCATACCTCA
Source organism: Desmodus rotundus (assembly GCF_022682495.2). NCBI lineage: Eukaryota > Metazoa > Chordata > Mammalia > Chiroptera > Phyllostomidae > Desmodus > Desmodus rotundus. Next base: position 48,086,912 of record NC_071394.1, on the reverse strand, counting down.
GTTTCCTTGCCTGAGAGCTGAGAGTAACCATAGCACCTCACTGGTGATGGCAGTGGAAAATGAAATGAAGCTATTCAGATAAAGAGTTGGAAACATACGAAGCTCAGTCATTCTTAGCTTCTCTCATTATCATTAGCCATGGCAAAATACTGCAGGATGCCCTGGACCCTTTATATGATCCCTGTATATTCCTTATGAGATCAGAAATCAGGGTAGGCAGAGCATACACAGGACAGGTTCACAGAACACAAACTTGGCAATGGAAGCATGTGCCAGGATAATACCCCCTCCATGAGCAGGGTATTAACTCAACAGTGAACACAGGCCACCAGTGTCACTCAGGAACTGTCCTCCACACACAGCTGCACAATTATGTGTCATCAGCTTCAACAAGCTTATCAGCATGAGTTGACAGAGGTTCTTTGTCACTCATTTCCATGTCCAGGAGCACAGGAAGTCACTGCGGGATCCTAGGGTAAGACACCTACAGCTCCTTTCAGGTTAGGTATCAAACTGAAGTTGTTGTGTGACCTTGGACAGCACACTGAACCTTCCAGTGCCTGAGTTACTCTTATGGTTAAAGAGCAGCACCATAATAAAAAACAGATGCAACCATGGGTCTACACCATCCTGAAAAAGGAATTCAAACACCCATGTTATGCCCTTTGTTCCCTCTACTTCAATAGCATTGTTTTAGAAACCTCTCAGTTGGCCACAAGTTTATATAACCCTTCATCTGCCAATTATAATTGAGAAAAATGCTTGAGGTTTTACAGAGCAGTTATGCTCACATAAAAACAACATCAAATTCTGCATTGTAATATATGAAATGAATCCAGTTTTCATTGCTAATGATCATAGCAGTCAACACTCTATTTGAAAGAAGGCTGTTCTATACCTATAATTGTAAACATTCTAGTAATTGTCAGAGGAACCAAGTACAGATAATCTTCAAGGAAGGTTAAACAACATCATTTTTCTGGTTGACTTCCTCATTAATTACCAGTTATTGAACTTTGAGTTTAATTTCTAGATTTTATGCACTCTTGTTTCCCCAGTCCTGCAAAGCTCATTAGCTTATGGACTCACTAAATGGTTTTTCACATGACTAAGTGACAAGCACTCATACATGTCTTTGGGATGCAATAGTCAGCACTATGGCCAAAACAGCTCAAACCTTAAAGCTGGCTGGTGAAAAGAGATCAAGCGCAGTTACAAAAGTCTATGATTGGGGCAAACACAGACCTATCATAGAGCCTGCACAAGTGGCTCTTCACCCAACCTCAGGACCCGGAATTCTTAGAATGGGCAATACATCAGACCTGATTTGGCAGCAGCACAGGATAGTAGGGCAAAAAGTAGAAAGAGTAGTTCTATCTCAGAGTAAATGAGAACATGATGTGTTTATGCAAATGCATAGACTTTGAAGGCTATGGTGGTAAGAGAGAAGGGTGAAAAGCTAAACAAAGGCTTTAGTAAGGGCATTTTAAGAATTTTGGATTTTATCTTCTTGAAGGTAATAGACAGCCATTGATGGGTAGATGTGAAAACTAGAGAGTATGGGACCAAGAAAACCCAGGGAAGAGACTGCCATAAAGGAGCGAGGGGTCAGCACAGAGAGAGATCACAAGAGAGGCCACAGAGAGGTCAAGTAAGAAAGGAGAGTAGTGGTGAAGTTAAACAACTCCAGCTGCTATAATGAATCCCAAAATCTTAGACTCAACACAAGTTAGTTTCTGACTCACACCAATCTACTGTAGGTGTTCCTGGTGAGTAGTCTTCCCTCTGATCATTCAGGAATCCATGAGTCTTCCATACTATGGTTCTGCCCTCCTCAGTTTCTCACCATTCAGTAAAATGAGGGGGAAAGTATTGCAAGAGGAGATGTTTATGACCCAGGCTTGGAATTGATACCCATCACTTCTACACACATTCCATTAGCCAGAACACAGGTGCACGGGCACATGGAGGTGAGGATATATAGTCCAGCCGTATGCTCATCCTGAAAAAGGACACAGATTTGGTTAAGACTGTTATTGACTATATCAATTTGTTTTTGCTGCTTAACAAACCAGCCCCAAACATTGTGATTTTAAAAAGTAATGATTCATTTTTTTCTCATGGGTCTATGGATTTGCTAGAAAACTGCTGACATGGGCAGGGCTCAGCTTATTTAATTTGGGCAGAGTCATGTTTCTGTTACTAGTATAGGTCAGCGGAGGGTCAACCGGGCCAGGATAGCCCAGCGTAGGTCCACATAGCCTCTTATTCACCCATGGGTCAGCCTGAACTTTTCCCATAGTAGTGGCAGGGTTCCAAGATGCAGAGGGGATGCAGGCAAGACCCCTGGAGGACTAGACTTGAAACTGGCACATTCTGTTGGCCAAAGCAAATCAACTAGATAGCCTAGATTCAAAGATTAGGGATATAGATCAGCCTCTTAATGGGAAAACCACAAAATTGCATTGTAAATGGTATAGATAACTTTGCAGGTAAGGTAAGAAAAATTGGAGCCATTTTTTGGTAATCCATATCTCAGAGTGACTGTGCAAGAGCACTGAATGTGAGACGAACTGAAGACTCTGAGTAGGAGCCTTGCACTAGGGAGTGAACCTGGTCATTACTTGGGGTGGCTTTGTAGAGAATAGGGAGGGGAAAATAAAAGACAGGACTTGAAAGAAAAAAGTGAGAGCAGTAAGAGAGGGTGAACTATGAAAAATATCTATAGTTTAGAAGAAAAAAGTTGAAAATTAAAAGCAAACAGAAACAAAAGTGCCACAGTAGCCAACCCACCTATCTCTAGAAGTTCAAACACAAGCAGTCTAAACTATTATTGGCCTGATAAAGGAGATACAAAAATAAGAGAATGGAAATATGTATTCATGCATATACCCAGTAAGTATGCGTACTCGGAGCCTGCTGTGCGGCCCAATATTTCTGTGCAATTCTGAGTAGGTCACCGGATTGAGAGAATTTCTGAACCAGACAGGGCGATTCTCATTTCAATAAAGATGCATTGAGCACTTCTTCATGAGTCATAGATATGCCCAGTGTTAGTTGAGTGGTTCTTACAGTCCAGGAGCTGTGCTAGGTACTGGAGCATGCCTCCTTGCCCTGCTGAATCCACAGCTTCATCTCACTCCTCTGCACTGAGGCAGGAGCCGCCAGCAAAATGATGAATAAGGAAAGGTGTGGGCAGAGTTACCATGATAATCAGGGTTTCCTCAGCTGATATATATCTCCATCAGGGCTGTTGAAAATACAGTTGGCTCTTGAACAACATGGGAGTAGGGGCCTGGACCCCTGGGTATAATTTAAATCAGACGTCCACATACTTGGATTGAAAATCTGCAATTGACTGAATCTCCTGATATAAAACCTGGGGATATGGAGGGCCAACTGTGTGTATTTTGAAAAAAAAAACTCACATGTAAGAAGTCTCACCCAGTTCAGACCTGCTTCATTCAATGGTCAACATCCCATTTGGATGACTCAGGCTCCTTGGGTGAAGGCTCAGTTTTTCCGATTTTGCCCTGTCCTCCTCTCTTCCTCAAGTTTTCAACAAGACACAGCCGAGGGTGCTGGTAGCACCCATGTCCCCATCGATGCTCAAGTGGCTATAGCTTTTCCTACAAGTTGCAAACCTCCTATATGGGGGGAGGTACCTCCAGCCCTCAAGTCCTTCTGGTTCCCCACACTCATCTGAATGTCTCCAAAGCAACCAACTTGAGAGAGGCCCTAAACTCTCAGAAAGAACAGCCATCACATCATGACCTTCTAATGTCTCTCCCTTCTTCCCATCAACTCTCCGTGTTAATAAAAGGTAGGGCTTCAGGATTTCTTATCTCCTGATCACAGCCCTCCTTTTCCTTGGAGCAACAACACCATGACCTTCTTTTTCCCGTGGCCAGTTCTCTATGCTCTGTCATATTTGATAAGCTAAGGAATTTAGAAATGATATGATCCCTCTCTCCCTTCTGTCCCTCCTCCTCCCTCCCCTTCTCCTTCTCCCTCTCCTTCTTCTTTCCCACCCCCCACACCGCTCTCTCATGTTCTCTGCAAAGATTGCTTTCAAGCATATTAAGTTGCCAAAAATATTGTATTTGACTGTCAAAAATAAAAAATCTCTTTGTTGTTCAGTTGGCGTCCGCTATTTTTCTGTACAAAGCCAGTGCCTTCTATGGTTGTAAAGACTGTAGGACAGAAAGAGGAGTAGGATGTGACAATACATCTGGAAAATCTGTAAGAGTATGGGAAAACCCCTCCCCTTATTACTGCTGCTAGCAGCAGCACTGATACTGCTCCTAAGAACAATAACAACACTAAATCTGCCTCAGGGAGCAAAGTCTCCTCAGTGGAGAGGGGTAGGAGATAGAAAATTATTATTTGAATGTACCATCCCTCCAGAACAGTCTTGGGCTTTCTCTGTTATTTGGGCACAAAATACTACCTAATTACAAAAATGTCCTTTAAATCACTCATTCATCCATTCATTCATTGAGCATATATTTACTAAATGTGATATGCTAGGAATAAGTTATATTAGTGACAAATAAGGCAGAGTTGAAATGTATTATTTAGAAGGGCAAACAAAAAGATACACAAATAATTCTGTCAGCACTTTCTACACAGCTCCGCTCTTGGCACCCGTGTTTCTCGAGCACTTCCTGTAATAACTAACAGTGCCGTGTCATGCTCTGGTAGGGTGCCCTGAAACCTGAAGTCAATCAAGCTGCAATCATCCTCATGCAAGTGCCTCTGGATGTTTCTATTACTATCACATGCGAGTTTTAAGTAGGGTAGATGACCAGCGCTGGAAATGCCCAACCCTTCAGGTCAGAACTGGGTCACTGCATTTACATCACAGCTAAGAAGAGGACAACTCGACATCCTGCAGAGGTCCAGGAGCAATGAGTCACCCCCCTGAAATACAGAATTAACAACACATGACATTATACAGTCTCCATTAAATTATCCCATAGTTAAATATCCAATGGCGTTTGCACAAGGAATACACCAGGAAGTTGGAAATGTCATTGACCTTTCTCCCCTATAAAGCCTCCAGAAAAACAAGATTGGGGCAAGAATGTTGTCCTTTTTTAAAATGAAAGCTTGGTCACAAATTTTAGAACTTTAATCCACACTGCTCAGCTGAGCATTCTTGTAAAGCAAGAATATTTCAGACTTACTTTTCTCTGGTGGTCCATTCCATTCCATCGGTGTAGCGGAGGAAAACAAAGCCATTACTCTCCCATTCATCTAATAGTTGAATCACAGCCGACGTCCACATGAGAAAGCTACAAAGGCTTTCTCACATTTAAAGTCTCCCTGGGACAAAACATTTAAGAAAAGTATTATTGTAAGAATATATTATAAAGTTTTAAGAAACAATCATATAGAAAAAAAGTAATTTTCTAGAATATGTCCAAGTTTCACTTGAATTTTTAGTTTTGCTCTTTTTGTGTGAGGTTGTTTATTTTTTTCTTTTGGTGAGAACAAAGATTTCTATTACAAATCAAATAAGGGCAAAACCAAAGGGTGGCAAAAAGATATGAAGAGGGGAGGAAGTGGTAGGCAGATAAGAGACTGTCCAGAGAAGTTATTAAAGAGCCCACTAAAGACAGCAGAGAGGTAAGGAGAATGCGAAGCTTTGAAAATGAAGATAAACGTTTTAATTAGGAAGTTGTGATGTTCTCAATAACAAGCAGAAGATATTTTAAAGCACCAATTGAATAGATGTTGTTTAGAGAAGATTTAAGAGAAGTGTTTCATAGGACAAGGGTCTCAATATCTGGGCACTTCTAAATGTTATTTTTTGCTAAATGTTAAAATGTAGCACAGTATTTTGTAGATGCAGCTATAAACAGGATGAGCTGACAGGAACTGAACGAGATGAGAGTAGCCAACTCCAAAGAAGAAATCAAAAAACAGAGCTTTGGATATGAACCCCCTGTCTTCTCTACTTGCTGTAATTAAACAAAACCACGTTGTGACAACCACGTCTTATTTTTTAGTAGAGCACCCCAAGTGGCGGACCCCTGGAGTTCAACCAAAAGGAAAAGGCTTGCAATGAAAAGGGTTTCAGACATGAGCTGGATAACCAAGGTCTAATCTCTTAGGTGGATGCCTGGAGACACAGAATATCTAGATGCTGATAGGATGCATTTATGTCTCTCAAAAAGAGCAAGACACTTTACAGGAAGGTCATTAATTTTCAAAAACTACCCTGGGAGGGGTGAAGGCAGCAGAAGAAAATATTATGGATCACTGGGTACCAAGATTTTTCTGGGTGAGGGCACCACCCAGGCAGCTAATTTTCTGGCTTTTCTGAAAATATGTATAAATCTCAAGTACATGCTGAATGTTTTTAAGAATTTCCAGAGTGTCACATGAATTAAATTAGATTTGAGTTTTTGGGGTGGCAGGAGAAGTGATGCTTTTCCTTTTGTCTTAACAGGGTTGAATATAGGCATTTAAAGTGTAAACCTATTGTCTTGGGAAGAATTGTAGCCAACTCCATTTATATCTCTACTATCTACACAAAAGGGAATTGGAAAGATACAAGATGATTTTTTGAGGACAAAACTGGTAAAATTAATTTTCTATTTATGTCTTTTAATCTAAAGATTATAATTAGGTTGCATGTTGAGGGTATGGGCTTTAATCTAGGTAAAGCTTGAAAAACTGATGTAGATTAAATGGGTCTGGGTGTAATTAAATTTATGAATACAGAGAAAAATATGAAGTTTTATTAACTGTGGAAAGAATGTGGGTCCTTGACTGCCCAGCCAGTTCACAAAGACAACGGACATTAGCTTACAGGGGTTAAATAAACACAAAATTTTATGAATCCATTTGCAACAAGCTTCAGAGTCTAAAATTGGCTTACCAGATTGAATATCTCCAGGGACACTCACAAACACTGCTCTGAGGTGCGGCCACCAAGCAGTGAGAGCCATGGGAAGCTGCAATCCCAGCCCTGCCCAGCTCTCTGGACTGTGCTGAGGGCCTCGTAGATCTTGGTGGATTATTTTGTCACAGCACTATCTGTTGCATTTTCCGTAGTCCTAAACATTCTTGGGCTGGGTTTTAGTAACCAGTGTATCACAAGCAGTGAGTGGGAAAGAATACGTTTAGGCAAAAAAGAAAATGTGTGGAAAGTCAATGGTGAGAACAAGGCATTGGGGGGCGGGGCAGTAGGTGAATTCACGCATGGAAAGGGCTCTAGGATTTGGGTTGGCTGATGACAACACTTCTAAGCAAATGCACTTGGGGCTAATGTTCCAGGCTGAGACCATGGGATTCTGTGCTTTTCAGAAGTAGGACAGGAGACCAGGGAGAGTCTGCCTTTCCTGGTGCCAAGCTGGTCTGCCTGGACCAGCACAGAGTAAACTTCCCTCTTTAAATATCACTTGGCCAATCAGGAGTTTGTTAATTGGTTCCAATTTTTGGTTTGCCAGCAACTCCCACAGATTAATATTTTAGAAGTTAGAAGCCCAGCTGAGCGTGAAAAGAACATCAGCTCAGAGTTCAGAATCACATTTCAAAACTGCAGGAAGAAAAGAGAGGAAAAAAGTGTTTCTTGAGTGAGAAGGAAGAGACTCATTCATCTTGCTAATACTCAAAACTCTGGAAGCCTGAATCAGCTCCTGAGACACAAAAGCACGACAGTGGTCTACACAGACTCGAATGCAGGCATCTGCAAGTGTTGTCCCTTTTACCGAAATGCTCCCATGAAGTTCAAGTATCGCTTACTTTTTCTGTAGCAAAATGGAACGTTGCTTAAATTTACTTTGGTTAAAAAGTGCTCTTCAAGAATGTGTTTCTGAAACTAAAAAAAAAAAAAACCCGACTTCAGACTGTACAATGTTTTTCTTACAGGGATCAGAAAGGACTTCATTCGCTGTGTCACAGTGAAGGGCAGACAGCGGTATTTTCTTTGCCTCCCTAGCTTGTGTTGTTTCGTGAGAGGTCCCAGGAGACCGGAAGGTCGCCCTGTGAGGCTGAGGCTGAGGCTGCAGGGCACACAGTGTGAGCCTACAATTGCACCATCTCAGGCAGAGCTGGGGGCCCCACTTCTGGTCCTCATTCCTTAGATGGACTGACTACTCTGGCCCTCAAAACTGACCCCCAAACTTACCCAGCCCACACTCTCCCCACCCCTGGCTCCTACTCAGACCCTCTTAGATCCAGGCCTCCCTGGGATCTTCCTGGACACTCAGCTCCCACCTAGACTCAGGCTCCCTTGGGTCCCCCAATCCTTACTTCTCTCCATACCCCACTCCCCCACCAGATTTCTGGCTTCCTCACCTCTACCCCTGGCTCCCCCAACCCTCCCCCCTAAGCTTGCCTAACCCTGGGCACCCTCACTCCCAGTTTCTCCTACACCTGGCTCCCCCTACCCCAGGCTCCCTTCCCACATACAGGCCTCCCCCTGGGAGCTTTGCTCCTCACACCCCAGGACCTCTGTTTTCCCCACCCCCATCCTCATCCCAACCCGGGCTTCCTTGGGCTCGAGCCCTTCTCTGCAAGGCTCCTCTCCTCCACCTCCTCCCTGGAGTAGTTCCCTGCCTGCCTATCATCTTGCTCTAATTGTTTCCAGATTCGTGTGGGAGGTCAGGGCCCGGGAGTGCTGCTTCATGCCAAGTTTATAAACAGAGCAGTGTTTCCAGATGGCCGCTGGCTCCAGCCTGGCGAGCAGGTTGATTGGGACCAGAATAACAACAGGTGGAGAGCAGACAATGAATTCCTTGACACTTATTTACTCCCTTAACTTTTTCTTCCCCTTACAGCTCTCAACTCCATCTGCCACAGTCACCTCCAACAGATTTCCAAAATGTTCCAATGAACAGTGGGGGAAGGCAGTGGAAGACAAAAAGAAAACAAGTGATTTCCCTAATGAATGCGTCGAGTTGGAAGTGGAAAGAAGCATGGGGAAGCTTTGGAAATAAACTGATGCAGAGGCACAAAAAGGAAGAGACATGTACCACTGTGGACATGCCCCCAGCCGGAAATCAGAGCCTGACTGTGACTGTGTGGAAGAGAACAATAGCAAGGGCTCACTGGCTTGTCAGTGGGTCCAGCTAAACCCACGAAAAAGCAAACAGGCTGCAGCACACACATCCCTAACCCCCGCTGACTAGCAGCAGTGTCCTGCCAGCCCCTGGGACCAGGAAGGAGGTAGTCCCTAACTGGCCCTGACTCCAGAATCTGGATCGCCACCCTCCTCCTCAGTCCTGTTCCTCCTCCCCCCTCCTCTTCTCCACGGTTCCCATGCAGACCTCCTGACTGTGCTCTGCCTATTAGCAGATGGTGTCATTCTTCTTGAGCAAGTATTCTGGAAAATCCCTAATGATTCTCTGAAAGAGGATTGACCAATATGCTTAAACCCCATTAAGATATTCAAGGATTCAAAGAGAGAGACAGTCCAGAGTTTGGACTGAATATCTGAGTTTGTCAAAATGAACAAAAGGGGTCTCCAGTGGAAGACTTTGACCACAAAACAATCTTCAGTTCACAGTGGAGAGAGCTGGGAGTCGGTCTGAGGAAGAACAGCCTAACGGGCCAACTGTTTTACGAAGTGAAACGCAGGGTTTTAGTAAACAGCAGCAAAGGCACCAGATGCCTCTAGTTAAACATGGAATGTTACCAGCAAGCCCTGCAGTGATTGAGAAACCTTGCAACACTTTTATACATCAGGGAATGAATTACAAGTTACACTGTCCGGTGAGCTGTCACAAATGCCCCACCAACAGGGCTCCAGACACAATTGCCCTTTCAGGGATGCACATATGAGACCACTCCAGTTATGCGTGGGATCATGAACCAGCCCTGAGGGGGCAGAGCAGTCTCTGGAGAGGATGATGAAGCAGCCAGTGTGACATCCCAGCTAGAATCAGGCTGGCTTTGTGGTGAGAATGATCATGCTCACAGCTAAAGCCCTGACCCACTAAAGGACTGGCAGAGGAAAGCGCCTGTGAAAACAAAACACATAAATATCAAAAGTACGTTTTTAAGTGTCTCCCCAGCTAAGACTAGATTATCTTCTGTGAGTCTTTTGAATCTGACTTTCCACTTATAAAATGTAACCAGACACTCCAGCTTTGAAGATTCGGGATCTGGGAACAGGACTGTGTAATTTATCTGAACTGACAAAGATGTTAGTGCCTGAGTAATCCATCCTCCTGCTCCATCTCACCATCCCCATCCCTGACTTATCAGAAAGCCACCGCAGCTCTGTGGTTTAAAATACATTGTTGCTTCTGTGTTTTTGCTTCATTGCAAAATTCAGACAATCTAAAGTTCCCATGTATAATGCAGGACCTGAATAACTTAGTCCTTATGTAGAAAGAATGTAAATTTGTATCTCTTTAATTAAGTTCACTAATTTTTCTACACAGCAATCACTTACTGAGGTTTTTATCTGAAAAGTTCCACGTATCATATAAAAAATTCTTAAGAAAACAAAACCTGCGTTAAACTAAAGAGCCACAATATGAGTCAGAGGGAATCAACTCATGACTGGGTATGAATGGGGGCCTGAGAGGGCGAGGGAGAGGGTGGGGGGTGGGGTGAGCCTGGAACTGAGGAGCCAAGAGCTGGAGAATCAGCTCGCATTCCAGCCCCATAAAGTCACTGGGTGAATTCAGCTCCCCTCTAGAGGATGTTTACTTCTAGAGGAGCATCTGCGTTAGATGCTGGACATTTCCTGGAGAGAGATCATCGCTGGTGACAGGTGCCCTGTGCATAAACATTGCATCTCCCTCTGTATTTGAAATATCAGAAAGAGCTGTATCCTGGCACGTAATCACCCATGGACTTGGGAACAAGTTCTACATAACAAAAATGAAGTGCCAACAGCTAAAGAGAATTCAGCGCCCCCCTCCCCATTTGAGTACCTAGTAAACTTACCCTGTAGCATGAAGCAGCCATGGCAGAATTCTGTACCAAGACTGCCCCTGTTATACAGAAGAACATTTTTTCACTTGTACTCTAAGACTAAGCATGAAATTTTGTTTCCAATCCAAAGCATTGAGACACACCATTGTGGCAGCCACTGAATTTATCAGAACAGGGACACACAAATTGTTCCTACAAATTGCAGCTGCCAGGCTAAACTGAAAGCTATTTTCATAGCCTAAATGCTCACCTCTTCACTCTCAAAGGTTAATAGGAATGGAATTTGTTTTAACTCTCCCTGTCTACACAATTACAAATATGTAGAAAAAAAATAATAATAATAAATTAAAACTAAACTTAGCTAATGATAAGAGTCAAATATTATCAACAGCACAACATTTTCTAATTTCATTGATAAATGAAAGCTTTGTATATTTTTATTAAAAGAGTTAAATCACATGAGTACTGGGTTTACCATGTGCTGATACGGTTTTTCATTTCAATTGAAAACCAAAATGCAAAACCTAAAACATAGGAATAGGAATAGTTCCTTGAGATTATTTTACTTTTCAAATTAGAGTTTATTGCACATTTTCAAACATAGACCAAAATATTTCAACAAACACAATATGTTGGTTATTTTTATACACTGGTGGTGTTCCTAGGCAGAATAATGAGGCAGTAAAGCAGGTATGCCAAGGTCTAAGTGTATGGGAGGGCTTTAGATCATGAGTTGTTTACTAGCAGTGCTATCCTACGGAGCAGGCTTAAATGCTTCCTGAAACAAAACTTACTTAGAAGTTAGCCACACTGCTCCTGCAGTTAACCAGCCAAATTACTCTTTATGTAACTTTTCAAACACTTCTAACCAGAATTAAGGGATTTTTCCCCCTTATACTTGGCAAGCATCTGAAAAGTCTAATGTGGAGGAGGTGAAAATTGCCATTTCCAAATCCCGAAAGCCAACTAAGCTGTCCATGGTGACTTAATCCAAATTCTCTCACAATGGAGTATTTGTTAGTGCCAAGTGTAGACTTTAAGGAGCAAAGTCAGAGATTTCAAATGGATGATAAGCACATCCTTTCCACCACATTTTTTTTCCTAAATGTTAACCCCTCCAAGCTGTTTTCTCCCTCTGCTTTGGCAAAAGTCCGTCCCCATTTATGAAACGTTCTCTCAGACAGAAGTCATGGCAGGCCGCACCCACTGCTGTGGGGCCAAATCAAGCCCTTACTGCACCCTGCCCAAAATGTTTACAATTGTATCCAGCGAATGAAAACAGTGGTTGTTAGCTGAACCAGCTTTGTAACCTTCCATGCTTTCTTCCCTTGTCTCAGGGGGGCAGCCATCAGAAGACTAGACAACTTCTCTCCAAACCAGTCCTAATCCCATTAGGAGCTCCAGTTAACACCAGTCTGCATTCCCTTGGTGCAGACACAAAGCAATTATGAGCCTCCTGCCCTGCCTAAGAAACTGGCAAAGCTAATCAAAACGATACTTCCCAATACAGCTGTGCTGGCAGGTAGACCCAAACAAACCCTCTGGGGCCCTGAGGGGGCTGCCAGCGCTCTTCCGGCTGGGCAGTGCTTCTTTGTAAATTACTCTTACTCAAATGAGAATTCTAGGTTTGGGGTCCAGGTGTAGAGTTTCTTTTTCATTTTAACCTCCAAGTATACTTCCACAGCAGTATGGCTAAATTTGTACCACGTTTCGAAGCCTTCACTGGGGCAGTGAACATGGAATTGCAACATTCAGGAGTGTTCAGCTTCTGCCCCCAAAAGGCTGGTGAGTTAAGTAAGACAAGGCCTTTGGGTAAAATCCTGTCTGACAGTGACTAAAAATAAGTACAGAGCAATCCAACTGTATCTGAATAAACACCATATATTAGTAAACAATATTTTCATACTTCTATTTCAGTAATTTTGAGCTACACATTTTAACGTTACTCAGTTACGCTGCCTGAAGCAACTATTGTATATTCAAAGAAGCTGAGAAAGGGCTCTGGCATCATGCATTTGCTGATAAAACAAATTTTGCTCTCAACAATATACCTAGCGTACAATATTTACATAACTCAGTTTAAAGGTTCTAGGATGACTATATATTAAAAGGCTATTGCAAAGTCTCTATTGTTAAATATTTTAGCTGAGGATCTGACCAGCCACCTAGTCTAATCTGTTGGTCCAAGTGGAAGTAGGGGTGGGAGGGGAGGTAGAGGGAGGTTGGCATCTTTACTGTTCCAGCAAAGCAAACATACTTCTCACTCCGAAAGCTTCCTCCGACTCTATACTGCAGGAGTATAGAGACACAACTGACCTGGACTGTTTGCTTTCCCTGACGATTCTCTGTCCAGGACTATTAGAGCTGTAGCCATTTAAGTCAAATTAGTAAAAAATGTATTTATGATTATGAAGAATTTTTTATGAAATCTGGATAAAAGAACCTATTAAATGCCATTTTGTTTTACTGTGAATTCACCTTACAACAATAAAACCGGAACTTCTAGAATCTGAACTGATGATTCTTATTCTGTGGAATTTCAGAACAGTCTGCATCAGCAGGGGTAAAAAGTGTTTGAACTGGCAGAAGGGGATCCGGAGATAAGCCTTAATTTTAAAAGTAAAATTAATTCTATCACAAAAAAGGAATAACCAAACTCAAAATGATATTATGTGTAAGATATTATTTGGAAGATAAACATTTCCTTTTGCATTTTTTAAAGAATATTTTTATTGTTGTTCAACGTCATGGGACTTCTATAATGATGTAATGATGTTTCAAATAATTGGGTGGACACATTGTTTTTCATGTTTCAGTCACTGCTTATTCGGTCACATAGTCCCTTAGGTCCCAATAGTTCATCACAAATAAAGGGCACCAGTCTTGGCAAAGCCCTGCACACTTGAGAAACAGCCTGGGTCCTAAAATGCAGAAAAGTTTTCCACATCTGATTTAGTTAAACTTCCTTCCAAGGCATCCTTTCCTATAAGAGACAAATAAGGGAGTTGTAAATAATAATATTAAAATTTTTCATGACACAAATAAATGTGTGCTATAATTCAACAAATGTATTTTATTTAGAAAGGACCAGATTAACTGGTGTCCTACTTCCTTCTGATAAAGATTTTAATATCCAAAAGGATGAGGAATGTAGTACTTAGTAGTAATGACTATTCCCAATAAAAACCTTCTTTGGCCAATGACCAACTAAAAGTTATGTAACCCAAATTAACTTTACAGCAATTAAGACAGACCTGCTCTTCTAAAACTCAAATATTCTTAAGCAAATTTCTCAACAGATACCTGATGGTACATGATTCAGGAAAATACAGAGAGAGAAAAGGCAGGGAGGGAGGAAAGAAAAAAGGTAGAGGGGAAAGAAAGAAAGGAAGAGAAAAAGAAAGAGAGAAAAAGAAAAAGAGAGAGGAAAGAAGGAAGGGAGGAAGGAAGGAAGGAAGGAAGGAGGGAAGGAAGGAAGGAAGGAAGGAAGGGAAAAGGAGAGAGGGAGGGAGGGAAAGAGAGATTTGGAAGGAAGGAAGAATAGGGAGGGAGGGAGGATAATATGAACACTTTCATCATTTTAAGATAATCCTGAACAAGAGTTGAATGAATTTTAAGGAATCAAATCATTTACAGTGTGTGTGTTAAATATTCCAGATTATCCTACTCTACATTTTCTCTGAGAATTCAGACATGCTATGATGAGCCAGCAGAAACTCTCTGGCATGAAGATTTAGTGTTTCCCTGAAAGAAACAAAAAGAAAGATTGGGCTCTCTTTTGGGCAATCTCTGAGGGACAGCTAGTTTCTTCTAAAATAAGAAAAAGCTGAAGACCCAAGTGGTCATGCACCTGTGTGGCCCCAGTGAGTGTTCTCTCTCTTCCTGATGCATCAGATCATGAGCTTAATAAATGAGTTACAATGCTAAGAGCATCACAAGAAACCCTTCGCAGAGTCTGTTGAGAAGCCAGCAGAGAGTACATTCCTCCTCACTTATGAAAGGGTTATGTCAGCTCCACACTCTCAGGGGGCATTAACATCATAACAATACAAGGTGGAAACCATAAGGCAGCACAAACCGGCATTCACAGCAACTAGTTCAGACTTACAAACAAAGACTCAGGTGGGCAGCACATTTCCAGGGGCCCCATTTCCTACCTCAGGACTTACATGCTCCCCAAATAACTTGCAAAAATATAACTCTGCATTTCCCACAGAGCCTCATAATTGTCCAAGACACCTGCAGGCCTCTTGAGGATTTAAGGCATGCCTTATGGTTGGATGCTTAGTATCCATAACAGCAGCCAGTCTGCAAGAGGCAGTCAGTAAATGCTAGGGCAGAGGCTGAACAGAAGACTCTCCTTTTCAGTCAAGCATAGGTTTGAATTCTTATTTAGCTGAGTCCTTTGACCAGTGAGCCAGTTTCCTCATCTGTAAAAAAAAAAAAAAAAAAAAAAGAAAAAGAAAAAAAAAAGATCAGACCCTTGAGGCAGAAAAGTTGTGAGGATGAAAGATGCTGTGGTGTATATGGAGTTACTTGCACAAGGCCTGGCACTGAGTAGGTGCTCAGTCACCAATAGCTCTCCATTCCGTCCCAACTGGGACTAGCAGCCACTGCCCTAGATCTTCTCTCTTGCAGTAAACAGACAGTAAATGGCCAAAAATTACTTCTTAGAAAATCAAATAGGTGCATGTTGAACTTTGAAAACAAATACTGCTTTTTAGGCGGAGTTCAAGATGCTGAAATATATTTAACATATAAGAAAATTCCAAAGGTGCTGAGCTTACAGTGGTAATGGAGAACACCACCTTGCTCCACAGAGGGCAAGGTTGGGTCAGAATTGCCCGAGAACGTTTTTGACTTAAAGCAAAGGCTCGCTTAGGATCAAGCAAGGCTCATTATACAACAGTACAGAATAAGAAGAAACAACAAGATGAAGACTTTGATATGGGAGATTCCTTTGAATCTTAGAGATGAATTTTACTCATATTGAAGAGTCATTGGGTCTGTCAGGAAGTTCCTGTAATGAACAATCAAACCATTTGCCTGGACAAGAGATGTCCAGAAGAACAAAAGTATGCTATGAAAACAGAGGAATAGCAAAGTATGTTAATGTATACAGTAGGTGTGATTGTGGTTTCCAGTGTCCAGACTGAATGTGGCAGTGGACAGTTTCTCTCCTCAGTCCCTTTCTGGTCATTCTGCTGCCTGAGAGGAAGGATAGCTCATTGATTAAGCACCTGAGTATGTGCTCCATCCAGACCTTCTCTGCTGTGTGAGCTGTCATAATTGCATACCAGGTGTCCATAGTTACTTTTTCCAAATTCCTCATTTTCAGTAGTACTTCCTTCAGCCTCCAGAAGTATCAGGTTTTCCAGTTTTTTCTGGAGTACCTTTCCTGGATCATTTGATGGAATGTTGGCTCTGCACAATCATTTAAAACTTTGGAGGTCACACTTCAAGAGACATACTCAGAGAAGGATTGTGATTGGAGTCTGTAGTCCAGTTCTCAGCCAGGTGTCAAGAGTGCCCAGCCTAAACCAGGAGAACAGATCGCATCCCCAGCCTACAGTCCACAGAACCAGATACAGAGTCATTAGACAAATTACCTCATTCTCCGATTTCTTATTTTGGCATTCTAGACATTGTAATATAAAAGATCCTACAGAGAGTTCTTGAGGGTTTTAAGTGCAACCTTGTTCTTCCCATGCAGTGTGTATCCCCCATGGAGAGGCACCCCCACGGAGAGGCACTGTTCTGAGCCATTGCCCACCGACTTCCATGAACCTCTCGGGCAAGGATTTTGATACCCTTAGTGCCATCAGCTAACTCCCTGCTATTCTCTCAACCATGGCATGCAGGATTCACCTGGTTTTGTGGGTCTCTTGTAAAGTATGAAATAAAGAGCCAGAGAAGGAAAGAAAAAAAAATCAGCGTAGTTAGGTGAGAGCCCAATTTTTATATTTCTTGAATTAAATTGTCAGCTGATCTCTTTTTCTTACAGAACAAACCATTGGGCCAAATGGACACTGGGTGATGTCAGAGACAATCCTGAAACAGGTACTAATTTACCAAGGTAATAAGCCGCTGCCCAACCTGCAGTGGGAACAGTAGGTCTTTGTGTCACAGGTCCAACCCTAGTCAATGAGGACTGCCAGTGATCTGTTTTGAGCCAGATACCTCTATAGGATTCTCAAACATTGGAACATTCAATGCCAGACAACAGTTGTATATATCAAGATGACTACGTAGGTCTAAAGTGAAAGAACAGTAATGTATTGTTCTTGTAGGATCTATGAGTAAGACAAACTGCAAATAGACACCAGCACAAAACTAGCTTCCACCTAAGGCCTTGAACATT